>NC_133933.1:68526859-68852573 GCF_031877795.1 Strix aluco
CTCTGTCTTTCTAAAGGCATTGACATCTGGGCTGAAAGAAACTATGCTTTTCTAGAATCAGTCTGTAAAGCTACCGTGTGGTCTTCCACATAAACTGTTGAATAGGAATTATGAAATAGATACATCTTTGCAAGTCCTACTTTTGAAATAGTAATTTCTTTGCTTATTCTCAAAGAAATCCTTCTTCTGAAGGAAATGTTACTATGGTACCATCTACAAGGAATAGACTATTTTCCTTAAATGTAACCTGATGTTAATATATTTCAGCTTTTTAGTTATGTAGTTTCCTGGGTTTAGGTGTTCTGTTTTGCACTTTAAAATGCAGTTTGTACTGTTCAAATTTAATTACTCTCTCTTAAGCATGTGTGGTGCTACTTTATTTGTAAGTTGGTAGCTCTTTCTTTTTCAACTTCAAAACCACCTCTGTGCTCTGTCTCAAAAAATGTTTACACCTGTGTCTATAGTATTATTTGAGTCACTGAAAGAAAAGGTATCTGGTCTATAAGCAAATTAATATCTGTTGGGGAAAAAAGAAAAGATGAAATGACATCCATAGTCATTTGCTGTAAATGATTGGTCTGTTTAAAGACAGGAAGAATCAGGCTGAGTCACTGAACTGGTCAAGCAGAACCAAAAATACTATTGAGAGACACTTACACTATTAAGATAGCTGTCAGGAGCAAGCTAACTTCCCTCTTCCCCATGGTTTTCTCCTTGGGTCCTCATAGCCTCTTTCTGAACAGGATTGAACTATTTTTATGCAAATTTTCATGCAAAGCTGTAACCACAGATAAATTCCCAGAGGCCAAGACTTCAAGACTGAAAACAGCTGTTCTAAACCATAGTGCTTCATTCTGAAGTATCTTGCCTCCACTCTTCTTTGCCTTCAGTTTGTTGTCCCTCAAGTAGTCATCTAGTTGACTTCATTTCTGAGACGCAGTATTTGTCAGTGTTGAGCCATGACTACAGTTTTCACCCACTGGATTTCCTGTTTGTCTCTCCTAGCCCTGAACAGGCCTGGGATTTTGCAGTTTCAAAGACTAGATAAGGCAAAGTCCTCTCTGCCTGTGGCTCTAGCATTCATGGATGGAGAAGCTAGTGAGTGTTGGGTTAGTCCAAAACACTTCAGTGGTTTAGCTGGTTTTTATGGAAAAGATAGAAATTCATGCCAATGTCTCTCTTGTATACAGAGCTATGGTTCTGCTAGATACTCACAATTAAGTTAATACCGTTAGACATAAAGGTTACAATATGGTTAACCTGATAGGTTTGTTCTTTAAAAACACTAGAGAGGGAAAAAAGCAAGTATAAGTTAATTGCATTTTAAATAGGAAGGTTATAGCAAAAGAAATATATTTAATAGCTGTTACCACTACCTCCTTAGCCAAATACCTTTTGCCTATTTTCCAAGCCTCTGCTCATTCGTTTGCTGTGCTCCTCCTGCTGCTTCATCCCCTTGTTGCACCAGCTCTTGCACTGCCTTCGTGCATCTGCTGTTGACCCCACCTGCTCCTTCAGTACTGCTACTGCTTACTCACATCACTGGGATGGGAAAAGTAGTTCAAGGAGAGGACCAAGAGGGTCACAGAAGTGTGTGAGATAGGCAAGAGAAGGTAGTGGCAGTGCTACAGAAAGGTCTGCTATCTAGTTCCTGCCTCATCACATGTTTGAAAGTTTGTAGGAATGAGGTAAGAAAGCTATTGTACTCAAACAGTACTCTGGACGTTTAGGAGTCTGTCCCTGCAGACCCTAGGAATTCTCATTAGTTGCCATGTCAGGTGAACACAGCTATTTGAATGTCTCTGATGTCTCTAATTGTGTGCCTTGGTAGTCATACTGAAATGCTGAGCTTGAATATAGTAAAGCCTATGTGATGAGTTGTTCTTAAAACAGATCATAAGAACCTTTAGTTAGGCAGCTTAATTTAGTGGATACTTTAAACTTCTAACTGTAAAACAAGGATAATTTTCTGTGTTTTGGTATCTGAAAGTATTAAAAAACAGTCCATTTTTGATAACAAAAGTCAGTATCATGTAGTGGCGCTTAAGGGAATTCTACTAGACTGTTCTTTGGAAAGGTCCATATTTGATTATAGTATTAGTACAATGTAGAGATTCTGTAATATTTACGCAAAAAGGAGAGTAAAAGACCTGATTCAACATCATTCGCACAGGACTTTCAGAAAAAGATTGTGTTTTGACTGCAAGTGAAGTGAATTCATGATTGTGTATGGCAAGGAACCACAAGGTTATAAATGCTGAAGGAAGTATTAATTACTCAGAGTTATTCCCTTTACAGCACTCACTTGTATTTTCATATCAGTGGCATTATATTTCCTCCTTTTGTGTTTACTTTTACCATTCACTTAGTCTCAAGTTTATTACTGTATTAACAAGGATTTTGTGTGTGAAGTAGAAGATTTTTCTTCCTAGCCCCACCAGTGCTACATTATTATAATAGGCTGACTTTCGTCACCTGGAGTGATTTGAACTGCTTTTGACTGAAACTTCCAGGCTTAAAAAATAGACAAGTTTCTCCTGTTAAAACTATGCAATAAGATGGGTTTTTAGCATTCTTCTTTACTCATGTAGTGGCAGAAATAACTTAATTCTTTACAGACCATGTGTATTTTAAGCTGACTTCAAGCAGATTCATAGCCTTGTTTCTACACGTACCTGAAACCTGTCTTTTATTTTATTTGCAAGTAGCTTGCTTTTTTTTTTTTTTTTTTAAAGCATGGTACTGTTTCCTTGCTTGTAACCACATAGGAGTTAACATTTTATGGCTGATAGACAATCTTTTTCAAACGAGGTATATTCTCTCCTTATTCAGGAAGCTGGTGGGTTTTCTATGTACATGTGTTGGCCCCATTGTCTGTCTTCTTTTTACCTTCCTGCTTTTTTTTTTTTTTTTTTCTTTTACAGATGTCACCAGTCATCAGTAAGTCAGGGGACCTAAAATTTAGCTCAGAGCGTGACACAGATGGAGACTCACCTGCAACACAGTAAGCAAGAAATACTTAAAACAATTTGCAGTGTTTTCTCTACAACTGCTGTTAGAAAACTGTGAGAAATGTGGGAAGGGTTATTTTGTTTTAGCAAGCAAAACAAGAAGTTAGCTTCAGGATAATCATTAAAAAATTGCTTCACAGCTGAAACATGAAGGAAATAACAGTTTGTATGTATGTACACACACATGCATACACACATGGACTATAACGTATATGAGAATCAAAACTCAGGGATATGGGATTGCCCTGTGGCATCCCTTAGCTATGTATTAGGCTTTATTGCTACAAACTGCAAACTGTTTTTGCACCTTCTAAAACTTAATCAATGTAAATTGCAGAAGGTTGTCACATACTGAGAGGATGCAAGCTAGCATCTTTGATTGTGACGCTTGCATTTTTTTAAAGATTGTATGTATTCGTTGTGTGGAAGCTGTAAGCAGATAAGATCTCAACATTTTGAACAAGAGCTTCCACAATATCTTTAGCTATTGCAACCATTTATACTTCAAAAAATACATCTGAAAATACTTCCTGTGTTTGCCATTACAGGTATCTGTCATCTAAGCAAAGTTATTTCACTGATCGTTTTCCAGACTGGTCCCTTCCCCATATAAATAATCTGTGCATATACAGTGTAGATGCAGATACATATCTAATTTTAACTTATCTTTAAATCTTAATTTTCTATCTTCAACTGTATCTAGATTTGAAAATAAATCGTGAGTGGAAAGTTTAACCCTCAGATATAATGAAGAATATAACTACATGTTATACTACACTGTATAACTACACGTGACAGAATTCAACATTGAATTTTGGGTATAACTATTCTGATAGGATGTACATTAAGGAAGGAAATGCCTTAAAAGCACAGTTACTGTAATGGTTGATGCAGTCTGTTAGAAGCCAGTATCAAAAATTCGGTATGACTCAACTCCATTAGTAGAACTCAGGGCATCCATTGAAGAATGTGGGACCAGAGATTTAAAATGTGGAATCACAAATGATTTAATCAAATTAAAGAATGTGAAATACTCATTTTAATGAAAACTAAGGCTGTCCTGTGAAGAGGTCACATTGAAGCGTCATTCTGAAGAAACAGAGCCTCAAAACCGCTTCAGTTACATTTGAGAAAGGTGGGAGAAGACACCTACATGCCTGGGTCACTGGAATGTGCTCCCTCCACCTGAACTACAGGGAGCAGGAGCATCATGGAGATGCCAGTCTGAAGTCATGCCTCATGTCGTTGCTGTCCCATCTGGGCAAAGAGCAGTGTTGCAGAGCCTCACTCACAAGCTTTCAGGGTACTGAGCCGTTTATACCTGATGATTAGTGAGGGAGAGTGAAAGATGCATGAGGTAACATTCGATGCTATACCTTGTCCGGGAGAACTAATTTGAAAGGTAGGAAGATAGACATGTCGGTCCTACACAGTGCTCTGTTTTCCTTCCATGTACAGGACATTCTAGGCTTTATTACGTTTTTGCTGCATTTTTCCCCAGTGCTTGTGTTTTGTCTGATGTGGATGTGTCACTTCATGTTTTAAGATCAGAATACAAATCTGAGTAATGGCTCTTCCTGATCTAAAACTTGAATCTGAAAGTATGTACTTTGCAAGCTCTTCCATAAACTAGAACATAATGAAATGTGATTCGCTTGTTTTTGTAATTACAGCAATGACTGCACATACCAAAGTTTTTTTGGAAAAGACTACAAGTTTTTGCCTTACTTTGAGAGCCGGAAGAGAGGAGGATCTTCTGGCATTTCTGATGACACTAGTTTGAAAGACTGTTCTATATTTCTGTTCATAGGCTATCTTTATAGTACAGATTAGATAAATAAATAAAACATCTCAGAAACATGGCTGCATATTTCTCATGAAAACTCTGACTTCTTTGTACCTAAAACCGTGACCTACAGGGACTGTGACACAACTGTAGTTTTCTTGTTCACTGCAGTTGATGTATCCTGAAATATCCTTAAAAACTGACACGTATGCAAGTGTTGTGATCTTAACTGGAGAAGTTTTCTATTTTAGCATCTAAAAGCAGTATCAACAGGACTTGAGATCCAGTCCAATCTGTATTTAAATAGTTGCTCCACCTAAAACATTGTTATCTTCCTGTTTTCTGTGAAAATACACTTAATATCTGTGTCACATGCTAGTATATGGTAGGAATTACACAGTATTTGTAAGAATCAAGTGAGATGTGATTACCAAGCATGCACTTTCACTATAGAGAAATGAAACTGTTAGCACCTGCATGACTCACTATACCTTTCTTTGAGCCTCCAAATGAATGGTTGCTGTTTTGCCTGCTAGAATAGTATTCATTATGGCCACAATACCAGCTGTAAAAGAAAGTGAATGGCAAGCCCTTATGACATGTCTATCTTTCAGAATTTCTAGATGGAAAATACGGTTTTGCAATTGGAAAACAAATTTTATCCAAGATGTTAGTAGATTTTTATCTTAGCCAAGCAGTTAACCTATCTTCTGCAGACTCTAGAAGAAACAGAGAAATGTCCACATAACAGATGCTCAGTGAACTAAGGTTTTTATCTAAGTACCTCAAAGATTTGATATAGCATCACATCTGATGCTCAAATAATAAAAAGATGAAAACTACTTCTCAAAATTTGAGTAGCTTTATACTGAAAATCTGCATAGCATCCTCACCCTTTGAATATTAATGATTAGATACTATTTGTCAGTACAGACATCTCCTTAGATGTATTCCCATTGTACAGTTTTGTTGAGCTACACTAGGTAGTGCTCTCTGCATAAATTTAAAAGTGATTACGCATGAGACCCGGCTGAACATTCAGTTTGGTAGTTTGGTACTTATATTACTGATGAAATATGATTTTGTACCCCGGTTTCCTCATGCAGCAGTACTTCTCAAATTGTTCCAGGAATTATAATGCAGAGGGTCTTAAACTCCAGAACTTTTTCTTCGGATGTTCCAGTATTAGAGGTGCAGCAGTTCATGTATTCATGAATACACAACTAAGCTTAAAAAAAATTCAAACCATATAGTTATCAGTCCATTAGCAAGGCTGATGTGTAAACATTTTCATCTATAAAATAGGATTACATTAGGACAGTATCACCAACAGTAATGCTCTTGCAGCACCCTTTTTGGGGAAACTGCACATGTCTCATCACATTCTTTAGTCTTGATTCATCCACTTGCTTACGTGTTTCAGCAGCACTCAAGCTAACAGTTCTGATCACAAACCAAGACCTCTTTGTGCTAGTCACAATACATATTTTGAACATATTTATAGTTACATAAAGTTTTACATATTTATAGTTAAATAAAGTTACTTCTGCCAGGAGTGGGAATTTGTGGTAGAAGTGGTGTAACATCTGTGTAACCCCTGGCATCATCTGCAAGACCACTCTAATTCCCTTGTTAAAAGCACTGACTGGGAAAGATACAGGAGCTTGAATGATGCTTTTGGCATTGTATTAAGTCTGATAAGCATAAATGGACATTAAAGTGATTTCTGATTCTGTAAATCTGTCATAGCTCAGGTAAATTAAAATGGAAAAACTAGTCTTCTACACTTTGCATGCCTGTCTTGTTGAATAAATAACCCAGGAATCTCTCTTAAATTGCAAGTATTTTGGTGTTTGAGCTTAGGAAACAAAAAGAGTGCAATAGCTTTTATGAGAGCAGGAGACTGGTAATTTGTATTTTTTTAATTGCATCTGTTGACTATTGATCAATACTGCTGATTTTTAAGATCACAAGGAGTTGTTTTCAAAGCAATGCTATGATATGTTAAAAAGTAGATAGTGGAGTAGTCTCCTCTTTTGTCTTCATAGTTTTTCTGTCTTTGTTCTGCTGCGGAATGGTAGTTTCTGTAGCTGTTTCAGCATTGTATTCAAGGGGGACAGGCACACAATTGCTCTAACACATCAGATGTGCGTGGAAAAAGCTCTAAATTTGGACTAACTTTGTGTTTCTTTTACTCTTTTTATAACCACCTTCCTCTAGAGGTGCAAAGAAAAAGAAGAAAAAGATACAGAGGAATGAGAGAGAAAATCAGCACAACTTCATGGGTCTTGATACTCCTGTATCATCAGTTACAGCTAATGGTGTTGAAAATGAACCTACAGCCCATGGGGTAGAACTGAAGAAGAAGAAAAAGGCAGTGAGAGGCTCAAACTTAAGCACAAATGGAAAGACAAATATTGCCTTTGAGCCTGAATGCTATGAGGTATAGTCATCATTTAATTCCAGATACTGGTGTGATATTCAGTATACGTGTTGAAGGTTGCAACTGCAATTTCACTTCCAGGATTAACAAGAAATAAAGAAATTAAAATACTCAGATGTGCAAAATGACACCAGTTGTGACTTACTAATGGTGTAAACATGTTTTGGCAGGCTTTTGCCCTGGGTTCCTTGAAATCAACAGAACTTGAATGTTCAACTCCTCACTGGACTGGTAGAATTTCCATATTTCATGAGAACCCTACTGAGAAATACAATGTTAATCAATTTAATGTCTGATTGCATCTTAGACATTTCTGTGAAGTGTAGATCAATCCATTGGGAGCAGAGAATCAAAGTGAAAAAATGTGATCTTGAGCAAAACGAGCTCAACCACTACCTAAGTTATTAAATTAGCACTTTAAAATGGGTTGTAAGTAAAATAAAGGACTGTTCAGAACGGTAAAATTCCAAAGGAACACTGACATTACAGTGTACCTGAAAACATAAGCTTTTTAAAAACATTTTCCTGACATCAAATATTCCCTTGGACTGCATTTTGCAGCTCTAAAGTGAACTGTTGAGTAGCTACTTATGCAGCTACACTCTTCAGTGGGGCTACTCCTGCTTACCAATGTAAATAAGTGTTGAAAATTCCAGGCAATTATATTTTTCAAATGAGGTTTTTTGCACATAATAAAGATGCATTGCAGTTCTGTCAGAATTCCTGACTGCTTTGGCAGCAGTCCTGCCAAATACACTTTCTTTCGTCTGAATGAAATATTTCATATCGAACTGTGCTATTTGTTTTACTTGTAGTCCTTATTCACTTGTGTCATTGATCTATTTTTTTACTTGAGTATTATGTTGTGAACTTTTACTAATAACTTCAGTAATTATCTACAGTGCTAAATAATTTATGTTTTATATTAAACGAAACACTTTCTACCAGTTAGTGTTGGTATTTTTTCTGGCTGATGATGTCCAGTTTATTTTTACTCTGCTAGGAAATTCTTCCTCCTCCCCCTCTGAAGCAATAAATAACATAAAATTAGAAAGCCCTTATTTAGTAGACAAGGCACTTGATTCCATTAAAAAAAGAAGTGAGAATAACAATGTTGGGCACTGATGTGTGAAATGCACCCAGATGCAGAACACTAGTTGCTATATATTGTAATATCTTCCCTGCACATGTTTGAAAGCCAGAAAAATCTGTAAACTTGTTTCTTTTGAGTAAAGTATGGCAGCAAGTACTCTTTTTTGGCCCCACTGGTAAACGTTCTTTGCTAACAGTCCTAGCTTTGCTTTGCTCAGAGCATGTGTATGGAGTCCTCTCCTGAATGGGCTTGCATACATGTACTGGAAACTTTTTAATGTCTCTTTCCCCAGTCAGAAGTGGTATAATCTTAATCCTGGGTCTGCCTGATTCTAGCAAGGCTCCTAGCATCTTACCTCTCTGCTTTTGCAGTACATTCCAGCTCATCATTCTGTATGACTTAATCTGTGGGATTTAAAGATGTTGTAAAAGAGAAAAATCTCAACATTTTACATTTCCTAAAATGTCCTGGGTCACATTTTAAATAAGGGCAGAGCATGACATCAGGTTCCACGTCAGGGAGAGCTGAGTGGTAGCCAAGATCTGGGAGCTCATTGGAAAGCATTGTAAAATGTTAATTTGGCATTGTGGACACTGAAGACAGAAATAACACTTCAGATAAACACCACAGAGAGATGGTAGTTCTAATCAAAGGCACAGCACCTCCTTTCATGCTTGCGAACTAGGGCTCCAATTATGTTCACTGCTCTGAAGCTGAATAGAGCTGCTTTGCCACACTTTCCAAATTGAGAGGAGAGGCAGCATTAGTGTCTTCCAAGGCACAGTTCCAAATAACAATTAAGCAGAAGGAATCAGATAAGAGCCAAACATGAAAATGCAGGGAGTTGAAAATAAACTTTTCATAATGTTTTCTTGTAATTGCAATAGCTTTTGTTTTGTTTTTATAATTTTTTTCCTCCCTAGCACATGGTTGGAGACTTCTGTTCCTTTATACCGTGTCACTGTGGTACTACAGTTTTCTGCATTCATTTAACAGAAAATGAACAAAAAGATCTGAAATTAAAAGAAAAAGTCTAAGTGATCCTTCAATCCGAAATCTCTTAAGAAATTATTAACATGATGTAATGGCAAAGACAGTTTTTACCTTTTGTTCAGAAATATAAGTGATACATTCATTTTAAGAAAAACTGCTTTTCTCTTCAGTGTTAGTAGATTCTTTATTCTTGTGACGTTGCTGTTAAAACTTTTAAACAGTTTGGATTAAGGTAGTGGTTTAAAAAATAAGTGTTTATATAATGCTTCTTGTTTCTGTGTTAATGCAACCTACATATTTCTTAAAATCACTTTAAAAATGAGCATTGTGAACATTTGCTGAAAATTCTCCAAGTATTTAAAGGATTTAAATGTCAGTGGAAGAATTCCAGAAGGATTCAGCTTGCCTATTGAAAATTTTCCTTGGTTTTTTTTCGTTGAAGAACTAGATTAAGTATCCAAAAACATGAGTGCCCTGCAAAATTGCTCCCCGAGCCATGAATTAAAATGCAAAAGTCTGTTTGAGGAGTTTTTAGAGGGTGATACAAGTTCATTGCTGGAACAAAGCAGATAAAACCTTGTTTAAAAAAGGGTAAATATTAGATATTTATAACTGCCTGGTGATAACAGCATAATAGGTCTTTCATTGTTCTGGTGTTTTTAGGTTGTGTGTGTGTGGTTACAACATACAGTTCCTATTACATTTTTATGATATGGCAGAGACATTGAGAACAATGCATGAATTGGCAGAATAGAAAAGAATGGATGGCACATTTTTCCTGTGTTTCTCAATAGCCATCAGATTGCATTTAGTTTTTTCCTTAAAATAATTTGAAGAACAGACACCATAAAGCACAAGAAGTTTATTTGTAGCATCACTTAATTCAGAAGGCAGTAGTGGATGGATCACAGTCAAACAAGGGCTAATGAGAACACAGAGGAACATGACAACTGAAAGTCTCTGTTGACTAGTGAACTAAATCTGCCGGCTGGACCTGATTGTCTGATGGAGAATTGAATGTCAGGATCATTTAGGGTTAACAATGGCCCCTTACAAGCAAAAGCAGACAGCTATGAAAAATAGTCGGCATGGTAGCCATTCTGCAGAGACTGTGGATGCAAACTTGATAATGAGGCACTTCATTCACTACATCCTTCTGCTCTAATTACTGAGGTGAATAGGAAATACTTCATTTAAGGCGGGAACAAACTAAAGCAAAAACACTTGTTTGGTAAACACAGAGTGGTGGGGTTTTTTAATGATCCTTTTCTAGCATGTATGAAATTACTATGTATGCAGAGCAGCCTATTTTATGGATGTGGAAATTGGGAGGGGATAGAAGTAGTTTCTGAATAGCGGAGGGAGACTAGAAAGATTCATGTACAGGTTTGTACTGTGGGGTTTTTCCCTTTTCATTCTGTCCAATGGCTATCCAGAATGTTTTGGACAAATTAATTTATGGATGTACACCTGCACTTGTGAAAACATACTGTGTTAGTTCAAGGAGTTTTACTGCTTATAATGTAAAATATGTGCATTAGGAACACAACTGCTGCGCGTAAGGAATAGAAACGAGAGGAGGTCTGAGAGAGGGAAATAAGCAACTTGAGAAGAAAACTGCTGTCTGGGGGAGACTTGCAAGAATGTGGCAATTAGAAATTGGAACTTAAGAAGAAGGAACAGAAGATAGTGATAAGGCGTGTTATAGCAGAGCTTTGGTGGCTTCAGTCATGTTTTTTAGCCTTTAGAAATTAAGGTATTTAACCACTTCACTTTTTAATACATTTAGGTTTTGTGCCATTTACAGGAGCATTTTGGATGAACTCTTACAATGCATGGGGAATATTCTGCTGTGTCTTCCAGTGACTCATAACTCAATACTGTACTAGCTCTGAGCTGCAGCCTGGAAAGGTCCATATCCTCAGTGGCTTGCAGTGCTGTTGGGACAGATGAAGCTTTGGTTCCCTAATTTCTGGCACAGGTTTTCAGAGGGCACCTTTATAGTTGTTCTCTGTTGCAATGCACACCTCTGCCTTGATTCAGTTGGCTCCAGCCTCTTCATCTGGCGCAAAACAGCTAGAGCAGCGATGAAAATTTCTCACCAAGCATCAAGCTGCTCTTATGGAATATCATATGATCCTTTTCTTACGTGTAGATGTGTTCTACTCACAGTGGTTTTGGCAAGAGTTTTGTCCTTTGTTCAGTCTGTTGTATGCCGGTTGCTTGCTGCCTGCCCCTTCAGAAGGGTCTGTTTTCCAGCAGTGACACGTATACGTGGAGTCCTGGTCCTGCCAGCTGCTCGGAGTAGATGGACCCCTGTACTCAAAGCTCCAGCAAAGTCAGCAAGGATTAGGCTTTCAGCAGCAATATCATGGCTGTAGTTTATACGTTAGTACACACTAAAGACTAAAAAAATATTTTCTAGCTTGCACTCATAAATTAAAATGTTAGCTCTGCATTTCATCTAAAACTCCAGCCACCTGATTTTTTGTGAGGACTGTGTCATGCCAAATGAATTTGCACTGTTTGACTGTGGCAAACAAGTTTATAAGTCCTGTTTAATGCTCAAATGCAAACACTCGGCAGAAACTGCAGATGCCACTTTTAGCGGAAAAATGTTTCCACACCGGTAAAGCAATATCAGTAAAATCTATGCTCTGAGCAGACATCAAATTTTTGTTGCACTTATATCGCCTGCACAGGCAGGGAGTATAATAAACTAGTGTGTAGCAGCTGTAAATTTTCTGAGGATTTATCTAACCACAAATACATCGAAATGGGGAAATAGGGCTATATTAAACTGTGCAAGATGCTGCTGGAACTCAGCCATTTCTGCAACATCCTGTAATTAATTTATTATGACAGGTCTGGCAAACTGAAACACCCAATACACTTGCAACAGACTATTATGATATAGCTGTTTGAAAACTCTGTAGTCACATAAAATGCAGGTATAGCTGGAACGGAAAAAAAAAGACAACCCAGTATTATCATCATTTCTCTGAATCTAGAAATCTTTCCCGGACTGGTATTCACCAACATCCTGGAATGTCCATGGCAAAGTCAGTGCAGGCAGAGGTACTAGCTGGAAAGGAAATTGTTGCAGAATATATTGGCTTATATCCTACTCTTCTGGGTGTCAGAAGGAAAGTTAATGATGTTGTGTGGACGTGTTCAACTGAGGAACCTCTTTTCACACATTTTGTGAGTCAGTGCAGGCCCTAGCCATGTGTTTTGGTGATGGAAGTAAAAAGTGAAGCTGAGACACTGAGTGCCAGTTTAACTTTCTTCTTGATCAGTCCATATTTTCGTATCTCTGCCCATGTTAAAGACACTCATTTTTGTTTAATAATAGTGAGAAAGTTCCAATGAAATTGTCTGTGAGTTGAAAAGAGAGTTAGTACAAATTTCACAGAAATCAATTTTTAATGTCTCTTACTCCTTAGCTCTTACGAAGGTAACTAGCCTAGGTCCTCCATGCATTCAACTGCTGATCCTAAATTCATTGCCTCAGCTCTCAGTTAAAATGAAGAAATACTGAATTTCATCTTTTTCTGGGGTTACCTTCAATCCTGAATACCCTGCTATTAATCCACAGCTAAATATAGCTAATTCAGCACTGCACAGCTGTATAATTTGAAGAAAAATCCTCTTTCTCCCCTCCCAAATTTTGATAAGTAGAATAGGTTGGTTTGCTTCCTTGCTTGCACTGCGTGTTTTAATGTGCACAAGTTAAGCCTTTGTGTATCCATTGCTGCAGGTAGGCTGTGCAGAGTGAATGCAAGTAGTTACCAACACCAGGTGTTACTCACTTGGCAGTGGTTTTTTATTATGGCCTGTAATTGTTGCCTTAGTTCCACTTCTAAGTTTTTATTTTGCCATTGCATCATCAGCCATTTTTTTTCAGTGTATGTCATCAGGATTTTGACACCTTTGTATAGACACTGTATAAAGCAACTTAATTTCATGTTCCACGTTAATTTTAGCACTTAATGGGGATATACAGTCATGGGTGTAGCAGTGACATCAGCCCGAGGCTCATTAAAATAAATGCCATCTAAAGCCAAGCTCTAGCAGCCTGCATAAGCCTATAATAAGCTTATACAGGGGTGGTTAATCCCCATTGTGATTTGGTATAATGTTATAATGAGAAAGTGACATCAGGGAAAGGGCAGAACGGGCAGCAAATGCGCTCTGCAGTGTGGCCGAGGGCTCCTTCCATCCCTCCTGCTTAACCAACAGCATGACTGGAGCTGATCGGGTCCAGGTGACAACGGAGGGCGACTAAAGATGGCTTTTCTGTTAACTGAGGCAGAATGCTACAACGCAATAAGTGTCTTGGGGCAGCTTTCCTCAGTGATGCAGCATGGATGTGTGCAGGCAGACAGAAGGTGTGGAGCAACACGTGGCGCTCTGCTGTCTTGCTGCCCAGCAAAGGGTATGGCCTTGCACATCCTATTCACCGAAGGAAACATCCCAGAATCAGGACTCCCAATTTAGTCCCCAAAGCTCCTAATTCGTGGCCTGCATCCAAAAGTTTGGATGAGAGCCAGGTGGGCTGCCACGGGTCAGGCTGGCACCAAGCAGGGCCAGGGTTCGGGCTTCCTGCTCCCTGGGGACACGCTCCAGTCACAGAGCTGGCACAGGGAAGGAGGGCCGAAGCTCTAGACAGTGCTTTTTGCTGCATGCTTGCTTGAGGTTGGTAGCCACAGCTGCTTTTGTCTTGCCGTTCTTTTGGTCAGGGTTTGATTTTCTCTCTGAAAGCAGAAAAAACTCTCGATGGCAGTTCTTTGAGTTCAGCGTCTCTGTCATTTTGCCCTTTATACTCTTCAGCAACAAAATATAGGGTTTTGGATCGTGTTTGGAAACCTGGTCACCTGGCTCTTGCTGAGACTCACTTGAGGCAGTGGTTTTGACATCACATTCCTAGGCCAAGGGGTGCAGGCTTGGCTGCCTCCAGTTAGGTCCCTGAGTAGCCTGAACTCATAGGGAAGAAAGACATCTGATAATTCCCAGGTTCTGGTTGTTGGTCAGGTTCTGTACTGAAGGACAGAGATGCGTGTAGACATGCTCTAAGGTACAGTTTCCTGACTGGTTTGTGCTATCATCTAGCAACAGCTTGATTCCGTTTGCTTCATCAGGACAGCTAATAGTTTTGGCAATGCTTAGCTTCCCTGGTATTTTTTTCATGCCAGTGAAACAGGAGGCACTACAAGACTAATAATGCTGATGGTCGGGCCATACTACTACCAACAAAGATTTCTCCTGAGCCATGAAAAACTAGGAGGAGAAAGCTGTAAGGCTCAAATCCCTTTCAGCCTAAAGGTACTTACTGGGACTGGCTCAGGCTGCTTATTCTAAGAGCAAGTTTTGTACAGAGAGGAAAGAGTGACTAGTTCAGCACACTGGGGTTGACACACTGGTCAAACACTGTCAAGGTTTGATCTTTTTCCAGGCTGAGGTTGCTTCACAGAGTCATTTGAACTCCACCAGTTTCCCACGCTAAGAGCAGCACTGTAACATCTGTGAATATTTTGGGGCATCTTTTTTTTTTTTCTGGTTTTGTTCCTTATTTGAATGTGTGGTAATACATATTGGAAACTTATCTCTGTATCATTGAAGAAATCTGTTCCTAATTCGTTTGAACTGTTGGTATCTTTTTCTGGAACACTGCCGACTTTTCCTAGAGCTAGAATCAGCTAAGTTTAGATACCTGCTTTCTTAGGACCCATCAATGGACCGGCACAGCTTCCAAATTTGAAGATGCATGTATTTGTGCCCTGAAACTGTAGCTGAGCAGTGGTTAACATCACTTGCAGAGTTCCTTTGTGACTTGGAGGTTCTTGGCATGAGTACATCTTGCAGGATCAGGTTGAGTCCTGCAAGTTGAGTAAGAGTTTAGTGAGAAAGAAAAAGAGAATTTGCTTGTCATTTGAACTGTGCAAAAACAGTGGAGAAGTGCTTGAGTGGTACACTGGTAGCCTCTTCACTGCACAGTGCAGCAGTGTGGAAAACAGGCTCTGCTGTATGCAGGATTTGTAAGCAAATGTCACATGGGATTAAGGGAAGGACACGCAATTTGTGGTGCTGCTCCCATTCTCCCTCCCAGCTGCCCTCAGTTCCCCGCTGGCCTCTTGCCTCCTCTGTAAAACTCCAGCTGAAATGGAGAAACGGGATGGGTGGCAGCATGCCAGATGCCCGGGCATCAAACGCCGCTTATCTCTCTGACGGACAGCCTGCCGTCCATCCCTGGGGTGACTCACTTCTTCATGCACTCATGCCTCATGTACCTCAAAGAACTTATTCACTCCTGGACAAATTTGTGCAAATATTGATATAGCTGCCTTGTTTTGTAACGGCCCTTTTGAAGGTTGGCTTTTTTGTTTAGGTTGGTTGGCTGGTTATTTGCCACTATCATTGTAAGTTTCTTTGACTAGAAAGGCGTGAGTAGAACTGGTTTTTGCGTCTTCTGTCCTAAGGTGCTGAAGTATCTGCTCTAGGATGAAAAGCATTTGAAAATGCTTTGGAAAGTTCAAGTTGTGGTCTGGAACCTTAGTGCTGTCTGAAAACCAAGAAAACAATTTTTCAAAAGAAGTTGAAATTATTATTTGTTTCCATTTTGTTCGGTTTAATTTATAGTTGGTTTTGTGACCTTTACATGAAATCAGATTAATTAACTTTAATCTGAAACTGTTGTCGAAATACCCAGTGACCTAATTCATTAGCCTAAGTTATATTTTATCAGTATTACTAAAAAATACCAGCAGTGATTTTACAATAATTTTGAAAAAAATAGTAATTATATCGTCACAGGAAATGTTGACAATGTTGACAGTTTTTCACAGAGAACTTCTGTGCTTATTTAAAGATCATTTTTTTTGAAAAATCTTTGTATGAAAAATGCTGATGTTGAATACTCAAATGAATGTGCTTCTTTGGCAACTGGTGTAGGTGAATAAGACTGTGTAATAAGTGTGACAAATTTTGATTTCAGTACGATTTTTGATACTCTCTCATATGATATTTTTTATAAGCAAAAGGGGGAAATATGGTCTAGATGAAACTATCACAAGGAGTTGATGCATAACTAATTAAAAAAGAAAAGCTGCTTTCAAACAAGAGTTACCCAAGTTTAGTTATCATACCAGGGAGATATTGCAAGGAAGGTCCCTGAGGTCAGTTCTCTGTCACTTCTATTCACTATTTCCATTAATGATCTGGACGATGTAGTAGTATTTATAAAACTTGTGCGTGACACTAGGAGCTTGCAGGCTCTTTGCAGGACGTGATCAGAATTAAAAATTATTTTGGAAAATGGAAGTAATGGTGCAAATCAGTAAAACAGCAGCCAGTAAGATCTGTGCTAAGTAAAGGAAGAAGGAACCAAAGGCAAAAATATAAAATGGTGTTTCAGTTTTATTGCAGAAAAATGTTAAAGGTGATAGTTTCAAACTGTTGATATTAGCAGGGATGAAATGAGTAAGATCTTGAATATGAATATTTCTTTCCAAGTTACGCTGGTGAAGCTTCAGCAGGAATACTTTGCTGTAGTTTTGGGCACCACATACTGAAAGCTATAGACAAACTGAAGAGAGTCCAGGGAACAGCAGTGGGGGTGACAAAAGATTTAGAAACCTGTGAGGAATGTGCAAGGAATTGTATTTGTTAGCATAGAAAAGAGATAAGGAATGAGAGACACAATAGGAGTGCTTAATCACGCATGGGTTTTTACAGAAAGCATGGTATGATCTATGTCCATGTGATTTTGTTACAAAGCATGTCTATTACTTTTTCTCTCTCTTGTGGACAAGCTTAGTTTTATCTGACAGCAGTGTGACAGAGCGAAAAGAAGTATTTGTGGGGCCATTTAAATTAGATGGTCATATTTTTCCTTTCTTTCTGTATTACGCGTACTATTATTAGTTGCCTTTTTCTTCCTCTAAAATAGCATCTGTAAGACCCACTAGATCAGTGTTGGTCCTTAACAACTGTTCTTTGAGAAAAAAACGACAGTGAAAATGTTTTATTCATTATCTCCTCTGTCATAAATCTCTAACTGGAGCAAAAATCTTGACCCTGAATCTTTCTCCAGAACTCATGAGCCCATGGCTATTCAGTTTTTAATCATGCTGTTCTGATGATTTATGGCATGGCCTTGGGTAAATTGAACCTCCACCTCAATTTCCCTGTCTTTAGCTGGAGAAACTAATATTTCTCCTGCAGACAGCCTGAGAGCTAATCTGGGTAAGACTGCCTTGACAATGTACAGTCCTGAAGCCCTTGTCTAGCAGAATCTTAAAAGTTTAGCTGTCATGTACATAGATGACTCAGTAAGTACTTGGAAAATAGTCCATATTTATGGTGGGACTAAGTTTTGAGGAGCTTTTTTAAAGTACTTTTGTAAACTCATGGTTTTCACTCTTATGGCTTGGATAGGCTATTTTGATTGTCTTATTTTTGGGGCTGGCAATACCTGACAGGAGTTGAAAAAGCTCTGGAAAAGGACTTTGTTTGTAAGGGTGAATTATTCAGATATAGTTGAAGACTATAACCGTTACAATACACTCTCCTTTGGCAGCTATAATAGGCTGTAGAGCAAGCCCCACTGGAGCTCCAAAAATCTGGGATGGGAGTCCAGCCAGAAAAGCTCAAAGCCTTGAAGTATGTTCCATGGCAAGGAAAGAGAGGTTACTTTTCCCCTCAGGTTTCTTGCATTCATAAGTGATAATTACCATCAAAACAGGGAGAGAAGATAAATGCTGGATAAGCTGGCAGGTAAAGGACCCAATTTGCTGTCCCCCATGAACAGGAATGCCTGCCTAGCATATAGGATAGTGTGCCGATTCGATAACAAAACAGAACTGCATTAAGAAGTAGTTGAGGAGACTGTGCTTATTTTACAGTATGCGAGATAATAATGCCATAACAAAACAGCAGAGGGTCATGCTGCAATTCCAGTGTTTATCTCAATTGTAAGCATGCCCTCAATAAGGAGTTGAAGTATCTTTACATTGAAATGGGACTAATAAAGGTTGTAACCACTTAGGCTTTTGAAAAATATGCAGCCTGATACTATGATAGGAGAGGAGGGTATTCCTGGTGGGTCCTGACCTTCAGTTCATTAATTCACTGAGCAATATGTTTAAACTAAAATAAATACCACAGTCCAATTGGAAATGTCTCATTGTTGGAGAACTTGGCCTTTTTTCATGTCCATTTTTCTTCTTTTGTGTTCACAGTCAGTGAATGGTTTGTAATCATCTCACATTTTTTCTCAATGGGGGAATCTTTCTCTGCAGCTCAGAATTAACACTGCTTCTGTTCAGGAAATAATGTAGTCAGTGAATGCAACCATTTGGCAGAAAGGAGGGAAATAATAGTCAGGAAATTAACTACACCATGTTTTTGTTGGGTTGTTTTCCCCACCCTTTCCCATTCTCACAAACCCTCTGAAAGCACCAAATCTACTCCAAGTGTTCATCTGAGAAAATCACTTTTTGCTTGCAAGTAAAATGTATTCTCTCCAACTGTATTTTAGTTTTATGCTACACTGAGTATATATAGATTTTATGGCATATACATTGAATAATACCACCAGCCATTAAAATAATTTGGCTTTTGGTGGCAAACAACAGAAGCTGGACATTTCTTCTGAAGCGGCTGCTGATGTACAGCTGAATGCACTCAATCAACATATTTTATTGTCCATAGTGTGCTGCACACTTGGCCCTGAGAAAGCTGCTCTACTGTCTGCTCCAAAGTGCTGGAACAGCTTTAGGGATAACTTCCATCCCACACTCCTCACCCAGGCCAAGCCCCTGTTAACTCTAAAATGTGAAAGTTCTGGAAGCGAAAATATTTACATGCTTCATTGCTGGGCACATCCTTCTGAAATCAGTGAGAGCTGCTGTGCTTAACAGCTCTGGAATATCCTAACAAGAGCTCTGATTCACCTCTGGGAGACTTTTAGCAGTGGCTTTGATGGCAGCTGGATTTTAGAGAGTCTAAATAAGAAAGAGGAGCACAAATAGGCTGGGCCTGAGTGCCACCGTCCCCTTCCCCAGCTTTCAGCATGCACAGCACTTCCTGGGTGCCCCTGAGGCACTGCCCTTACTTGCTGCCCACGGTGGCAGAAAGAAAATGTAACTCTGGCTTCTCAGTTGCTGGTACCTCGTGTAGGTCATGTTGACAGCACCTATTGTTCTGAAGCATTTGAAGGGCATCCAAGTTTTGGCATCATTAGATTATTGCCATGGTGCTCTGGCTGCAGATCCTGTACAATAAAGGAGTTTTACTTTATATTCAATCATTATGAGCCATTATCTGCAGCTTTCATCTAGTCTCCATTAATGAAAGAACAAATCATTCCAGGGTCTAAATAGATGTTTGACCATTCAAATATATGCAAAGTGATATGATTTATGAATGGGAGGAAGTTGTTTTGCAAGCCTAGAATTCCACTTGCCGTGGAATTTCAATTTAACAGTATGAATCCAGTTAAATCTTGAAATATTAGACTTAAGAGCCCTTTACAGCCAGAGAACAGGTTTTGTCATGCTACATTACCAAGGTGTACTGCCTTTCAGCTGAAGGGTCCTAATGACTGGTATTTCCAAATCTCGTTCCATTTCATTAAAGGATGAGTATTTATTAATATTAACTATTAATATTGCTGCAAAGAGGAGAATAACGAAGTATTCTCCATGATTTTGCTGATCAAAAAAGAAGGAATGGTCTTGAGCTGCAGCAAGGGAGATTCAGGTAAGACTGAGAAAGCAGCACGTTGAGAACAGAGAGGCCTGAAGAAACTGGGCATCTCCACCACTGTAGCCATTCAAGAAGAAGATAAACAAATCTATTGTGGGAATGCTTCATAGGCTTGATGCTGCCTGAAAGCATAGTAACCTCTTGAGGTGCTTTCCAACTGTATTTTCTATTTTTATAGCCAACAAAATATCCAAGATTTGCTGTTGAAGTGTCTTGGCAAGGGAAATGTTTTCCCTTTCAGTGAGTCTGCACATGGCATCCTTCAAAGAGAGGGATAGGGAAGGCACAACTGGCACAGCCATGCAAGCTTAACTACAGCACAGCTGATGATTGCCAAAGCATTGCATCAGGGCCCGGCTTTCCAGCAGTTCCAGCCCTGTGGGCAGGCTTCCACCTCTCCGGTCTGGAGGCATTGCTTTCCTTGACGCTTCTCCCAAGAAGCAGAGTGGGCGGTTTTGCTGATGGCCAGGAATGTGACTGCAGCTCAAGAATCCCCAACTCCCGGCTGGCGGGGTGTTTTGAACTGGCTTGTTGGAAGTGAATCAGGTAAGGCTCAGCAGCTCTTGACACCAGCACTGAACTGCCGTACCAGCACAACTGAGCATTTGCCCCTCTTGCAGCCTGCCTTGTCCTTTTCATCACAGAGCTGTGCATTACTCTCTGTTTACCAAAACTGCCTTATTTACAGTTACAGAGGCTTTGGCAGATCTGAGTTTGGGTTTTGTCACAGCTGGAGAGCAGCTGCAGAGTGTCCTTTCAAACTCTTCACCCTGGAAACTGAGGCACAGAAATAATGAAAGTGGAAAGCTTGGCAGAAAAGCAGAGCAAAGCAGCAAGCATCTCCCTTATTTTTAATTCATAGTCCTGTCTCTCCTCCTGACGTGTTCACACCAAGGATTGAGGGTAAGAACGAGCCCAGATATTGCCTGCCTCTTTGACCTTTCTGTCCTGCCATCACTTGGCTTTTGCTGGCGGGTAGGAAGCTGTCAGTGTTTGTGACAAATCAGACATGGTTAGGTCTAATTCAAGTTGCTATGGAAAAACTGATGTTGGGGGGAAAAGTAAGCTGGACCAAATATACTTTCTGCAAGGGAAGAAACTTCTCTGCTAGAGAAGTTAGACATGTGGTCATCATGTGACTGGAGAAGAACAAAAAAGGCCAGTGCATTGTGGGAGGGCCATACTGAGGTATCAGGTGACTGGCAAGACACAAGGACCTTTCCTCCTCTGCGGCTGCGGTGAGCCTGGCCCTGGAGGGCTGGAGGTGCTGGGAACAGCTCTGCTGTCACTGGTGGGTGGCTTCCACAGAGTCTGTCAGAGAACTAAATACACCTCAGTTAATGACAACCATTTAGCTAGAGAGGATGTGAAAATAACATGAATATTTGGAACACACCAATAATAATGATGAACATTTTCTTTTTAATGAGGGAGGTATAAATAGCAGGAATGAGATGAAAATGAGAAGCAAAACTTAGACTACATGTAAATGGAAAAAGCCTAACATTGGGATTGCAGGATCATCTCCTCAGGGTAGTAGTGAAAGCCCGTAGTTTAGGAATGAACAACCAGACAGAGAAGGAGCACAAGTCACCACATCGCAGGGAACAGTCCTGCCTTTTGCACAGATCGTTTGGATTTCCCCTGGCTTCTTTGAGGAAGAAAGTTAAAAGTCATAAGACTCCTTGGCCGACACTTCTCCTTGAGGATCTGAAGGAATGTTTAATGTTGACGGCTCAGCTGAACTGCAGCTTTGGGAATTCTTATCTATCCTCAAATTCTTATCTTTAGTTTCAGTTGTTTATATTTCCTGACTTCCTGTCTACAGTGCTTATCCAAGTTTATTGTTCAGTTTTACTATGCCTTGTTTAACAACTGCTCCTTTACGCTCAGGAGTTGGCGGTGCTCCAGCAGTGGGTGATTTTTCTGTTTATCTTTACCACCTCATTCAGGTGTTAGAAGTAACATGCTAACCTTGGAACTGTCTCAACAATCCCAAGATGCAAAGTTTCCCCATATTTTTGCTGTTTCTTTTTAAATTTTGTAGCAACCTTTTTATTTGTGGCACAGTTCTGGGCTAGGCATGAATATTGCATTTCTCTACTCATGTAATTTTAAGCTTGGGTGGCTGGTTGGTGGATTTTTTGGTGTTTTTTTCTCTGATCCATCCTAGGCAAAAAAAGGGTTAATTAGTCTCAGTAAAACATTGGCAGTCACTAGGGACTGCTGCAACTGAGATGAAAAACAAGGCTGCACCTGTATGCTGGCAATTTCAGATAGATTCTGGTCAACTATTTTTCTCTAGTGCTTTGTTCTGCCAGCTGCCTCAGTGCTTTGGATGCAGGTGGAAGGATGGACTTTGCTATCTATAAAAAAATTTAATGGTGAAGACCAACTTCCGCCTCACCTCCCTGGGGATCAAAGTTATTGCATTGCCACATAACGTGGCAGAGTACAAACACGCAACAGGCTGCGTGTGCCTAGCCACTGCCTGGAGGTCTCACCTCAAATAGCTTGAGATTTTTCCCACCCCCCCTTCTTTCTTTCCTTTTTTTCTTTTGAAAGAGACAATGAATGCATGGAAGGAATCCCAAACTGAGTGACTGTACACAGAAGGGACAAGCTGCCACTGTATAACACATACCATGTAATATCATTAGTGTAGTTCCTCGACAGAGGAGCTGTTGTGGCTCTTCCAGTAATCCAATGCAAGGCAAAGGATTGCTCGGGAGCTCTGACTGTATGGCTTGATGTATGCTCACAAAAGAAGTTCTCACAGAGAACTATAGATTTATGTCATAATGTGCTAGTGTATGATGAAAATAAATAGTCCCACCTGCCCATGAAGGTACCTTCATTGCCCGTTGCAGAGAAGCAGATAACATACAGACTCTTTGAAGGGGCAAGATCTATTCTCAGAATACAATATTTTTAAATAAATCTCATAAGAGCAAATTCTGCTTGAACAGTGGGAACTTTCTGGGGTTGTGTTACACTGTCTCATACAATAAGGCTCTCCTTGACATTTTTTACTGCTGTTGTGATAGAAATAAACAATCATTTAATAGCAGTATTAAGAGCTGAGATATTTAAGTGTGACTGGAACATAAGACCTGTAGGATAACAGTCTCTATGAAAGGACTTTTAGCAGGGGGAAAAACCCAAACTATCCAATGGAAAAGTTAAAGACCTATGCGCTGTTTGTGTGGGCTTTGAAAATACTATCAGAAGCAGAAGACATCTTATTTTTTCCCTCTTTTTTTCAATGATATGAACAGATGCTTAATTTAGTTTGTTTTCTAAGGTTGTTTTACATTACTGCTCTACAAACCCACGCCTTCAAAGTGCCATAAAAAGAGGAAAAAATACAGAAGTCGCTAAATGGAGATCAGCGAGTTACAGCAGCTGAAAATAACCCGCATACATATTGCAATGAAGAATGTGGGGGCTTTGGAGGAGGTAGCTGGGTTTTTAAAAAAAATTTTATTTTGAGCTGCCTGTGACCTAATGCTAATCTGTCTTTAAGAAGTGTATTTTTATGTACATAACATGGGTAGCTGGCTACGAAATAACATTTGGTATTAAGAAAGATTAATAAAATCTCACATGTCAAGAGATGCAGTACCCCAAAAAGAACAGCTTTCCCTCTTCTCCACTCGTGCAGAAAATACTTAGCTGGTTTGCAGATAGATCTCACCTGTCTCTACAGCAACAGGTACTACCATCTGCTGTGTAAGGCAAAATAAGATAATAGTTGGACCGAGGATCTTACCTGGTTTAGTACTTACACAGGGTGCTCCTACACATCTGTGCTGTTTAGACTTTTTAACGTGTGGTGTTAATGCCACATTTAACTTTGTGTAGGAGAGTCTTGCCAATACTCATCTTGCACCACCAGTTTCATATGTAGTCATGGGACATCACTTTGTCCCATGTGTGTCATGTAATTAGTGGATGCTCTTGTAGCTGTGATTGCCTAAATGTGCAAGTGAGATTCTGTTTTCTGCTACGGAGAAAATCAAAGTCTGTAATATCTTTACAGTAGTTCAACCATTGGTCTAAGAAGCTGTATCAGGTAGTCTAATAAAAATATTGCTCTCCCTATAAACCTTGTCTTACTGTGTTGTAAATGAGTCACTTTTTGTGATAGCTGATGAGAACTTGCATGTTGCATGGTGCTTGAATGGCTTTCTGAACTTTCTATACACACTCTGCAGTTTTATCTTTTGTTTGGCAGAATATTGGCATCATTAAGATAAATGGCTCACTGTTTCTCTTTGGTTTGGAGAGTTACAAGCAGTTACAATGCTATTCATATGCCTCATTTTACATTCAGATGTATTAGTAATAGCTAATTATTGTCTTACAGACAGGTTGAATTGAATGTAACGTTTACAGTCTGTACTATTTGCCATAGATGCTATTTGTAAATAGGCAATTTTATGTTGTTGTGAGTTCATATTAGACATGATTTCAAATTTCTCTAGTGCAGACATGCATTTAGTGTAAGTGGTGTTGTCTGTGTAAAACAGTAGAGCTGAAACCTGAAATACTCTAATCTGTCAGCAAATAGTGGTAACTGAGCAAAGTGAATGCTGATTGCTTATAGAAATGAGCAAGCTTTTACCTCAAATGGACTCACCCTGAAAGGCAAGTGTGATTTTCTGAAGAGAACTTCCTTTTTAGATGGACCAAGTTAGTGGAGAAGGCCTGAGTTAAATGCTATGCTGTTTTGCTGTTAGCCTTTCACTTGGTAAAGCTTTGTATTTAGCCCATATTATATGTGAGGGTGTGCTGGGAATGGCATCTAGTGGCATGTGTTTTGTAGTGTGAATGCAGAAATGTTCTGGATAGACAGGTGGTACCAGACATGTCTGATGAGGAGGAGGGCTTTGGTACCCTGCTTACTGAGAATGTTAATGGATTCCCTAGTTCATCTCTTTGTGCTCTACACATTTTGGTCTCTCCTATAAAATATGAAGATTTTTTTTCTAGACAGAAATCACAGCGCTACTGATGTCATCCTTGCCATACTGAAAAATGAAAAATGTCCATTCAGTCCTGGATCCCTGCACAAACCTATGCAAGACTTTTTGTATAATGAAATATCTAATTAATTCACACATTCAGTAATAACCAAATTCATGGAGTGTATGAGTAGCACAATGCTGATTTCCAAAAGTAAAAATTGCATAATGAATCCTGACATTGACTTAAGATAAAGGAACTGCCATAGTTCTTGGAATACCTAAAATAAGTTTAAATGAAGGTGTTATATCATTTTCCCTGCCAAAGGTTGATTTTGACTGTCAGAAGATAGTACTGCACAACCATTGCGTTTTTTTTCTTTCAACAGTAGTCACCTCTGAGGCTTTCCTTGGTATGGGAAATGTATGTAAGTCTAAGTGATATGAAGCTGTATTTTCTTTCACTCCAAAGTATAAGGGTTTCTGAAGTACTGAAACAGTATAGAAGTGCTGAAATGGCATAGGTGTTTCTGAAGAAGTTTCACAGATCTCATCCCTATCTTTGCTCTATCTACAGTTCTCTTGTAATGCTATTGAACTATTCCAGTAGCCTTAATATGTTCAGATATGAGTATGAGGAAAGAATGCTGATCCTTATGATGAACTAAGTGCCTAAAATATAAATCAGTGTGGTTAGTGATGCTTTGCCTATATTAATATGCTTGTTCACTTTACCTGTGCTTAGCTCAGAAGGGCATTCTGCTTATCTGTTCAGTAAAGGCATTTGCATCTTTTCAATTACTTTGCTTGAATGTAAAGTGTTGGTGTAAAATGTTGCCCATCGTTTGAATAATCAAAAGGTAAATTATCATTTAAAGTATAAATTAAAAGACCATTAAGGCTTGGGAGTGTAGTACTTCAAAGTTAGGGGAGTCAGAATTGAGGTTCTCCATACAATTAATTCCCCCTCCCCTCACTCCCCTCTTTTCTATATATGCGTTATAATACTAAGCTTAATTACACAGTCACATTTATGTGTGTGCACACTCATACACACATTTACATCTGGCTCCTAGCCAGTAGTTCCCATTGCTTCCAACTTGCCTTTACACCCACCTTGCTCCGTATCCCTCCGCGTTTGGGTTGGGTAACCTCCTTCTCCCCATGTAGGCTCAGCAAGGGGCCACAGCTGACCCCCTTAGAGACCGAGGCAGCTCAGCCGAGCCACTGTGTGACACCGCACTGGCCCCCAACGTAGAGGAGCAGGGTCACAGGTGGCTGGCTGCAGCTCCCCAGCCTCAAACGGGTGCTGTGTGCTGCCCAGGAGTCTGCAAGGAGTGGAACTGCCAAACTGGACTGAGCCTCTGGTGCTCCTGTGCCAAATGAAATGCTCAGAGGGCATCACTTGGTCAACTTTATACGGATCTTCATAGGAGAAAGTCACAAATGACACTCCTGTGTAAAATTTCAAGTCCCTGATCCACAGCGTGGAGGCAGGAGTTTCTTAATTGAACACAATGTAAAAATATTTTAACTGGGTATGATGGTTTAAGACCAAATGATAGTGGGGAGCCTAAATGGATTTTTAATCACAGTATATGCAATGCAAAACAAAAAGTCAGTTAAAGTTCACGGACTCATGCTAGCAGCTATGCTAACTAGGCCTACCAGGGCACGGAGAAACTAGTTTTCCTCAACCTCATTCTCAGAAAGGGCTGAACCGTTTTTGCTACAACTTTTTTTTTTTTTTCTTCGATATTTCTCTTTATTTGTTTTCCAGTCTAGAGTGTGTGCTCTAGTCATTCTCCTACCTGTGGTTAGTGTTATTCAAAGAAGACACACTCTAACTGAAACTTTGAGTTCCCTGCAGCTAATCCACTATCACCTTGCTTGTCTGAGAATCCTGAAAATACTTAAAATAAACATGTTTTTCAAGGTGGACAAGGCTGCCTTTCTAAAACAAATGAGAACAAGAGAAAGAAATCTTAGCTAAGAAGAGTCTGGTTTTTCATCAGAACTTTGCATATGGCCAACTACCCTGAAATGTGTTAATAATTTAAGCAAATATTTTTCTACTGAAGAACATTCACCAGGTACATTTTTGGCTGAATATCAGCAATTTTGTGGCAGGGGATGATTGTGCAAGGCACATATGCAGATGAAAATGGTCCACTCTTCCCTGTGTGTAGAGGGAACATGTGGACGAAGTGTCATGTCTGGAGTACGAGGTCTGAGTTTTTTCAAATCTTAGCAGCAACTTGCACAAGCCTAAAATAGCCAGGACTCAGACTGTCTGTATTTTGTAATATTCTTAGCAGCTAATAAGTAACTTCTGTGTGCTTTTTCACACAACCTTGATGAACAATTCTGAAAAATAAAGCTGTGTAATAAATTACATCAGTCCCAACGAAAATGCAACAGTTGTGCAGTTCTGAAAGCCGTGGATTCCCAGATACCCGAACCACGATGGGAGGCCAAACATTCACAGAATGTCCTGGAGCCCATGATTTTTTCAGGCAAACTTTCTAAATCCTCCTGAAGAAGATGGCTGCGACACAAGTTGACCAAGCATGTTGTCCGATCAGCATGGACAGCTGTGGCTTTAAACAATGACAGCCATTGTTAAGTCAATTTTAAAGTAGGTCCTTAAAGTTAATGTGATTATGCAAATGTTGCCCTAACTACCATGGCTGTCTTATATCCTTCACAAATGACTGCATTGTCACTTTTCATTATGTGCATACAGTCCTGGTGGTTTGGTGGTATCATTGTATCTCTCGGAAATGGACCATGTAAAGGCCATTCACTGTTGGCACTGCATTGTGCTTTTCCCCAAGCAGACCAACCTTGACCCACAAATGAGGGTGGTAGGGATTTTCAGGCCGAAACCTGCGTGAGTTATTCACATGATTACTCTCATTGACTTGGCTGGAAACTCTTGCATCAGGCATGGAGGAATTAGGTTAAAATATGGTTGTGAAATTAAGTCCAGTTGACTCTAGACTGCAGTGTATCTGGACAAAGCTCTGACAACCTAACTTCTAAGATAAATGGCTTTGTGTGAAATCATTTGCAACTTGAATTCAAAAATTAATTTGGCATTCACTGGGGAAAAGTAAATGTCTTGCACAACTTCAGTGTATGTTTTTCTCCATGGTATCTTTAGTACTATTATTATTATTAATCTGATTTTAATTGTGAAATACCCTTTTACAGAAATCTGTGATCACAAATGAGGAAGCTGAGAGATCTCAGGATCCATGTATTCTGGAAGGTGGCAAATTTCAGACGACTCATCAGTTGGGGGACATGACTGATTTCAGACTCTTGGTTGCATTGCTTTCAATGAAAACCAGTGACTTGCAGTTTCAGTTCTCATCACAGAAGATGTTCTCACAGCAATCTCTTGTTTGGATCGTTTTCTCTTTTTCTGAGTGCAGAGTCTGATGTTTGTCTGAGTTCTGTACTTTATGATTTATGTTCTGGTGGCCAAGAGTCTCCATGACCCAAGCACACGATATACAGCCTGTGATAGAATCAGACTACTGGTTGGGATTTGGGCCTCCTCAGTAAAACATCCTTCCTTTCGTTTTAATAGAATAAGTAAGCGTATAGAGAGAGAGATACATGGATGTATTTGCATGCATTTACTTAACATAAGTAAATGTAAATGAAAATCATCACCTCCCAGGGAAGTCAATGCTTCTCCTTTGCTGACTTGCAGCAGCTCTCTAATGAATTAAACCTTCCTCAGGAGATTCGAGTACTTGGAAACTGCAAGGGCAACACACTGTGTTGCTCAGTTGTGTTATTCTATATGCAGCTTCTCATAACATCCTCATCACTGTAACACCTGAACGTTGCTCTAGAACTAGGGTGACCTTTGCCATCCTGTGTGCACAGTCAACAGAAATCTGGTAAGTTCAAACCTACCCATGTAGCAGTTGGGCTCTCCTTCCACAAAGCCTGTTTCTACTGGGAACTTTGAATTAGGGTATGAAAACCTGCTTTGGCATAGCAAGACTGAAGCTGTAGCACCCTCAGCATCAGCTTCAAGAGAGTACAGGAGCACGTTTGGGACATCAAGCTTTCTGGAATACTTCCTGTGCTCTAGACAAAAGCAGATTTCTGTTACTGGAAATCCTTTGAAAAAAAGTCAGTTATGGGTGTTAAAGAAGAAGGAAGAAGAGCTTGTACCACTCTGACAGTTAGGAAGGCAAAACAAGGTATCGTTTAACGTTTCACATTCAATCCATACAAGCTATCATATAGAAACCTAGTTGCTCCATTGATCAGTTACAGAAAGAATGGTAACAGGTATTTTTGGATGTCAGACAGTGTTGCAAACCTCAGAAGTGACAACTGAACAATGTGTGTGTGTGGGGGCAAATCCAGCATCTTATTTTAATCATCATGTAAGTGAGTTTGCTGCTTTGCAATGCCTGTGGTAAAATCGCGGGGCAGGTGTGTGTCAGGTTCACTCTTCTCTTGTGGCAGTGGGGCTTTCTTTGAGATTCGAACAGCAGCTATGCCAACTAGATGCAATGAAAGTCTGTGCTAGGAAGCGATGGTTTTTAGAGTGGTGATGGAGGGGGTGACTATCACATCGGTTCTGTAGCTTATCACCGTATGAACTACATTTGTATTTGTTATGGGTTTTCTGTTAGAGGATGTGGCCACAAATCAGAGGTTGGCGAGGAAAGGATTACTCTAACCTCTGATTAGAGAAAGTTAAGGGTGCGCCTGCATCGGTGCTAGTTCCAAGAGGTCTCTCTGTGAGTTGCTGCTCCTGAGGTGCCACTGTGGGACCTTCATGGGGCATCAGGAGAACTGTTCATCCCCACCCTGGGCAGGCGGGCAGCTGCTGAGAGGGTGCTGAAGCTGAGCATAATATGGCCCATCCTGCCCATTCCTGGTGGGCCTCCCAGCCGGGGGCAAATGACCTCCAGTGAAAGGCTTTTGTGCATGGATGGGGCTCAGCTGGAGGATGTTACTCAAGACACAACTAGAGGTCACTTTTCAGAGAAGGTGTTCCTCAACCTGGGGGCAACAGGAGCACTGCTGTGAGTGCGTGGGGGCCTCTCCTGAGTGGGAGTGGCAGGGGCCCATCAGCTGTGGGCAGCAAATTGATCCACGTTCCTTAGCCCAGACAAAGCATGAGCTTGGGCTTACTGATGTCGTGGAGTGACTTTTTTCAATCAATTTTCAGCAGGCTTTGGACCAGACCCCATCAAGCATGTGTGCCTTGGTGAAACGGAGGTGAAGGCACCAGAAGCAGTTACAAGGGGAGAAGGGATGGCCAGGAGGATGAGCAGAGCAGAAGAGAAAAGCAAAGTATCATCTCTATTATTTCACTGAATGATATTTTAGGCCTTTAACTGTGGCAAACCATGGCTATTTCTCTATTTAATTCTTAGGTGCAGTGAGGCGCGGCTGGGCAGGTAGGAGCTATAACCCTGTGCAGATTTCCATTTCCCTGCCGGCAGCACAGCCTAGCAGTGCCTTTATCTGCACAGGAAGGCTGAGCCGGCGCCTCTGAGATCTCCGCCTTGAGCTCGTAGGAACACAGATACTGAAAACCCGTCTCTTAAATAGTCACGGCCTCCCTTCGCCTTCAGATAACTCCTATGGTGATGTACGCTGATGAGAGAGTTAATGAAACATTAGAGGCAGCGGGGAGAGATAGGCGCAGGCAGGAAAGCACACCTGCAGGCAGCCTTTTAAGACTCTCTTGGGGCTGACTTTATCGGGAGGGCCACGTCAGGCTCGCAGCTGGGCTGGCAGGAACCGGGAGATGCAGAGGTGGTCTCTATGGTTAGTGTAGAAACCTGTTTGTGGAGAGCTTCCTGAAACTTTCTTCTTCGCCGTTTGCAAGGGCTTCTCTGACAGATGTGCATGCAGAGCGCATCTTAGAGCTGTAGCGATGAGTACTAATTTAACCAAGTAGTAAAAGTTGTTTCCCCATGAAATGAAATTTCCTTGGGTGTGAGTCAAGGTAGTCTGTAAATGCGGATCTGTGCAGTCTGAGAAGTGGAGGCTCTTGTAAAAGAAAATTAAAAAATCAGCAATTGTTCTGATACTCAGATGGATTGGAGAAATGCCTTGTAGAAATGCCATGTATCAAGAGGGATTGTAAAAAACCCAACAACCTGATCACAAATAATTTATGGAAAAATAATAGCAGAGCGAATACATTTTACATCCCTTAACAATGAGCTGTATAATCACTGCCAGCTTGCAGACATGGCTGAAGGCAGAATTTGGACCTCTCTGGTCTATCCTCATTATCTTACCCGTATCAGTTACTGAGAGCAAAAAAGTCACAAACAAGTTTATGCTAGTATCAGGGTCTTCAGTGAAAACTGCTGAGACATTGAAGTCAAGTTCAAAGAAAAGAGGCAAACAAAGGGAGCAAGTGCATTTGGTCAGGAAATGTGACTTATTTTGAATTAAGATATTAGCCTGGTGATTGAAAAACGTGGCCAGTGTCTTTCTGTGGCCACCCAGGCGAAACATCACCATTGCTCCTGAGCAACGTCTGGGCTATCGACTGACTCCACCCATGCTAGGGAACAAGGAGACAAGCAAGATGCAGCCCAGTGCCTCAAAATCATTCTTTCCTGAACTGAAATATTTTTAAGATGCTCTTTTTTAAGAAAAAAAAAACAAACAATCAAAAAAACCCAAAACAAACACATCTCAAATACATTTCTAGGAACAAGGGTTTTTCTCTCCTTTTCCATTACCCCTGTCTCAAATCAGGGCTGAAGTGGAAACATAATTAAATGTGGCAGGAGTAGGAGGAGGTGATGGTTATGATGCACCAGTCACAACCCTACAGAAACACCCTTTGCTTACGTGTCTGACTGTGTGGGCTTGAGGGAGGGCTGATAGCCATTGACTTAGCTGGCCTGGATAAGGATCAAGATTGCAAATACTGAGAAAAAAACTTTTCTTCTGGCTTTTTTGTAGGATTACTGTGTGCTACGGAACATTCAATGCTGTGCTCTGTGCCTTACCATCAGCAGACTTGTTATTTTGGCGCCTAACTACAAAGTCTGTCTCTTTCATTCAAGCTGTAATGGTCTATCCCAAACCAGTCCAAGCTCTGGCACTTTTTCAGTTTAGGCTTCTAGCCATCACATAGGTCAGACCTGTGGGATTTGAATCCCCTGGGACTCTCTGCATAGAGTATGCTTTACTTTACTGGGAGAGCTGGAGAATTACAGGGTCTAGCTGGGAAACACCTCACCACGCGCTGGTATTTTCCTTTATTTTTGCCTTGGCTCCTTTGCCTCTTCATTTTTAATTAGTGGCACATGCTGAAATGATAATTTAAATTCTTTTCAGAAATCAAAAGAATTCCCACTGAAAACATTATTAACTTATAATTACAGTGAAGAAAAAGGTTAATAGGAATTTGAGCCAAATATCTACTCTCCATTAAATGAGAACTTGACTGAACCTGTTTTCCCTTCATTTTGGTAGGTTACTCTAGGTTTAAATGGGTCCGGGATGGCTATACACCTGTGAGAAGGGCCACTGCAAGGCTGAACAGGCATCACCAAGACCATTTACATGGACCTGTCTCGGGATAGGTCTTGCCTGACCGATGCTCAAGACGGAATTTAACGGACAGGTAGGACTTCTCTTGGACCTGTGAAAGAAAGATGTGTGTTTCAGACAGTAAGCAGAACATGGTCCCGTGGGGATATTTGTGTGAGAAAGACATGTAGGAGGTGGCACTTTGTTGCAAAGGAAACATAGCAACTATTGGTGTGGGAAAAATAATCACGTTCCTGGGCTACAGCATTCAAACAAAGCCTCTTCCTTAGCTCATGCTGAGCACCGCATGCATGCAGAAACATATGCAAATCAGCCTTAATCTACTGAGTGTTTTGCAATTTCAATGAAATTAGAAAGGGGAGAAAGAAACATTTTCCTCTGTATTAGCTCTAAGTGTGCCCATCAACAAGACAATTACTGCAATGGTTTTGCATGTCAAAAATGGGGTTTAAAGCAACTGAAGGTATAGGGGAAAAAAAAAAACCAATCCATATGCTGGGCACCTGCAGGGTGAGCCTCCATGTTTCCCAGCACTGCTCTGCACCAGGCGCTAGATAATGATCTGTTTAAACTCAGCCAGGTTTGGTGCAGTTACAGCTGGAGCCCTACAAGGCAAGAGCTTTGCCTAGAAGACCTGTTGTAAGCTTGGTGTTTCTTTTTCCCTTTTTTTTTTTTTTTCCTTTTAAGCTGTAACATGCATTGCTTAAGCTGTGGCATGCCTCAAAGGCAGACCTTTCCCTCTTCCCAAGTTGCACATCATCGAGTCCTGCAGTCCTCCCTCTCATCTTGCACAAGTGTTTTTACGGTGTGAGCCCGCAGCCTTTGCACAGGCAAGTGCTTCCCGTAGACTTCCCCTTCTCTGTAATCCATACCCAGCACCACAGTCCTGCCAGTGGTAACCGCTGTGAAAATACCTCGGGGCTGGCTCTCCCCTGCCCCCCCAGCATTTGGTGAGAGACCGAACCGCACGTGGGGACAGATGGGAAACACAGGTAAAACTTGGAGGAGGCTGCTTCGGGCACTGCTCCCTTCTCATGCTGAAAGCCAAAAGCACACAAGAAGGGACATTGCAGAGAGGGCGGAAAAGGCCTTTTTGCTCCTCCTTTTCTGTGCATGGCATAGCACGAGGGCCAGAGCATGGCTTGGGCTGGGAGGACTGGGAAGTCTGGTGGGGACGGAGTAAAACATACCAGAAGGCACTTGTGGGGGCTCAGCTCCTATGGGGTGGCTGCACAAGCCTAGAGATTTGAATTATTTCTTTCATGGAGCTGAAGTTTGCTCTCAGGAATATCTGTCTGACTTTGAAGCACTGGCAACAACTTAAATTTCAACAAACAGTTTATTTCCAAGCTACTAAATACAATGCAATTTTTTTCCTGGCAGGCTGCATCTTTTTTTCTCATTTTTTGTTACGTTGGCACATGCTTTTACTCTCGAGTGTTCCTGTCCTCAGCGTAAGCGCTGATGCTGCATGAGGCTCTGCAGGTCTGCCCAGTTATTTGCTGTGCAGCGTAATGCACCAGGTTTCAAAGCATATTCTCACCTCTGGTTTCTTAAGACAAGCATGAAAAAAAACCTGTTCTACAGTTAGGAACTCCAGTATATTTTGCTCTTATTCAGTTGGTTCCGGATCTGATCATCTTAGATGAAGAAATAAATAATCCAGTATTTTGAGAGAACAGCACTTTCGCACAAAAAGTGCAGTAAGCCTCCCACTGGCTGAAGCTGACCTGGACTTTGGTGTCACTAGAGATGTGCCTCAAGTCCATAACATGCTCAGTACTTACTGTTTTGTGATGTGCTCCTTCTACTTCCTTAACAATCAGTGAGAACCAAGGATGTCGAGGCTACCTACGGTATGCAACACTCTATTCCTTACTTATGTAAGTAAGTGTGCTGGAAAAAAACCTTCTTGGCTTGATTGTTGCCTATAACAACTCTGCCAAAACACTAAAACCAAACAAGATTAGGAGACCATGCGGGTTTACGTAAAAAAGAACACACTTTATTTATCTACAAGGCAGTACATTTTCGTATAAAAAATTAAGTGCAGATGAAGCTGCACCAAATGCTATTAAGGCAGCAAAGTCAGAGGCTGTTATAAAAAAAACAAACAATAAAAAAATAAAATAAAATCAGTGTTTTGCCATATCGATAAAGATTTGGTATGGCAGTACGAAGAACCATGTATTTCTAAGAACCTGATTCAGTACACAAGACCCAAGTTAGGGAACAATTAGTAGACATGGAACAAGACAGACAACATGAACAAGACAGTGTTCTCCCAAACATATGAAGGTGCAATGCATGCTGTTACAAACCAATGAGAAACAAAACAACACATCCAGACAAAAAAAAAAATCTCCCAGGAAGAGTGTTCAAAAATATTGCTTATAAAAAAAGGGGAAAAAATATAAATGATGTAAAAAAATTAAAATAAAAAGGTCTGAAATGCTAGTGCATAGTCAATTAGCTAACATCAACATTTGTTTTCTTTCCATATAAAGCTCTACTGCTCCTTTTACACTAGCAGCATGTCTACACGCTAAGGTCTGTAGCAGCAAAACACAGTATTCATTTGGCATTTACAAAATTAAATTACTGAATAAAAATATAATTTTTCTCATAAATCTATGTTTCATACAGTAATATTTTTTAAAGCAAGCTAATTACCCCCCCCCCAAACAGAAACACACAATGTATAATGGTCTAGAACCATAACAGAAAAGAGTTTTTCAAGAGGCATGGATGTTTGAGCATTCACGATCTTGATCAGTTTTCCCCCTTTGTACAGACTAGCGTTTGTAGTAATGCTTTTCACTTCAGTATTTTACACCAATGCATTTTGTTCAGTGATTTAAAATATATCTGTTTGAGTACCTGCTCTTTTATTATTAAAGAAATAAAAAAAGAAACAAACAAAACCCCACCCCTGGCTAGCACATCACTGAAATAACAATACTGGTGTATTAGGTCTGCTTGGTCTCCCAAAGTACAAGAAAAATTATCTTTATTATAAGTCTGCACTTAAGATCATTTATTACTGATTCAAACTTAATACCTAATAATTTAGGCAAGTATCATCCAAAAAAAAAAAAAAATCCTCTTAAGTTGGGTGAAATCCAACAAGAATATATATGCTGAGTGACTAAATGCACTTTGTGCTGCTCCCAACTGTTGTACCACAACAAAGATAGGCTCTTCTCCCATTCATGAAAAGTCTTCATGCAGAGGAACAGGAATTTCCCAGCGGAGGTGAAGTGTTCTCAAAACCATAATGCTTCTCTGTCCGTCGACCCTTTCACATCACCAGAGTCCGGGTGGGGAAGGTGGCCATGTACTTGCGCGCCTGATCCGTCAGGGCCATCTGATCCTCGATCTTCCCGCAGGATGCTGACTCCCAGGCGCTGTTCAGATGCTAAATTAGAAGCAGGCAGAGAGATCTGGGGTGAACACCATGTGCTTTATTCATAGTCCCAGCTGAAGCTGGGGCTGCTCACGGTTAAGTGTTGCATGAACACGCAGTAGGATGCTGTCCCATCTCCAGAGAAATTGAAATCTCAACACAACAGGCAAAAAAATATCATCCCCCACTTCTTGGTTAGTGACCAAAGGGTTAGGCAGACCAGACAACCTGCAGAGGGGCACACCACAAGAGCCAGGATCCAAACCTCCCCCCTTCTCCTTCAGAGTCTTCTCTATGAGGCCATATCTATAGCCTTGCCTTCAATCCTTCCTTTCTGCGAAAGGGACAATTCACTTGCAGGTGGACTTCACAGTCAACAGAGCACTGACAGGCCCACAGTTATAATGTTCAGTGCTATGACCACACAAATTCCTGCTGAACCTCCATTCTAGAAATACAGCTGCTCTGCCCCTGCATTCCCGAAACGAACCAATCTTCACAGCCTGACCACAGCTAACAAAGTCCTGCTCTCAAAGTTGCTTTCACCTGTACGCAGCGATTAGCACGTGCCCATTAACAGAGCTCCTCCGGCAAAGAAGAGAGGGTGGCGGGGAGAGCGATTCTCAGCAGAAACAGCATTTTAATTATCGTGCAAGCCATTTCACTTCTTGTGGTATTTATGGAGGTTACAGGCACCATTTAGTATAATGTTAAAGTGAGATAAACATATCTGCAGAGGGCTGTTCGCACTGCATTTATTTACTCACTACACATGTGAGATGTTTCTCATTGCCTTGAGCTATAAACAGTAATGAAATTTCAAAGCTCCTGGAATTTACCAGTATACACACACATTTACACACACATTTCTTTTTCTGTTGAACTCTTTCACTTACTCAGTGTGTCTGCTTTTCCACATTAAGATATTCCCTAAACCCTGAATAAAAACTCTATTATTAGGTAGAGCTAGTTGTACAAATACCCTGCATTCCAAAAATACACACGACTGTGTTTAACAGAAAGCTGCCTGCCAGCGAGGGGATCTCAGTACTGTTGAATACTCAGGTCTACGCCCAAAATCCACCAACAAAGACAAGTCAGGAGAAAGCCTTCTCTATTTCCTCTGCTTTCAGCAAGGATCATCTTTGCAGTTCAAGATCTACATTGCTCAATGAGATAGCCAAAGCCCTCCGAACATCTAGGACACTGGGTGAAGCATAATTCGTGGACTGCAAACCATCTGCTAAGAGCAGAACTGTCCCAGTGTGCCCATGGCTCTTTATGCTGCTCCTTCTAGTCGCTGACTGTGCAAGAGGATCCTTCAATTACTCTCTGGCCTAAATGCTTAGAGAGTGCTCTTCTGACTGTAAACAGTGTTATCTGAGACATATGGATAGTAAAAGTCTGGGCAACATGAAATACAGATAATTTTCCATAACATGCCCTAATCAGGGCACTGGTACAGACACGGGGACCGAGGTTCCCTGCCTTGGAGGGCTTACAGTCTAAAAGGGACAAAACTAATGAGTAAGTACACAGGACGGCCAAGATGAGGGCAAGCATGTTAGTCCTCTGTAAACTTCTGCTGGGCTTCCCTAGATATGGCTTTCTTCTCTCTGTAAGTAAGTTCCAAATGTCTCTGTTCCTGATGCCTTTTTGCAGACTAAACTGCTGCACTTCAGTGGGAGTTCCCCATGTGAAGGAGAACCAGGTCAGGCCTCAAATCACCAAGTTTCTGCAGCTTTTTGTGGGAAAGCTGCATCTGTGAAGTGAACAAACATGCCATACACCTCTTTTCTACAGTGGTTCAACCTGGGCTGGCTTAGTACCTTGTGCTGTGGCTCTGCCTAGGGCACATGCCACAGCCAAAAAGCAGGTGTGACATACTTTCTGCATGCCGCAGACATGCATGTGACATGCCACAGCTTCTTTTATGTTTTGGTTAAACAGCTTCCAGGGTAACTTTTTCAAAGGCACCTACATCAAGTGGGAACCTACAGCCTCCTATTGATCCTCAGTGGGACTCAGGCACCTGTGAATATTTTACCCTATTGTATTAGAGGTAGTTGCATCAATGACCAAATTCATGCCTGGTACAATGCCATCGGTTTTACTTAGAAGTCAGATTTGGTCTGTACACCTCAAAAGCAGTTGGTAGTTCCAGAATATCCATCATTTCAAAGGACAAAAATACGTGTCCAACCAATACTTCCCTGTGATCCCCCAAAGCTTCAATGCACTTGTCTAGAAATGAGAGATCAGCAGCCCCTTAAATAACTGAAAACATGTAAGGAAAAGTCCATCTGTCACAGTATGTCAATTTTTAAAAAAAGAGAAGTAACTTCAGGCGAGGAGTGTCCCAATTTCATAAATTAGGCTTAATCATTAGTATCTAGACTGAGCTCTTTGTATTAACAGCCACGTGCTTAGAAAAGAAAAAAAAAAAAAAATCTGTACCCTGATATCTCCAACATCTCGGCAGGCTGCTACATGTCACTCATTCCACTGAAATCCTGGTCTTCATTTAACCTGATGTCAGTGCAACAGAAGCCACTCAGGCAGGCAGTAACCCTCTGCCCTCCCTCCAGGCTCAGCTGCCCCAGTGCCCCAGGGGGAGCACTGGGCAGCAGATGCAGCAAGCGACAGGAGGATCAGCTAGACCCCTGACTTGTGCCTGCTTGAAACAACATGCTCAAGTTTTGCCATAGAGACAGCATGGGAGAATCTGCCCAGAGAGTTTTGACCCTTGTATTACTTCCCCAGAAATACATTACACTATTTTTTTCCTCTTATGACAAATTTATAAAAAGAGACTAACTTTGCAGTCTCAGTGACAGTGGTGAGAGCTTTGGTTCAATAAAGAAAGCAAAATCTGACCCAAAGTAGTATGTTTACTACAGTAGTATACTTACTAAGACAACTTTCAATTCTATCCTAGGGAATTCAGACAACATTTAAAGAGGGTATTTTTAATAAACATTTTCTGCTTGAAGCCTTGGCTCTCAACAGCCAACACGAAACAAAGCACAATGCCTCTGCCTTGCCAGCCCTGCAGCACAGCGCTGGAGGCACGTGTGAAAGTCATCCCAACGTGAGAAGTTTTACTTCCCTCCTTGGCAGGGAGCGCTGGGTCCCACAACCCGGGCAGAGCGCCTTGCCAGCTCTGGGCACACACAGCTACGGGATCCCGTAGTAAGAAAGGAAAAGCACAACGCTTCCTTCCACGCCAGCATCGCAGCAAGTATTGACAGGGCTCTGTTACAGGACAGTGGTAGCACCCTGCAGAAAGCAGTGCTTAGCAAATATATCAAAAGAGAAGAGATCCAGGCAGAAAGCTAGAGGCATGCAGGAAAACTGCCCAGAAACCCAAGTCAGACCACTCCTTTTGCAGAATGCTTACTGCATCTCCCCCATCACATTTAAAGGTCCAACTCTGCAAATCATCGGATGAAAACACAAAAACTTTGTGACCAGAAGCCAAAAGGCCTGATCCAAAACCCACCAAAATTGATGGGCATGTTTTCATTGATTCAGTGGATTCATCCTACTCAAACTGAGCCATCTTAGAGTGAGGTGTTCATTTTGGCACCTAAATCCCTAGCCAGTGGGGAAAGAAAGGGATTTCCGCAGTACAATTCATTCCTCTTTTTTTTTTTTTTTTTTTAATTGCCTCAAAGAGTAGGAGTCTACTCTTAGTTTTGCTGTCAATTAAAAGAATTTAAGTCTTTTCATCAGCCAGTACTTCCAGCAGTTTTTTTCTCTTCCACACACATCAGTTTTCTCTCTTCAAGTTAAAACAGGGAGTGGAGGGGAGAAGAAGGTATACTGCTATGAGTTCCCATATACAGACCCATGGTACAATTCCAGCTATGTCATTTTCCCTGGCTCATATTTTTTAACCTCAGTAATCCTACCAGCACATCCTTCTCCTGGCAGCAAAACTACCTCACTTATCCTGTAATGTGCCTTTAACTGCCCTCAGGCAGATGCAAACTGTAAACAAACTGTCAAAGCTGTAACTGGGATATCCAGTTAAAGCACTTTAAATAAAAACTTGGACCATCTAGAGAAAACAGACCAGAGTAAGGAAAGAAAATACTATGAAAAAGTGCTTCTAGTCCTTCTGCACGCAGAGCCTGGACCGCCTTTTCATGTGCTGTCTGCACATCTTAAGAAAGGCCCGGCGTTACGACACCTTGCAAGTTAGGAGTGGCTGCCAAAACCAAACGCTGCTGCAGTCCTGCAGTCCCAAGCTCCCAAACTGATGGAAGTGTAGTAAAAATCTTTGGGCAAAGAACTGTGTTAGAAGATAGATTTTAAATCTCCGCTATGCTGGCAGGTATCTTCAGCAACTCCAGCAAAGTTATTTGTGTTAGATACATTCCCATTAATTTAGCCAAGTTGTGCTGGCATTTAAAACAAAAAAAAAAGACAAAACTTTAAAAATATTTAGAAGGGTCAGACTTAGAAAGTATCATATAGTGTTCCTCTGCTACAAAAAGCTGGATTTCTTGCCAGTTTCCCTTAGACTACACAGTATGGATAATTTGCAGAACACACCGCTGAAAAGAAAGCTTGTGATAGAAATGTAGTACTCCTTCCGAAACAGTAAAACAATCAATGCCCTAAACAAAGCAATTTCCCAGCAGAATATGATGCATATAATATAGAATAGTATGGCTTTTTATTCAGTAGGGATGCAGAACCAAGAGAAGCCCTTTTACTTATCAAGACCAGACAGTAAAGACTAATTCAAAACTCAGGTGACCATAAATGAATTCTACTTCATTTGCTAAGGCAGAGAACTATTTCTGCTCATGTTGCTAGTTCTCCTGTGGGGCATGGGACATCCTTCTCCTAAACTCTGGGGCTTCCCCAGTTGCTCAGAAATACAGCTTGCTAAATGTAAGAGAGTAAGACAGTCCAACTTTTCAACTTCTATTATAAGCCTGATAGCAGAGCTAGAAAGGTGGCACTTTTAAGAGTTTAACCCTGAAGCCCTTACTCACAACAAAACCCCTGTTTGACATGTATGGGCTTTCCAAGTAAGATTAATGGGGGAGATACTGAAATGGGCTAAGCACCTGCAATTTACGCTAGGATATTCAGTCCCTTTCTAGTTTTGTCCTTAAGTAATATTTTTATTCACGTATCAGAACACATTGCTGCAAAGGGCTGATAGTTAGAAAAGCTGTCACTTTTCTTCTTTCTAAGAGACCAATGCCTGCTTGGGGCGGGTATAACTCCTGTTTGCAACCTAAATTCTGCTGCCCTGGGAGGAAAACACATGATGACTGACCTGTAACTTCCAACCTCCTTTTGCTTCTCTCAGCTGTGCCAAGCACAGCTCCTGTACACATCAGCCACTGGTGGGAGAAGGATCAACACAAGGGAGGGAAACCCACAGGGCTACCTTTCCTTGCTGTGCAAAGCTTAAACCTCCCAGGACTTGAGCACAGCATGTTTTTCCCTCTCCGATGACTCAACAAAGAAGAGTATGAGACTTCGGGATCTTCTTGCCTCAAAAATACCATGAAGGAAAACCAGAGAAAGTCTGCTGCTGCAGGAGAGCATGCTGCCTCCCCTATACATTTTGTCTGACAACCAGCTGCAAATGAAATTCCACACTTCACTTTTTAAATGGAGAGAATTAAGTTTAATGACAGCTCACACTCTTGAAAAGGTTAACCAAGTAACTGTTTTAAAATCCTTTAAACTTACTCTTTAAAGAAAATGGTTACGCAAACCGCTGAAAGTCAGGAAATTCGAGCTGAAACGTGTCAGTCTGTGGTTAAAAAATGGAAAGTGACAGGAGCTAGGGGTTGAAGAACATTCTCTTTAGCTTGCAGGGCTTCCACCTTGTGTTGTTTCCTTTGTTACTTGGGGAAGAAGATACCAAAGCAGTGCAATTTTCTTGAAAGGTTCCATTTCATCGTGTCTTTTAATAGCCTGCAGAGTTAGGTGGATGGTCTATGATTTAGCCTGCTTTTCTAACTGTTAAAATGTCCACATTAGGATAGTTTGTATTATCTACTGCTACTTGTTTGATTGGCTACAGAATATAACGTGAAATAAAACATAACTTTTACACAGGAACAGCCAGAAACAGAGTTTTTATGTAACCTCTTACGAGGCACTATTCAAGCAAATACTCAGTACAGATCGTCAGCCTGCCTCAACAAGGGCTTCACATGTTATCCCAAAATCTTAACCCTTGGAAAATTTCCTAGTGAGGCCAAAATCTCCCTACAGTGAAATAAAATATTGTCTGAGTGACAAAAATACAGGATGCAAAAATACAGGTTGTAACTAACTCCACCAATACAAAGCAGAAGTATTTGAGATCCATGCAATGGAGTGTAGAGTAATTCCACCCCAAGGCAACACGTGGGTTTGGTGAGATATCTCCTATTCCTGCCAGGAAGAGAATACCCAATGCGCAACCGTGAGATTTGTCATGCAGGATATAAAAGTTGCCTGAACCTTCATACCTTACCGGAAAGATCCTACACACAGCTGCCTTTACATCCAATGTTTTAGAGAGTCTTAACTAGGAGACCAAACGAGCATGAAGCCCAAACTCTTCTTGGGTCTAAGGGGACTCCCATTGCTCTAGTGCAACACCTATGCCACCTAATTCCCAGGGCAGTGATATGCCAGAGGATGAAACATGGTGTTCCTCCTAAGTGATGGTGAACCGTATCATGCTATTTGATACGCTCATCAACTATTATTTACTAAGTTGTGTATGATCAGTTGTGTGTCCAAAATGCAGCAAAAAATATCCTTAGAGATTGCTTTGAACATTTGTTACTCTTGCTTTCTTTGGAACTTAACAGCAAACAAATAAGTAGTTAGGCAATTTGGTGAGCCTATTGATAGCCAGATCTTTTTCTTTATGTAAATGCAGCACAAATTATTAAAGCAATGAAAAATACTGTGGGCTGGTAAGCATGCTATCTCCTTCTTATGTAAATTCAAATTTAGAAGAAAATGGAATTTTAAGAACCAAGCAAATTGGGAAAAAAACAGTTTAATGCTCTCTTTCTTTCTCTTTTCCTTCTCCATGCACACATTCCAAGGTGCAGAGAGTGCTATAATTCTTACTTGGACTGAAGTCAGTGAGAATTTGCCTAAGTAAGAACAGTTGGATCAGGCCCAAAGTATTAACAGCAGCAGTGTAAACATATGCAGACACAATTAAATTTCACCCAGATGCGTTCCCTGGTCTTTCATGTCTATGTGCATGTGAGCAGTGGATTTAGTCCGGTGTTTGTGTGTGCGTCTGTGCGTGTGTACATGTATGTGGGCAATATACCAAATTCTAAACTAGAAAGCATAAAAACATGCTAAAAACTGGTCATGTACAAAATGCTACCAGTCACAACCAAGCGCAAACGCTAACATTTTCAATTGCTTTGCACCCTTTAGACGTGCTGTGTCCTCATCACAGACATCCGGCTCCACTGGGACGGGGAGGGGAAGAAGCATTAGGGCAGAGCAGAAGCAGTTTCTGGTGTGAAACAGCCAGACCACGTGCCCTTCCTGAGCTGTATGGGGCCACATTCCCCTCTGACATGAAGCCAAGCAGCCTTACCAGGCATGAAGCAGATTCTCCCTTTTAACTGTGACACTAAGTCCAAATCAGAGAGCGCAGCGATCGGCAGTCAAGACCGCATTGTTATAAAAAGTCTGTATTATTTTATTCTGAAAAAGCTATCTGTGTCACCATCACAGAAAACCCTAGCCTCATTCTTCATTTAGGATTACATTTCAGCTGAAACACTCAATGTTTCTTCATTGGCAGAGAGAATAATTTTACTTTCATACTGGTTCACCAAGAAGCTGCATACTAAATATGGTTTTAAATATGGGGGCTTTTTACAACTGTTTTTTCTTTCAGTTCAGCATGTTTTAAACACTGAGGTGAGTTAAGAAGTAATTTTTACCTCAGTTCCTATTTAAGGAAAGGTCCTCTTTATCCAAACAATGAGAATACCTGACTTTTAACATGCAAAATTAAAGGCTTTTCCTGACCAAGGACTGAAGAGTAGGATCCAGAATGGCCCACAAATTGACTCGTGTAAACTTCCTGAACAAAATCAGCATGAGTGAAGAGAGAAGGTTAAACAAGCCCTTTCATTTACAGCAGCTTGTAAAGAAATTATTTTTAGATAGCAGGAAACATAACACTGTTATGCTAAAGATCAAAAGATCCTACTTTACAAGAACCTCAGATGCTTCGTTTTTATTACAGGCAGAGTGCAGGCAACTACCACTAACAGGACAACCCACAACATACTCTGTTTAGCTACCTGAAAATGTTGCCCTAAACCTATGGAGGAGCCCGAAGTTTGGCTGGGGGACATGACCAGGTGTCACGTGCTGGCAAGGCAGCGGTACCAGCAGCCTCCTCCCACATGCCAGCTGCAGAGCTCCAGTGACCCCCTGCACAGCTGGAGCCCTGGGATCCTTTGCCGCGAAATGGTCTGAATTCAGACCCTAAATAACTGGCCCTAACCCAGGGGCAGTGGATCTTCAAACCCTCCTCTTAGCTGTCTACCACAGTGCAGCAAAGAAACATGGTTCATGAGAAAAGAGCAAATAAGCAATAGGGAGTGTGAGTCTTTTGCCCCCACGGACACCTCCATGCAGAGGGGAGACACAGTCCCTGCTTGCCAAAGCTGCTTTTCATGAAATGATTCTGCAGTGCAAAATACAAACCTACTCCATGGCAAGCTGTGCCAAACAGGGACATGTGTGAAATTTTACTATCTCACTTTATAACGTGCAGCTAGAGATGCTTAATCAAAACCAGGTTTTGTTCATTCCTTCCTACTGTAAATAACCCCTAATGTAAATCCTGTAAAGAGGGAGAAAAGAAAGGATTAGCTATGTGGACTACCTGGCTGAAAGTCAGGACCTATGGAGTTATAATTTCCTTTCTGACAGTGACTCACCCTGGGGAATGAGACACTTTCCCTCAATTTGCCCGCATGGAGTAGGGATATAAAATCACTTATTCATCTACCTCAAAAATACGGGCTGTGGTGGAAGGATAATTGATCATTATCTACACTGGGTTTCATTCTCTGAATGACTTCTGGCCACAAGAGTTGACAAAGAGGCTGCTAATGACTTTGGTGGGCTTTGGACCAGGCCCTATGTAACAGCTATATTTTAAAGTACAGCTAACATATATGTTTTCTAACACTTGGAAAAAGCAAGCCTCACATCTGGCTTACATTAAAACAGTTGCACGTTTAATTCAGTTCAGAGATCCCAAGACATACAACTGACCATAAGTGTTACACGACCCCTTCAGACCACCGTTTACAACCACATTTCTGGTGTGACCTCAGCCTGCATTCAGGGAAAGGCCATCCTGGTGCTTGGCTGGACAGGCAATACCGACTGCATCTGCGCCGGCCAGCCAGGCAGTGCCAGAGTCCCTGCTCTCGTCCCGAGGCCAGCGACAACTTCTGGCCATGACCACACCACTCAACTCCCCTGCTCTCCAAAACAGCAGAGCTGCCTACAAGTTGGCTATAGGAAAAAGCCTCTGGCCTGCATTCACTCTCAATCCTACCAACTTAACACTGGCACCAGCTGAGTTACAACATCCCACGTGCAGGGCTTTGCCCTGTTTAGCTTCCTGGCACAGCTGTAGCCTCTGCGTCCTCACACTCCACAGGTAAAGGGAGATCCTCAACCACGTTCATCTGAACATTCTGTTCTTCCATACACAAAACTTAAAATCAGTCTGTGAGAAAGCAATATATATATGTATTTTTACATACAAAGGGTATTTTAATCAAAGAATAGTTACCTGCAGAGGACTAGCTAGAGGCCTGTTCCTAGGTACTGCAAATGTTTTGTGAAAACTACCATCCTCTTCAGACACAGGCATCTTTAAAATGGAGCTGGTAAGAAGATTCTGAACAGGAAAAGGAAAAAAAAATGGTTTTCAGTAACGCAAGAGAACCTGAATTTGAACATATTAAAAGCAAACTCAGCCTGACTGCAGAGGGTGAAACACTGGGCATGGTCACAGACAGAGCGCTCAGCCTGGGAGCACACCTCAGCCTGGGGTCCCTGGGACTTGGCTTTGCAGGAGCATTGTCATGTGCAAAGGTTTTTCATCCAGTGAAACTCCCAAGTGCAAGAATAACAGTAACATTGAAGAGTTGCGGCAAAGCAAAGGGAACCATGCTCATGCAAGGTCTGCTTTGCACAAACCAAAACAGACTCTCTCTTTCTTTTATCAGTTTTAACTCTGTGTCCTAGTCATTTCCATACACAGGTGCAGGCGTCCTCAAGTGCAGGCTCATTACAAAGACTGTGGGCTGCACAATGACTGCAACTTCTGCTAGCTTCTATAGGCATTACAGTGATCTAGTTAAGAGCAGGATTTTGCTTCTTATGCTTAATACAGGAAAATAATATGGAAATAATGAAAAATGACTACTTGTGAGGAAGGTCAGACAAAATATTTTCTCTCTTGCATTTAAGAACTGAACAGGGATGTAAAACAGAAAAATCATTTGGTGGTGTGAAAACTTGCACTTACTGGCACATCTTCCATAGTAGATGCATGTGTAAAGAGCTGAGTGTTCAGGTTTTCTCCTTCCCAGTGACTCGAGCAAAAAAAATTTCCAGCTTTATCTGTTGGAGACTCCACCTGAAAGCAGGAAAAGCACCATGATAAAAACCAGTACCTAACTGACCAGAAGGAATTTATCTGTCACTTGCTTAATAAACTGAATAAATATTCTTCATAGCTGTGCATAATGCATGTTTACAGTACCGTTTTTTATGGCACCCTTGCTCTTTGCAGAAGAAAAAACTTCAAGGTTCTCTAAAAAATCCCCACCTAATAAAACTTTGAATACTTGCACTCAGTGCTCTGTCAGTATTCAGGAGTTTAATCCCCTAGAAAGGATTGAGAATATATGTATTTTTAGAACTTTAGTGACAAAGTAATATAATGCAATGTCCTCAAATGTTCAGGTTTCTAAGTCACTCCATGGAGCTTGGTCCCTGTGGGGTTCTTCTATAGTTTTCACCAATATTAGAAAGATTCAATCCAAATTCCTATTTAATTTCTTTTTTTCTTTTTAAGTTTCAAACGAAAACTGCATTAGAACGGCCCAAGCAAACCCCTGCTGAAAACAGCAGAAAGACTTCTATGGAAATCAATGGGAGATGAATTAGGCATGCCTAGTATACTATATAGAACTGACACTAAGATCTTGGGGCTCACATGAAAGAAAAACAGACACAGCTATTTAACAGAAAAGGTATTCGTATAAGTTTCTCAGCGAAGAGTGCTGAATTAAATTGCCTCAGGTAAGTTTGAGATTTACCTCTTGTTTGATTTTCTTCAGCAAAGGGGGTCCACTTTCATGTAGCCCAGCCACTATTGCAGATTCCTCCGACTCCTGCTTGATAACGTCCTGCAGATCTTCTACAAGATGAGTCGGAGTTTGAGGCTGAAAGGAAGAAACGTTATATCCAAGTCCCAGAACATCCCTCTGCACTAATATCAAAGCAACTTTTATCATTGTTTCCTTCTTACCAGCATCTTCAAAGGACCATATTTGATTTCCTGAGCTGCAAGTGCGTTTTTGAATGGAGTGGGTGTTCTTGGAGAGCTCTCTAATATCGACCTCTTGATTGCTGGAGTTCTGAAACTTTAAAAAGAAGGAGAAAAACTTTAAAGGAACAAGCCTGGAAGTATTACCTCTTTTACAGAAATACGTGCATACAGGCAATGGCTGCTGTAAGACTCGGACAAGTATTTTCCTGGAATCCTATGATCCATTTTGTTTTTCTGGCAGAACACCTATTTAACTGTGATAAGGTGGAATGGCTTTATTTAAAAAACTGGTGAGTCTACATGCATGATTGTTCTGTATCAATAACTTACCTCCACAGTTAAAAAGTGGAAGTTTTACTCCAAACTAAGAAAAATCTGAATGTGTTAGCAAACAACTCCACAGGAAGCATACCGTGACCCAGCACTTCGGTTGTGTGCAGACCTGAAAAAATGAACCCTCGTGAATCCGACAAGACAACGTGATAACAGACTTACACGTGATTTTCCTTCTGAGCTTTGGAAGTCTGGTCCCTGTGGAACGGCGTGGTAATGGCCATCTTATGGCCACACACCGGCGTGGAAGTTAGTGCAGGGTTGTCCAGGTTCAGGTTTTCGTGACTGGATGAGGTGTTTAAGAACTGCAGGTAGGGAAAGGAAAAATGAACAGGAACATCCAGATTACAACATTGACTTCTTAAACTGATGTTATTGAACAAAAGAAAAAGAAATTACTTCCTTCTGATTGACGTGTGTGTTTCTCCTGACCCTACGATGTGGGTAGGTGTGTATGGGGTACCTGACTACATGGCAAAACAATACTCAACAGTTTGGCTGGAGCACCCAGGAAGTCAAAATGAGCATTTCTAGAGAGGGAAGTTATAAAGAAAATTACAGTCCATTCCAATAAGAAACACTTTCCACCACTTTAAGAGCCACATCTTAAGAGCCTGATTTGGATTTTCTGCAAATCAATTTTAATTAATATTAAGAGCAGGGTTCCCAAGAACAAACTGGGTGAAAATGAGTAAGGGATGTTTCAGGAATAAACCCATGGGAAATGGAGCTAAATTCCACAAAGATTTATATAGGGAATCTAGGTGCTTTTAAGGCAGTAAATAAAGTGTTTATGACAGGAAAATAAATTTCCTATCATCTCTCTCAAAACAAAGTGCTCTGTTTTCACAGCATAAAATGAAAACTGCCACCTGTGATGGGTGCATGGAGTGTTTTGGAATGGAAATAGCTGACCAAAAAGGGGACAACAGTACTAGTTTGGAAAAAATTGCTTTTGCATTAATTCTACCTAGTAACCTAAAATATTGTTTCCATTTCTAGTGTCTACAAATCTGTGAGCGTAGTGGTATCCTTTATTCTGACAACGATTCATCATATTACCTTCTAGACTCAACTTGCATCAGATTAAAATACACTTTATAAAAATATGGATTTCACTGGATAAATGATACATTAAAATACCAAATAGGCAATGTGAGATACTGTGGGAGATCATTACATGCAATCTTTGACTATCCTTCATGAAACAGTATTTCTTTGACTTCAAAGACTTAAGCCAAACCAAGGCAAAATGAACACAAACAAGACAAACAAACAAACCAAAACACTTTTAAATAGTGCTACAGCTGTGAAACAAAGCAACCATCGACAGGAATTTGGAAGTGCACACCAGGCCATTTTAACAGGTCATTTTCCTCCTCATTCCTATTCCCCTCCACCCCACATGGCCTGGGCTGAGGATGGCGAGCCGCAATTTGAATTTTCTGGTTGTTGTCAGTTTGTCTCACAACCTGAATGCTATTTAAATGCAGTTTGGGGTTTTCTAGGTCAATGAATCATACTGTAAGTGGACAGAGATGGAAAGTATTACAAATGATCAGAGATGTTAAACTTTAGTAGTTGAAGGAGTTAACAGCAAAAGCAAAGTAAGCAATCATATTCCCCTACAAAAATGATCCAAATAAAAAGAAAAAAATCAAACCCAAGCCCCACAGATGAATTTAAAATAAGAGAATCAACAGTTAGCTTGCTGATGATCTAAACTCAGTGGTGAAGACTAAGAGCAGTGAGAAGATTCAAACACGGAGTGAAATCAACAAGCGCAACGGTAATTAGTCATTTGTTCCAAAGGATTAGTTTCTAAATTGTTAAGGCTGGGGTGACTTTTGAGAATTAGTAACATCTGTGCAGAAGTCTTGATCTACCTGTGAGGGAGAGAAGGGCAGGCTTTTGACAGGGGAGCGCTTAGGAGGAGTTGAGCTGCTGACGTCAGCTACGACCAAGGTGCTACCGTGGCCACTGGCTAAGGGGCTGGAGTGCCCTCTCCTTTTGCGAAGAAGGACCCATGGAGCTGCACTGCCCTGTGAGGCAGATAAGGACTTTGGTGAGCCAGGAGAGCCCTGACTCGACATGATTTTGCTCAAGATTGTGATGGGGTGTCCTTGAGGTCTACAAGCACTGGCCCCTCTTTGCTGAAGCTGCACGACTTTGCCTGAGGGAGCTTTGCTAGCCGAAGTGTCTGTGTCTTCAAAGAATTCAAAACTGCTGAGATCACCCCATGATGAAGGATCCTGAAACAACGTGGGAGGCACGGAGCTATAAGACAGTGTATAGTGCCACCTCATGAAAATACAGCGCTAGGATATGCCTGTAACCAACAACAACAAAGTCTTTCCCAGTTCAACTCAGCTTGACCCTGTTTATTTGAGTAGTAACACTGTGAACGCTTATTTGTGTTTTCGATACACACCTCGATCACATCAAACTGTCTAACATGCTAGTAGAGTTGCTGGCAACTGTGTCCCTAAAGAAACAGTAAGTCAAATGATGTCTTTACTACCTACTTGCACAGGGTTTTCTGCGTGGTATGAAGGCAGTGCCTTTCGCTACCAAAAAATGTGTGTCTTGGGCTCTAAACCAAGACTGGTCTCCTCTTAACCTGCATGCCTGTTCTGGACATGCTGAATGGGACGTGACACTGCATGAAGCAGACACCTCTGCTGCTGAAGGATGGTATCACCAACAAATGTATTTCAACGTGCCACTTCTGTTACATGCAGTAGCCCAGAGACCATAATGAGAAAAGGCCCACGTCAATGTCAGTCAGCTACTTGGCATTTAAAATGCATGTTTCCAGTTCTTCACATATGTCGGGACAAGCTCTTTAAACTTTGAAAAGCAGCTATTGAAGCTACAACAAAAACTTTAAGAAAATGATGCAGATACACGAGCAGTCACATATAAACCTACGGCATGTGTCACTTCAAATATAAATAAGTATCATTTCACTGTTTAAAATCTTTCATGGTGTTTCTGATTTTATTTTAAGAGACTTAATATCGAGAGATAGTTTCAGGCTCCTATTGTGCAGTTTGCTAAAAATCACACTCCCATACCAAGATGTAGCAGGAAAGGGAGACACCCACGAAAAGCATACGCATCCACACTCGAGGGCTTCATTTATGAGCAGCCGCGTTTTGCTATGTCAGAAGCTAAGCTTCAGATCTTGTAGCAATTAGAAGTTACTCGGAAAAAAAAAGAAACACATTTAGAACTGTCTCAGTTCCTCTCCCCTTACTCCTTGACCACACAAATCCACCTGAGGTGGCAAGTCTACTTACGGAGTCTATTAACTGGAGTGTTTCTGCAAATTCTAAGAGATTCTTAACATTATCCAGGATGTTGCTCTGGTGAACAATCATGCACCGTGCAGGGGATGCACTTTCCTCAGGTAAGCAACCATGATCCACCGGTGGAGATGGAGTACAGTGGTGATGTTCCCCCAAACAGGAAACAGGTGCGTTGTCACCACTGGTCCTGGTACTGTCAGCAATCGTGGTGCTGTGCCAGCCAGGGTAGTTTGATGTGTGGTTCTGTGTCTAAAGGAAGAAGGAAAAAAAAAAGAAACAGGGGGAGAAAAAAGGCAGAAGGAACTTAGCAATGAAATTGCACAAGGTGTCAGATGCCACTGGAGGAAAGATAAAAGTAGTTGCATCATCATCTAAAAGCTTATGCCTATGAAACAATTGTCAAGATGTTTCCTTTCATCAGTGCAAGATCTTGTTTTAAGTAATATCGGCATTGTATTTGTTATCCCAAAGTTACCTCATAATTTACTTCCAAGATTATGAGCATATATTATTGCTAACACATAATCAATTCATACTGTGTTACTCCAAAAGTTCAAGAAGTGTCTGCAAGTCATTTTCTGTGAGAAGCAAGAAACGGCAGGATTTCCCTACTGAGCGCTCAGCACTGTAGAAGGCTAAAGGGTTTAAGAGTTAGAGTTGCTTTTGTTTGCTTATCTCCTTTTCTTCTTCTATCCCTGTCTAATGTTACAGCTTACACCAATGCAATGAAGAGGCTGTCAAATCAACGTGGTTAGGAAAGCAGAAGAACAAATTAACAGAAGTTTCTTTCCAGTGTGATCATGCAACAGAAGAAATTGCAAAACATTAACTAAAGTTAAAAAGTGGCCAAACTAACGTATCATGCATGCAGTTGTTTTACTATTAATTTTACATATTACCCAAAAAAAGAATCTGCTGGCTATCACCTATCTTCAAAAACGTTTTGGGGATTCTTGGCTTTGGTGATGGTGTTAAGTAATTATGTAAGGGTTTTCACACATTAACATCCAATGGCATATACAACAAAGTGTGAGAATTCAGTAATAGCCAGCATTTGCTCCACACATGCAGTTATGAAGAATCTACCATTATTCGGAGAAGTAAAACAAACTGTCAAACATGCACCAAGTCTGAAGCTTACAAAGTGTATAAAACACAGCTGAAGAAAAGAATACAACAGAGAAGAAAAATCTAATGTACAGGCACTACATTTTCATCACATGAACCATTGCACACGTTCAGAAATGGAGATCCCATTGATTTAAGATCTCTGGGATTTTTCATTTTCATACAATCATCATGTTTCCAATATTACATCATGTTACAGAGCCCAGCCCTGCTCCCACTTTGCGAAGTAAAATACCTGCAAATTGTTTGCTTTTTTTTCAGTAAAAGATATTACGAAGCAAATACAGATTATATATGTGCTATGTTTCATCCTTTTAAAACGGAAATATAGAGCCTTGATTAGTATCGAAGGCAGAGGGGGAGTAAAAGTTAAAAAGACAAGCACTGGGGTAATGCTGCTATCCCTCCATCCAAGCACACAGTGACAATCTTACTGGTAATGCCTGCTGCCCTTTCAGTTCATTCTCAGTCGACATTAGTAGCAACTCTAATTCCTTTATTCGTTTTTCTTTCTCAGGGTCTTCATCATTATAGTGTCTCTGAAATTAAGAGTTAAGGGAAAAGAAAAGATAAAGGTCTGATAGGATGTAGCAACTAAAATGCTTATGGCTTGCCGTCCTGTGGTTATAATAGCCAAATTAGACTCAAAGATGAAACAAAAGTCAATTGTGTTTTCCACTACCAAAGTCCCTGCTGAATTTCAGTATAGACATTTGAAATGGAGAAAGTGAAAGCTATCACACCAGATGCCAACTACTGTGTTTTAAATCCACTTCAGAAGCAGCAATTACCAGTCATGTTAGAACTCCCCCACCTTCCCCATTTTCTCTCTTCACCACACTTACTACATTAAAATGTTTCCTTAAGGTACAATGTCTACATTTTGACTTATCAAATGTTTAGCAAATTGACTCTTGAAATGAAGTTCAAGTTATCTACCTGAATAGCTGCAGCAGCTGGCTGAGGAACATTGACAATATTTACATGCAGTGCTACTGGATATGGGATCTGACCAGGGACCTAGGCCAAAAAGCAAAAGACACTAGAAGTTATTATTTCTATCATACTGTCTGCCTGCACTGTGAATTTGTGTTAAACATACTTTGGTTTTAGGTACTTAATATTTATAATCAATGGAGATTAAATAGCAAAAAAACCAACAATGTGTACAAGAAAAGTAAACAGTTCTTTAGGAATACGACAGTGATAATTACTGACGAAGAAAGAAAATTCATACATGAAATATCTACCCTTCCTGAATGAGAAAAAATGAATAATTTATAGATGCATTTGTAAGATTTTTCTAAATTGAAGTGAAAATGCAAAAGATGCAATTTATTATCATCTAAAACTCTACTATGTAACTGTCTGAAGCAGCAGCCTGTTTCGTTATTAATCACTAATAGAAAAGAAGTCAGATTAAAAACAATACTTGTTTACTTGATTCTGACAGGCAACCCACAAACAGAATATTACTGAAGGGAACATGGGAGATTTTGTCACAGAACACAGAATTAACCAGATTTAACTGATTTTCAAGAAATGTAATATTCACCACTCTAAGAAACAGTACTAAAACAGCTCACTGCTTACAAGACATTAAAAATGTTGAACCCAATTCTACCACCTGAATGCTGGCAAATGATTTGAAACGTACATATTTTCATCACTGAAGTCAAAGAAGTCCTGCTTGACATCAAACACATACAAGCCCACCAAGAGCCGGAGAAAACCATTCATGCTTCCTGAAATCAGGTATGGCTAAATTGCACCCACCTATTCAACAAACCAAAACGAAAAAAACCCCCACATTTTCAGGCACTTACGTTTTGTGGCTCAGAGATGTGGTAGTAGGGGTAGTCACTGCTCAGCGGGGGCTGGCTGGCTACTGGCAGCTGTGCAGAAGGTGGGTTGTGAGCAAAGGCCATCAAGTGGTTGCTCTTCTGAAAGCCAGTGGCTGCTGAGGAGTGACAGGCTTTGGAGGACTCCTGCAGGTAGCCCTCCTGCTCAACCTTTCGACGCATGGTAGAATTCCAGTGGTTCTTAATAGCGTTATCAGTTCTGCAACAGAAATACATATGTTTGAGGAGGTTTAAAAATAAGCATTTCCAATTCAGACAGATTAAGACAGGAAACTGCTGCTGGCATTTCTGTTTAAACCTTGACGTTCCTCCTGCCCCCATCTCTACAATGCTACCCTCAATTTCTTAGGAAAGATGCTCAGTATAAAAGGTAGGTGAAAAGACAAATGAGTCACGGTTGTTTATGTACTTTTAAAAGGAATCACTTAGCCTTAGGTCCTCAAACCGTAAGAATTTCTTACGGTATAATAACTTCAGCTTCACTCCATTCCCATGAGGTGAGGTGACAGCAAAGGCTACCTTTGAGTAGCTATTACCCCTTTGAGGCTACCCTAAAGGACTGCCAACATCATCTTCCTAAGTCTTAATATTACAGTGGAGTTTTATTGTATCTATCTCATTGATGGAAAGAAAGACTGTGGAGTACAGCTGCAAAAAGACTAACTTCCAAGCAACTTTCCAACTGGCCACCTAGACAATGACAACATCATACTATACACACAAATTCAGTAAACAAAGCTGTTGGGATTTTTCTTAGATGCAGAAAAACTGAGATCCAAATTCTCACATATGTGAGTCAGAAAAAACAAACTTATTCAAGTCTATGAGATTTTAAGAGTACACTTAGAAACAGCTCCTCTATTTGAAAAACATCACCACCATATGGTATCATTGAAAGCAGTATCTGTGATGCATGGAAGCTACAAAAAAGCTTTCCAAGGGGTAATTCCTTTTTTGTTTTCTTCTAGAAGGTGAAAGCAGCCTAGGGAATGCCCGCTTAAAAGGCTATCATAATCTTAGGCATTATGTTTAGATCTTGAAGATGTTTCACCAAATAGCAGGAATAAAAATGGGAAGGGAAACCTCTCCCTTGCTTACCTTATTTGCTTGACTACACTTTATGTTGAGTCACTTTTAGTACAGAGCAAATAAGACACTGAATCTATGAAATTATATGCAAGCTGTGCATAAGTTTTCAATGACACAAGCATTTCCAGGACCAGAGTTTGAGGAAGTCAGTTTCTCCTGTTTTATACACAGATTTTTAACAGGTCAAAATTGTCTGGATGATTCAGGAGCAATTACAAATGTTGAAGCAGCTTTCTCTTAAATCATTTTGAATAAACAGACTGCATTTGATGTTGAAGGTATACCCTTAGCTGAATTTAAATTATGTCCCACTTGCAGGGCATGATCACTCCCTGTGAAATCAATTTAAATTATGACAGTTATTGCAAGCACAAGTAATATTGCACAGACATTTAGGACACTCTTACTGGGGTTTTTTACCTATGGCAAACATTAAAAGCATGTAAAAATAGCGTACTGTTTCATGGACTGACCAAATAGCACAGTTCCCCACTGAGAAAAAAAGCACATCAATGTCACTGGCTTTCCAGGTTTTGATTCCAAAACTTTTTGATTTATAAAGTGCAACCTGAGGCAACTGAAATGGACTGCTCAGACCTGCAGCTTTTTCCTTTTTTCCTATTTAAGAGCTAAAGGTATATGTCATTACCGTCCAGGCAGCAACTTTGCAATTTCTGCCCATCTGTTTCCCAGCCTCTTGTGTGCCTGGTAAATAATTCTATCTTCCTCTTCTGTCCAGGAGGTTTTCTTCACTTCTGGATTCAAGTGGTTGTGCCACCTCTCCCTGCACTGTTTTCCAATCCTTCCCTTCAAATGCTTAGCAATGACAGACCAGCGCTTTGGACCGTATTTCTGCACGAGTTCTATTACCTTCAAAGAAGGACATAAAAACTGCCTGTATTTAACAATGCATAATGAAGCAGTGAAATTTGTCTGTGGTGGAGCAATATTTTCAACATTTCTCAAAACTGCCACAGTAAAACACACAATTAAGGTTCCCCACTTCCCATTTATACTTTTACCCAAAAGGAAAAATCTGGTAATAGTTAAGGCACTTCTAGACTGCAATTCTACATTACAGTGCTGCAAAGCAACATTAATTAATTTGTGTAGGAAACTTAGAAAGCACTACACAAATACTAAGCATTGACACCAATAGGCTCAGTCCACATCTGGCCATATTAGTGTTGAGACCACCAAAGTCTCTCAGAGTTTTGCCCCAACACATGAAATCCTCTAGTAAGGCATTAATCAGATGGAAAGGAAAACTGATTACCCTTTGATCCTCCTCTTTAGTCCACGGACCTTTAATAAGTTCTGGATTTAGTACCTTCTGCCATCGGTGCTGGCACTGAACATCTGTCCGGTTCTAATGAAATGTAAAATATGCAAAGCAGATCATTCTTTAGACAAGATGAATGTAGAGCAATAACGCTCTCGTCTAGGTACACTTGTTCCCGACGTATTTCACTGCCAACTACAACTGCTAAACAACATGAAATGATACAATAGGTCTGAGAAGCAGGTGCTCAACTATCAGTTTGCTCACTGAACTAGGTAAGATTTCCATCACTTCTGCAGTGAGGACTGTATCACCAAAACTACACAAACTGAATCTTCACCATCTGCACAATAGCTGTCATGCTTTCACATGCAGTATTTCTACAACAGCCGAAGTGTTCACAAATTATCTCCTAAACCATTGTTTATTTTATAATTTTTTATAATTTTTTTATTTTTTATAATTTATCAAAGCTATTTTTCCTCTGTGCTGAGATACTCTGTTTCAGTATCACATTGACCGTCTACTGCGCAACACCCCGCCACCCCCCATTTTTGCTTGTTTGATTTTTTCCAACCCTTTCTGAGAAGTGTAAGGAAAATTAAAGGTAAGGCTTTCCACAATATTCTAACGAAATTTCTGAGGTCTCCATCTGTGGAGTTTTTATATCTCCTGCAAAAATGTAACTATAAAGCAACCACTCCCCTTTCCCTTACTTGGAAACCTCTGATAAAGAGCTGTCACTAGAACTAGAAACAGAAACCAATATCCACTTACAGGAAGGAAATTGGCAATGACTTTCCAGTCTTCTGTGCCATTCTGCTCCACAAGCTTCTTCAGTTTCTCATCCTGAATCATTAAAAAAAATCAGACATAATTAATATTGCAATCTCTTATAATGCAAATGAAATAAGTTTTTTTTAAAAATCGTGTCCTTCTAGCTTTTTATGCATATATTTCTGCTTCCTGAGTGTAAGGGGAGATGGTCTGTACTCTTCTCGTACCTTTAATTGCCTAAATCAGGAGATTTTTCTACTCCTGTGGATTTCGTACGTTCTTTACTATGCTGCAGAAGAAAGACTGACTTTTTCTGTGCTGTTCTTTGACTCGTAGCAATGTAACTGTTATTCTTGTACTGGATTTACAGGAGGCCATGGATGTTTGGATGCCAGGCATCAGAATAACAATGAAATTCAGTAACACTCAGGCACCCAGCTGTCTGGGGACCTCTGAAAATCACAACCTTAAGCTTTAGATGTCTTGCAAGTAATGGGAGTTCCAGTCATTTGCTCATTGCCTATCCATGTACAATGAATGCACAATAAAACTAATGGCTCCTTTTTGCTACTGATCACTGTGAGGGATTTTTGCACACTCACAATGGCAAGAAATTCGGCCCAGTATTTTCAATAAGGCCAGAAATATAGACCCTAAAGATGAAAGAAACCAATTTTATGTACTGGGAAAGATCAAGACAGTGTAAAACAAGTGAGAACTGCCCCAGGAGATAAGAGGGGAACAACCCTCCCCTTCCCTGACTAGCGCCTCCCAGTACGCTGCCAGTTCATGTGACAGGAAGATGGCCATTGGGCTCCACGGCCATTCCTTCCTCTCAGGCCACATCACAACCACATTCACCTCTGTAAGAGCAGACTATGATTTACAACAAAAGAAATAGTGCTTGCAAGAGGTGACCTGCCACTGTTTATATATCAATATACATTGTTAGAGAAGAGAAAGCCAAAACAGAACATAAGAACTGTATTAATGTATTTCACAATAAACTCAGCCTAGTTAAATGGCCACAGGATATCCACCTGGCAAAGGAGTTTGATACCACAATTTACCCGGAAAGTCAGCACAAGGGTATTGTGACTAAAACACATTCTGACCTTCAAAAGCAAGATACGTCTTGAATGCTCAATTTTGGCACTGCAGGAATTCTTTCTTCCAGCTTTTAATTTATTTCCACTCAGAATCATAATGCTGCAATTAAAGTGCAAATTTCAAATGGCACAAAAGGACTGCAGCAGTTTCTGCCACAGTTGTTTGCTACTGTGGGACACTGAACACACGTCAGTTCTCACATAGCAACCGTTTTCAAACAAAAAGAGGCAGCAGTTAACAATTGAGCACTGCTGCAGGTGACAATCCGTTTCTCCAACAGGGATTACACAGAGACTCACATACCTGTAACGTAGACCTTGGTGGACATAAAAAAATGGTGTTTATACATTTTATTTAAAAGATAAGAACAATCCTCAAAGTTAAACACTGTAGCTAATGCGTCGAAAACGTCACCCTCATTCATATACATGGGACTGTCACTGAAGTTAGTTTGCAGATAAGCAACTCGGAGAAGAACGTGATCCATGCTCTCTACATCTTTTTACATGCAGGAAATGGATGAACTTGGATTTACCTCTTCGCGGGTCCACCTGGTTTTTCCTAAGTGACGTTTTCCAGTCTTAGGAAGCAGGCCATCATAATCGTGATCATACATCTCAACATCTTCTTCATCATCATCACTACTATATATACTGCAGAAGGAAACACAGCGAGACACAGAGTGGAACATGAGGACTTGAGCTACTTAATTACAAAGCACAAAAAAACCACTACAATCCTTACAAAGGTTACACAGATAAAAGTTTTAAAACTTGCACAACAAGATTTTGTTCTGCATTCTGTTGTTCTAGTATTCTGAACTGGTTCTGCTGTTTTTGGTATCCACAGATACAAGCAAAGGGCTGGCAACCTTCGTGTTACTCTGCATGTTTAGACCTGCTCTTAATGTTAGATCAGTGGTGAATTACACATTTGGCAAACTTTCAACCAATGAAGGATTCAAATTAAAATACAATGTTTGGGACAATAAAGAGAACTAGAGGCTCTGTCCATTACACAAGCGCATGTTCAAAATCTTTAACTCATGCCATACATTCTGAAAAATATCAGTGTTTTTGTATGTTTAATAGAGCAGGTAGTTATATTGTTTGAGAATACGGTTATGGACCCTATACGGGAAGGCAAAAGTTTGTATAATTAAGTAAAGCCAGTAAGTGGTAGCATTAACATGTAATAAACTCTAATATAAGACGTACCTGCCATTTATGGGTCTGGACAGACAAGGGCTGAGGACAAGTATATTTAATGTCCTGCAACCAACAAATGAATGATTGAACCCTTTTATACTCTCCATTTCTCTGACTTAAGGCTTTATTACCTCTATTCCATTTCTAAATACCTCATGCTGTTTTTGAAATACTCTGCTTCTCACCTAATTCATGACTAAGGGATTTCCCCAGAGGCTATCTACGGGTAAAAAGAACTCTATTACTCTTTGCACAAACAGCACTTGCTCTACCCAGTTAACTAAAACGAGAGTGTTTTGCAACAAGAGCTGTCTTGGGCAGTATTTTATTTCCAACTTTTAAGATATGAGAAGCAGTTTTGACACTTCAGCTAAGAGATGATAACCACAAGCGCTAGAAAGGAGACAATGTCATGCTACGAGACTGAAAACTGTGATATATCTGATGGTATGGCACGCTGTGGTATGTTAAGGTATGACTAAGACATTAAAATAAAGTTATTTTGTAATAAAATTATCAGGCATTGTTTATCCCGTTACCCTGTTTTCGGGAGATCCCTTTTTAAATTGAGCTGCAGCACGGAGACTGTTAGTCAAGATGCAAACACCTCCGAAGTGCAGGCTCTTCAACAGATATTCTTTCAGAGTACACTGAGCTAATCACACCATACGTCTTCCACCCTGTTTTCTGGCCTGTGGCGTGTGCTGTGAAAACCCTGCTAACTGGAAGACGTTCTCCCCACCCTGCCTTGTGCCCCGTGCATGGCCTTCGCTTCACTCCCTATTTCCCGGCCCACGTACGCCTTTGGGGTGAGCATTGACACACACACACACACACACACACACACACACACACACACACACACACACACACACACACACACACACACACACACACACACACACACACACACACACACACACACACACACACACACACACAGACACACACACACACACACACACACACACACACACACCCCCCCACCCCCACCCCCCACCCCCACCCCCCCCCCCGCCGCCTGGGCCCAGCCCCGAGCTCCCGCCGCTCCGAGCGCGGCTCCCGCCCCTGCCGTCGCTCCCGGCGGATTCGCTTTTCTCCAGGACACGCGGAGACCGCGGTGCGGCCGCCCGTGCGCCAAGGGAAGTTTTGGGGTTCAGTTTCTAAGTATCGTTTGGAAAGTGAGTTTCGCAGAGAGCCAACGCGCCAGGGACGCTCCAGCACCGCTGAGGCTTCCTCTGCGCTTCGGGCGCGGCAGAGAAACGCCGCCCCGCAACGGCGGCAGAACATCAGCGGCGAACAGGTTAAAACGATGGCAGTGCGGTGCCGGTAATGTAACCGGGTTATTTAAATAACCGGGGCCTTGCTGGCACCGCAGAGCTGAGCAAACCCCGCTGTACTACCTGGGCTCTCCAGCAGGAGAAAAGGCCCCTGGGATTTCGGGACGCTCGGCAGCTGCTTTAGCCAACCGGGCCCTCGGCGCTGCTCTAAAACTTTTTAGTGGTTTGCAACTCCGGCCGCAGCTCCGAGGCCTCCCCCGGCGCCGCACGGCCGGGGCAGAGCGCTGGAGCCCCCCCGCCCGTCCCCCGGTTCAGCGCTCCCCGCGCAGCGGCGCGGCGCCGTTCGCCCAGGCAACCGACTCGTGCAACTATACACGGGGAAAAGAGTGGAGGAAAAAAAAAAAAAAAAAGAGGGGGTGGAGAGGAAATGACTCGCTGCTGCTACCGTGATTGAAGGAATTCTCGGGCACCAGCCCCGCGGGGCAGAGCCCTCTCCCGCCGAAGAGCCCGCGCCCGCCGGGGCGGCCCCGCTCCGCGCCCCGCGGGGCTGGCGGACACGACCCCGGCGGGGCTGGCGGCCGAGCCCGGGGCGGCGAAGCGCTGCGTTCCTGCGGGAGGCGCCCGTGAGGCAGGCGGCGGCGGTCCCTCTCTTTCGGGAGAGACGGGCCCGGTGATTCACCGCCAGCCCCAGCGACACCTCGGCTCTGACACTGAAAGTACAGCCCGGCGCTCGCCCGGCGGCCCGCTGCCTTCTCCCGCACCCCTTCCTTAAAAAGAGCTCCCCACCCCCCCGCCAAGTCCCGCCGGACGGGGGCAGGGAGCGGCGGGGCTGCGACTTTCTCCTCTGTCACAGCCCAGCCGAAGGGGAGGGGAGGAGGGGAGGATGCCGGGCTGCAAAGAGAAAGAGAAAAAAGCCTCCACGTGTCCGACCCGCTGTCCCCGGCTAATTAGATAACAACCCCGCTCTCAGCGCCCGCCCGCCCGGCAGCGGCGGCACGGACGCGGCCACGCGGCGCTGCCGCCCCGTCCCGTCCCGTCCGTCGTGTCCCGCCCGCCGCCCCCGGGGCGCCGCCGCCCCCGGCCCCTGGCGCGGCGCGGGATCGCCCTCTCCCGGGAGGCCGGGGGGGACAGGCGGGCGGGCGGCCACGGGTGACAGCTCCAGCCGAGCGCCCCGTCGGTTCCGCAGCCCCCCGCCCGCGCTGCCGCGTTCCCGCATGTGCCGAGCGGCGTGTGCGGAAAAAAGCGAAGTCCCGCAGGGCGTAACTGCCCCCGCGGGGGAGAGCCGCGCTCCCGAGGGCAACGGGGCCGCCACTGCAAGAATCAACACAAACAAACAAAAAAAAAAAAAAAGACGAGGGAGCGAGCCCGGCCCCCGCGCCCGCCGCCCACCTGCCGTCCCACCCCGCTGGGAATGAATGAATGAATGAGACGGGACGCGCTACCTATCGCCGCCAAGCCAGCCCGACATTGTCCTGCCGGGCAGCCGCGGGGCGCGCAGCCCCGCCGGGCTCCGCGCTGGCCCCCGCGGGCAGCGAGCCCAGCCCCCCGCGGCGTCCGGCGGGCGTGGGGCCCGGGCGCCCCGTCTGCGGCGGCTCTGCGGTGCGTCCCGCTGCGCTGCCGCTGCCCCGGCGGCTCCGGAGGAGGGGGCGCTTCGCCTCGGGGCCGGGGGCGGTGTAGCTCAGGTGCGCGGAGGACGGGGGGCTGCCCGCCCGCCCGCCGGGCGAGCCCTTCTCCCGCTGCCGCCTTCCCGCTCCCCCGCCCCGCGCCCCGTCTGACAGGCGCGGAGCGGAGCGGGGCCGGGCCGGCCGCCCCCCGCCCGCAAACAGCGGGTTACCTGTGCCGGGGTCTCCGGGCCATCCTCGCACCGGCCGCTGGGGGAGGAGGACGGGGGAGCCCGCGCCCGCCGCCGCGCCCTGCTGCCGGGCTGCGCCCAGGCGCTCCGCCGCCGCGCACGGGAGTGCCGAGGAGCCGCGGGAGGAGGAGGAGGAAACAGGTTGAGATTAAAGAGTAAACTCTGTAAACAGAGATGCCATCAAACAAAGGGCCCTTGGACACTCCCCCTCCCGCCAAATCTGGCGCCCCTGCAGTGCGCAGGCGCCTGGCGCCGCGCGGCGGGCCCGTGCCGCGGCGGCGGGGCGCGGGGCGGGCGGACCGGGGCCCTCCCGCCCGACGGGGCCTTCCCGCCCCGCCCCGCCCCGCCCCGGCGGGGACCCCCCCCGGCCCCCCGTGCCAGCGCCGCCACTCCCGCGCCGCGGCCCCTCGACGGCGCGGCCGCAGCCCCTCATCCCCGCGGCGTGAAGCTTTCATTGATCAAACCGTCGGGGCGGGGGGCAGCTCTCAACCTTCCCCCCCCCCCCCCGTCCCCCCCGTCCCCCCGGGCGGCGGGTGGGGAAGGGGAGTCCCGCCGTGGGGCGGCGTGGCCACCCCCGGGGGGGGTCTGAGCGACCACCACCGGGCCACGTAGGTGCCTCCTGCCGACGGGGGGGTGGCCGTTCGCGGGTGCACCTGCTCCGCGCCCTGCGTGGCGTGCGGGCTGCAGCGGCGGCAGCCCTCGGGGGTCGGGGGGCGAGCAACCCCCCCGCCGGACACCTCAAATAAAAGGGACGCCGTGGGGACTCGGGGAAAGGGGGGGGCCCGGGGGCTGCCCGGTGCCTGACTGCGGCTGCCGCGCCGCGGGGGATTTTTGCTATAGTTCCCCTCGCTGCTGCCAGGCGGTGGATGGTGCCTGTGGCCGCCGCCGCCGCCGCGGCGGGAGGGGCGGTGGGTGTCCGATGAGCTCCAGAGAACACGTTTTTTGATACAGAAATGAGTCAGGATGTGAAAAATGGCGAAACATGCAAAGTTCCCAGGCTGCGCTGCTGCTTGAAAAATCGGGGCTTTGCAGCGGTTTCGGCGCACTCGCCCTTTCCTCAAAGGCCCGCGGCTCATCAATGAGCCGCCGACGGGGCGGGCCGGGCTGGGGCGGGGCCGAGGGGCCGCTCCCGAGCCCGCGGCGCCGCTCCCGGAGGGCCGGAGCGGGCTGGCTGCCCGCTGTCCTCCCGCTGTCCTCCCGTGCGTGGGGCACAGCGCAGCTCCCGGGCAGCCCCCGCCCCGTCGGGTCTTTCATGTCCCGTAGACTGTCGTGTAACGGGATTCACCGGCGCAGGCAGCGCCGGGATCGGCAGGCAGCAGGGGCTGCCTCCCCGAGCTCTGCGGATGCACCGCTTCTCGGGATGGCGAATTAGCCAGAGGGTGCACGTCATTCCTGCTTTGCCCTACCCACGCCCCCGACGGGAGCTGCCGTCCCTCCCGGCCTCCATTTGCCTACCTGTAAAATGGGTCTGCTGAATCGGGGGACCAGCATTAGTGCAGGGTGGAGGTGCTTTGCACAATGACATCTTTGCATCTTTGCAAAGCACTTCTCTGCGAGGAAGGGGGGAGCTTTAATGCTAATGGCAGTGGGAGAACTGGAAAACCAAAGACTGATTCATCTCTGTTCTGCACCCGGTGAACTTCACCTAAAGTGCGTACTGCCATCAGCAGAGATCAGGGCTACCCAGATTCATCAGATTTCTAAGTTTTTTTAATCTGGTGGAGATGTATTTGGGGAATGAAGGAAATCAGAAGGACAGAGAAAATATAGAAAGACGTCTCCGTGTCCACACTGTAGCTAGCCACTGTTGCTGAGTGTTGGGGATGTTACTGTTGCAGAATCAAAGCTGATAATAATCCACGAGAGCATAACTTTTTTGTGTGTGTCAAATGTTGCTTTCATTACCAGTAATGGGAATGATACTTATGCAGCTCCCTCAGAATCTAATCCTGAATCCTTTACAGAAAGTTGTTTAAAAGTGAGAGAGACTTCTGAGCATTGCTCCACCGGTGAGTATTTGTTATGTACATAGGAGGCCCGAAGCTGGGCCTGGCCTGTAGTCAGTGCAGCTGTAAGGCCATGATGGGATTCACTGGATCTGCTGTTGAGGGTAGGTACTAGTTACTCTGTGGCTGAAAATGTATGTTTCACTGAAATGGTGTGGTCATGTTGCCTATAGTTTCCCACACAGGTACAAACAAAACCGTGCAAGGTTATCTCTTCCTGCTTCTGTGGGAAACATTTTCCCTTGTTGATTTTTGCAAATATTTCAGTGTTAACTGAGACAAATCTAACATCTTACCGATTTGGATGTAAATTTACTGAATAAATGCAAAGAGTGTCTATTATTGCTCTCAAGAGAACTATTAATATGCACGATTTTCTTCTAGAAGGTTTTATATAAGACTACGTTTCTTCTCCAGTGACTCTGAATAAATATCTTTTTTTTCTTCTCAGATTGAAACACACACACACACACACACACACCCATATTTGGGTTATAAGAATACTTAGATTTGCAAATAAAACATATTTTTACTGTGTTCAGAATAAAGAGGGAAATAACACCTCTGCTCCAGGTTTAAAGATCAGTCTTCCCCAACTCTGCATACATAAACCCCACTAAAATCAGTAAGGTGTGTGCATGTACTCCACTGGTGTTGCTTCATTCTTAATGTTTAAAAATTAGTTAAAAATGAGCCACAACTCTACTATTTTATTTTCTTTCCCAAGCATCTGTAGCCTGAGGCAATTTGGGCTGTGAGGATTCTTTATAATATATCCTTGCCAAAGCCCTAAAGAAAAAGAAATCACCCTTCTACATCTGAACTTAGAGATCATATGCCCTAGATGTGCAGTAGCAGACGACTTCTTATATTACCCTTCCAACTTCATTAATTAGTGATGTCTCTAAGCCTATTTATAGTAATTGCATCAACTGACAGGGTAATTGTAAACAGTGTAACTGCATGTTCTGGTGATCTTTTACTTACACAAATTATATAAGTAATTTAATAAAAGTAATTATACAAATTCTAAATACACGTTGAATTACTTGATTTCCTGCATCTCCACTACAAACACAAACCTCAAAATGGAGTTAAAAGCATGTGAAGAAAGTTTCAAGAATCCTAGTTAAACATCAAACCCAAGACATGTTGTCTTCATCCTTAATGTTTTCCTGTTGCGATCTGCTGTTTAGCTGGCGTGACTTGGGCTGAGTATTGCCAACGTTAGCTAAATACCCATAACCAAATAGAAAAGGAATCGTGAAGGAAATTTAGCTGGGAGAAGAAGAACAGCAAGCCTGAACACTGAGATTTGCCAAATGGTTATGAGATACTTGCATAAATTCTTTTCAGGCTCTGGAAAATCCCAGCAGAAATCTCTACCTATGTGTTGTTCCTACTTTTTCTGAGTTTGTCACAGAATCTGCAAGGAATACTGTGAAATCAGTGTCTAGCTACTTAAGTGATCACACATACACACTTTTTTTTTTTTCTAACACAAGTGTTACAAATAGCCACATTTGTTTCCCTCTGATCTGAAGGCATCTTAGAATGCAGAAGAATTTTTATAAATGCATCTTTATATGTGATTTTTTGTTTACTTTCTGCATTTCTCTCAGCTTCTGCAACGAAAAACAACAGCAACTTTCACTTTTTTAGTTTCACTTTTAGACTGTAGTTACTGTAAAGTTTCAAATGCAGTTGTGGTATTTTTATCATTGAAAATCTGATGGTTTTTAATACTTTGGCCAGAAATATTTTCAATAAATATTGTTAACACATCTGAAGCAAAATAAAAATGTGTGTTTTCCTTTAATGTAGACTTCCTAACATAAGTTCCTCATAAAAGAAGATAAGAAAGTTGATTAAAAACTCTGGGGAGGGAGGCAGGAGACTGGGGTTTAATGCCACTTGTATCACATACCAGGTGGCTTAGAGCCACATATTTAGCCAGATTCCCCTACCCGTGGTTATAAATTATGTCCAACAATGTGCATTAACATTTGCGTTCCAGTAAACTGTGTAGCACATGAGGGCAAGCCCAGCGGCTGCACTGCTGGCTTCCCGAGGGGTACCTGCCTCAAAGGTAGCTGGATGTGTTGCCACCCTGATTTGCATGTGCACTGGGACTGCGAGAACAGCAAACACGTAGGTGTGAGTGACAATCACCTGCCCTACTGAAAACGGACATTGTGGGGACCTGGATAGGGCCAAAACACGTCAGCATCTGTGGGCCAGCAGAACATGCAGCTACCTCCACACTGTCAAACCCACGTTTTCTTGCAGCCAGGCTGAAAAGCCAGATAAAGGGTAGTGAGCTGAGAGGAAACCTCTTCGGAGCTGGAAACAAGATGCCCCCTAGGCTATGCATCCATGTGCTTCGAGAAAGAAGGAGGGGCTCTGCTGTCTCCTACTCCAGCTGTGTAGATGGCATAGCCTAGATCTTCAGGTCTGCACATCTGGTTCCAGCACATGCAGTTTTAGACCCCACTAGACCACTGTTACCCTGGGATTATAACAGAGCAGCTACACTGAAAATCTGCAGTGTGTTCTGGTATAGAACTAGAATAAGACAGCAACGATTCAGACTTACCAGTTGACTGCATTATTTCTTTCTATTTATTTATTTTCAAGTATAGTTGGCCTTAGCCCAGGTCAGGTGGCAATAAAAAGTGATAAGGTTAGACTGAATCAATTGAAATTTTATATGAAAGGGATTACTAACAGAATAAGAGATCTATTTCTTTTCTGGTGTAACATCTAGATTTTACTGATGGCAAAGTCTTGGATAATCCTGTCGGTTTAAAAGGTATGGGAAAATCAAGAGGGACCTGTGCTGTTGCTGGGAGAAAACTTTAGGTTAGAGCTATGTAATATAAATGAAAGGAAAGGACATAACTTGATGAAATTAGGATCTTGAGTGAGGGAGCAAAGGTAAACCTTACACTCTTCAGCAGAGGCTCTTTTTTGTGGTAAACCCTCTTTGTTTGTGTATGGCTTGGAAGGAGAGCAATGCCCGAGGCCTTCCAACTGCAAAAATAGCATACTATAGGAACTGAACATATGTTGTACAAAAGCTGTTATTTCATTTGTTCTGAAACAGCACAGTGTAGTAGGTGCAAAATGAGGCTTGGGGCAAGTGGCAGCAGTTCCTCAGACGCCAGCAGAACTGCACGTCTTGTCGGCTGCCCAAGTGTGGTGGGCTCGGTGGTGGTCTGAGCGCAGTGCCCCTGCTGCAAACTAGCTCCTTCCTATGTAAAAACCTACATCATCCCACAAAATGATTTTTTTTTTTTCTTTTTAAAGCACAGTACTAGCAATAAGAAGCTCCGTCTTTTTAACCTGTAGCAGGGCACTAACATTCAAAGCAAAAGAAAATTAGCAATATGGTGCAGTATTGACATTGTATGTTATCAGCATACCTGGAGCAATACATCCTTTCCACCTACTCTCATCACACAGAAGACTATGTAATTTCTTGTCTGTATTTTATTGCTAGCAACTAGTATTTCAAAGGCATTCGTGGTGTTTGCTTATTTATTTATTTAAAACACAATGTGATAAAAGTATTTGACAAATTTGATTAAAAACAGAGGAGAGAACAAATAAATGTAAACATAGGCAAATAAGTTTATTTTCTAAGTGATTCATTTAAGCGTACTAATATGTCAAGAAATAGCAATATGCCTTTCAAAATGATAAAGTAAACCCTATTCACAAAAGAAGTGATTTGCTCTACGTACGTGTTTACCTAGAAGGGTGTGGTGACTATAATGTATGCCTGGCTGGCAAGCAGAGAGGCTTTTGTTCTGTAGCTGCTTTTAAAAGTGTCCTCTGAGGGACATGCACCTTTGCACTGGTTTATCAGAAAATTCAGCCTGCTGCTTCTCTCCCATTTTTGCCCTTGTAAATGCAAAGCGACTCCAGTGATGTTTCTTGAGGTACTATACATATACCCAGCTGTACCTGAAAGCCGAACTTAATCTATAAATCAGAGGAGTGTAGTTGAGGGTAAACATGTAAATGAGTTTAGTCACTTACTTGTTCAATGCAGAACATGGCTATGTCCCATAGACACCAACTGCTTAAGTTCACCCTTTTTCCACTGTCACACCACTGGTAAGGCCTGGTTACCCCTTACAGCATTCTTTCTCCCCTCTTGTTCTATTGACTTGGTACATTGGGAAGAATTACATTTCACTTACACTGGTTTAAATAAAAGGGTGGGCAGACTCTTGTCTTATCATAGTATCATAAAATCACAGAATGGTTTGGGTTGGAAGGGACCTTAAAGATCATCTAGTTCTAACCCCCCTGCCATGGGCAGGGACACCTTCCACTAGACCAGGTTGCTCAAAGCCCCGAATAACCTGGCCTGGAACACTTCCAGGGAGGGGGCAGCCACAACTGCTCTGGTCAACCTGTTCCAGTGTCTCACCACCCTCATAGTGAAGAACTTCTTCCTTACATCTAATCTGAATCTACCCTCTTTCAGTTTAAATGCATTACCCCTTGTCCTATCACTCCATGCCCTTGTAAAAAGTCCCTCCCATCTTTCCTGTAGGTGCCCTTTAGGTACTGGCAGGCTGCTATAAGTTCTCCCTGGAGCCTTCTCTTCCCCAGGCTGAACAACCCCAACTCTCTCAGCCTGTCCTCATAAGGGAGGTGCTCCAGCCTCCTGATCTTCTTCGTGGCCTCCTCTGGACCTGCTCCAACACATCCATGTCCTTCTTATGTTGGGGGCCTGAAGTGCTAAGGCTTGGACAACAGGCCCAAGCCAGAGTTGACCTACCCTGTATTTTCCTATTCATTTGCTTTAAGTGCACTATTCTGTCTTCTCTTACTGTATGTTTTCTCTATTACTCTGTTACATTATTTAGTTATCCCCAGTAAAATATGCCTACTCTTTTCACTCTGGTGTCCGAGTTTAACTGGTGTGCTTAATCAGCAAAACAGGGCCCCAGAGCTGAACACAGCACTCCAGGTGGGGTCTCACGAGAGCAGAGTAGAGGGGGAGAATCACACTTCTCTTGAGGCAGCCCAGGATACGGTTGGCTTTCTGGGCTGCGAATGCACATTGCCAGCTCATGGTCAGTTTTCCATCCACTAATACCCCCAAGTCCTTCTCCCCAGGGCTGCTCTTAATCCACTCATGGCCCAGCCTGTATTTGTGTTTGGGATTGCCCTGACCCATGTGCCGGTCCTTGCACTTGGCCTTGTTGAACTTCACGGGCTTGTCAAGCCCATTGTCTGCAAAATTCATTAATTTCTCCTTGTACTGGGAGATATGTAAAGGGAGACGTGCCTCCTTCTGTGGTCCTAACTCACTGGTTGCAGTCTTTTCTTACATGTTTCGTTTTATAGGTTAACCCATTATTAATCCCATCTTGTAGATTTGTCATGGACAACTTACACTTCACACACAAAACCCTATTTCCCACACAGTCTATTATGATCTTATTAAAATTCAATATTTTATATGCTTATAACCTTCCCCCTCTCAAACCTTCTTCCAGCATTGGACTAACTGAAAATTGTGAGGTGGAATCAATCCCTCTCTTCTTTTTTCACTTTCCTTCACATTTACTCTATTGCTGTGGTAGCCTAATATAGGCTAGATGGTAAAGCTTTTAATTTCTCACTGTATTTGTTTTACATCCTCAGGCCCTATGTCACTCCTTTCTGTATTAGTCAGAAGGAGGTGCCAAAAGATTGGCAAGAAAAGTAACTTTTTCAGGCCAAGACAGAATTAATCACCTCCATTTTTATACCTTGCAACCCTTGTTACCCACTGCTGTTCAAAAGCTAGACAAATTCTGTTTGCAGTAACTGTTTATACAAATAAGGCTGTGCTCCTTCCCCTCTTCCTTGTGCCCATAAGTGCTGCCATTTAATTCAGTTGAGCTACTCCTACATCATACCATTAGTTTTGAAAGAAGTTTGCTGGATCCTAACTAGAAGCAAGACTAATTGGTTAAATAGGTGATTGCTACTGCTTAGACAACTCTGAAGCAATCACTGTGTTATTACTGAGTATTTGTGTCCAACAAACTTCATGTGTCCTGTTTGAAAACATGTTCACCACACGTTTTTTAGCAATAACTCTTCAAATTGCCCGTAACATTGCACCTGCATTCATTTACATGCACTGGTTTCCCAAGGTTGGAAATGCTTTGTGGACCTGCAAAAATATTTCCTGAGGTACTTTGTAAATGTCAATTGACAACATTCAGAAATTTGTGGTTTGAGAGCTCAACAGGATAGGAAAAGGACAGTCGAAAGAATTGAAAAAGCTTATGCTCAACTTCCTGAGCAGAGGGCACCTCAACAGTGGCTGGGTGCTTAGTTTTCTTTAGGGATTTGAGCCTATATTGGGTTTACATGGCAAGGTTAGCCTGAAAATTAGCCTTGGTGGCTAATTATAGAAAGGAGTTGGTCCAGTGAACCAGTGACATAAGTGAGTAGAAAACCAGGTCTGCGACCAGAGTGACTTGCTGACAGTACTCGGCTTTGGGAGCTCTGCTGTGCAGGAACTACAAAGATAAACTGTGAAAATGAAAACAGCTTTAAAAGGCAGGTGTCAAAGTGGAATTTTCTGTGCTTTCCTTTACTTCTCCCTTTAGTGAAGGCTGGTGAGTTATACAGAAAATGATACTTGGAAGACTCTTTCATACATTTGTTATTTAGATACCCCATTTTTTTGCCCTGCACTCTCTCACACGTGTAAAAGAAGCCATTAACTTTTGCATTCACACTTACAGTGCTTTCATTATGTTCATTGCTAACAATTGCATTTTCTGGACACGCTGGTGTTTGTATCCCTGTTCTTTAATGCTTTATTACTTCTGTTTTGTGCTTTCCATATGTTTCCGGGGAGAATTCCCTTCTTTCTTTTACTAGTCTTGTTTCTGCTTGCTCTTTCTGTGTATGCCAATTAATAATGAAGGCTATGCCTGTGCTTTCCCCTCCCTATGGCACAATGTGGTTTTCTCTAGCTCTCACTTTTTGTGAAAAGTAGGCCATCTACTGTTGCTTTCTAGTATGGATTACAGATCGCCCAGAAAATGGCCATATGCATAGGTTCAAAGGCTTCACAAGTGCCTAGTCTCCTGTTTATAGGCACTTCTTAATTTGTAGGTGTATTGTGATGCAAAAGTCTCCATAGCAAACTGAAGTCTTATTTCTTTTTTTCCTTCTTTTGAATATTAACCAATATATTTCGATCATGTGTTCAGCTGCCATAAACTTACAGTTTTTAATTTTGTAAAGTGTTCAGTGTCCAAGTTTGTTAATCTAAGAGTTTTCCCCAAATCGCCATTTTTCATAGTTACACATCAAGCACCTTTCCCCTTTCCCATCCTCAATGAAGTTAGAGGACAGGAGATGACCAGCTAATGATTTAGACAACTATTAGTGACAGTTTTTGTCAGTTTAGCACATTTTTGTTGCATGGTGGTTGTTGGTTTGTTTTTTGGTTGTTTTATTATTTTTTTTCAGTGTGGTTATGAACAGAAAAGTGGCTTTAAAAATTGAATCTTGGTAGCACACATATCTATTCTCCATATGTGTTCTGAGTCATATCTGGATAGTATACTGATGAAAACAAGCTCTAGTGTTGTCAGCACTGTAAAACACAAAGAGCCGTGAAAAGGGACCTGGCCCATCATTTGCCTGTTGTACCACCAGGTCAGCAGCTGGGTTCTGATTCCTCAGTTATTTTTGGAGATGCTACAGAAACTGAGCATTGGGAGTGTTTAACTTCTTGTCAGAGGTGAACTTGCTGTGGGGGCAGTTGTTTGGACTTCAGTTTGATGGGGACATTATTGCTAGATTAGAATCAGATGCAGCCAAAGACAGCTTTTCTGGTCTGTACTTTAAGACAAAGTTGGATATTTCTTCCTTTCCTTTCTGTGAAAACTGGCTGAGGGACTTGTCATGCAACATTATTATTGGAAAAAATTTCCTTTACTTAGTCACCTATTAGTCTTAAGTCTGTAAGAAAATATTTACTGCTTGGTTCATTAAGAATGAAGCAAGAGTAATTTTATTTATACCCATTTTTTTTTAAAATCATATATGACATCTAAGTGCCTTGCCTCTCTTTATGTTTTCACATGGAACTTTCACAGAAAATTTTTATTCCAGTTTAAGGTAAATTGCAATTTTCAGGGATATTCCTTTTTCTCAATCAGAAATACAGGTATGATCGTAGTTCCTCTGTGGATTGATTTTTTAAAATACACCTACTTTACATAAGCAAAATTATGGAACAATTCCATCTTCTTGAGTATCTGACTCTTTAAATTGGTCATTAACAGAGAGGCAGTCTTGCACTGGGTGTGATTGCTGTGCAAAAGAAAAGGAAAAAGAAAGTAGATAAAAGTACCTTTAGTAGCTCTGAGAATGATAAAATGAGGTGGATCCTTAGTGCTTTGTGGGTAGAAATATAGGACAAGTAGAGGCAATTCACTTTTGTTAAACAAGACAATTAGGGAACCAGCTAAATTGCTGGGGGGTGCATATGAATAAGTAAAGCATCCATCCTTACTGATCTGTCAATTGTCAGATGTTGTTTTAATTTGATGAGGAGGCCAATAACTGCTTATAACCCCACTCTATGTCCAAATGTAATGGAGAGCAGGACTCAGCTCTTAGGGTGAGGTACTAGAAGTCAACAGTGGCAACACACCAGCTAAGTGCCATTATGGGACTGTGACAAATTACTTCTTGACAGACATGTAGGAGCTATCTGATTACATGGGAAGGGCCACTAAAATTAACCTCAGATGCCTTAAATCTCAATGTAGTAAACTAACACACACACACACAAATATTCTCTCCTCTGAGGTGGAGGTCAAGAATGAAGCTGAAGGCATTTACTCTGGGTTGGAAGAAATGTAATTCTGGAGGAGTTTGGACAGAATTGAGAAACATTTTTAATGTTTCTAACATAAATTATGAAGTAGTCAATGACAATGTCTAAATGGTCCATCTCTAGTTTTCAGACTTAGCCTAACGAATGTCATGAGCTGATTACAGGAGCTGCTTCTTCAGGCTGCTTTAAACATGGGCTTAAATCCCATGCCAGTTCATACTGCACAAGTTCCTTTGACTATGCAACTGCAGGGGATAAAAACATTCAACTGAAGGAGATATGTATTAAACCTGTTGTCACACTACCAGAAGCTGCTTCTGTGCAAATCATGTGATTTTTTAACCTCAGATACCTCTCGGTATAGAGACAATGTTGCTGTTTCTCTTTAAATGCGCAGTTTTAGGTACTCCTGGTAACACTTCAGCATCTTTTGTAAAAAACTATTCACAATTTTGCTGGGACAAATTTTCCTGTGATTCTGCAGACAGCGTTCACCTTTGCTCCTCACCTAAATTCCCATCTAAATCTAAATGTTTCAGAGACAGCTGAACATATAGTTCATAATATAGTCTGTACAACCTCTTATCTTCTGTGAATAGATAGGTGGATAGATAGATAGACAGAGTTTCTTCTAGTGTCAGTCACTGAGATGACAAGTGTTTCCCTGTGAAATCTGTTTTATTTAGCTGACATAACAGGAGCTGATCTGTATGTAACTGTGCCAAGCAAGGATCATCTTGTCTGCGCATTTCTTCCAGTCTCTGCCTTTGCTTGAGGATATTGAGGACTGGTGATAATGCAGTAGAAATTATATCTTGCCAAAAAAGCTTTGAAACCTTGCCCTATAAACCATGGTCCTTTCCCAAACACCCCCCCCCCCCCCCCCAATATTTCCTCTGGAATTCCCCAGTAAGAAAACATACTCTTAACCTTCCCAGTGACACTTTAGTTGTACTTGGCAACCACTCAGTTCACAAGTATTTTGGCTAATATTCTAGCCCAGCTCGCTATTTCTCTCCCTCTAGTGCACAAAGATTGATATCCACTCTTCTGGTCTTCCTCAGACAAAGCTGGTATTATCAGAAAATTACTCTTTTTTTTACTGCCTTACTAAAGTGTCAGAATTCAGTGATTCTCTGGCTTTTTTATATGCTGTAGGCTACTCTAGAAATAGTGGGGTTTTTTTCAGCAGTTTCTAAAAGCCTCAGGGCCATCCTGTCTTCTATTTTCAGTTTCCTCTCCAGGTTTTAGGGATTACCCTAAACCTACAAAAAGATATGCTTTTTTTTTTTTTTTTTTTGCTTGTAGATAGCGATTCACTACTATTTGAAAAGACAGGGGTACTTTTGTTGGTTTTGACTTTCCCTAAGAGCAATGGCCTGTAGATTTCCCTGACCCTGGGGTGTTTGTGCTTTCTTCCACTGGATAAATATATTGAGATTTTTGTTTCTGTAACTGGATGACAGGTTGGGATATCCACTGTTATCAAAACTTTCCATAGGACAAGGTCATGCCTGGCTTTGAAGTAATTTACCCCAATACACTGTTAGCAGAAATCTTGTGTAAGGAACGAGTCATAACAGCTTCACATGATTTCATATAAGAGAAGAAAGAAACAGGACTGTTTTACGTGGAAAGCAGCAATACCAAGAATATTCTTTGTTTTACAAGAAACATTTTCAGGCAATTTGGTACACTACGCAATACTTTTTTTTATGGGTGTTGGAAAGGCCCTGTCATTCTGTGTTCCTTTCCTTTCTGATACACGAGCTGACTGCAGAGAATGACCTCAGGGTTACTGTAGGCAACACTGAAACTCACAAAAGATTCATTTGCAGAATAAGTGTCTTCCACTGGTGTCATTTCACAGGAGAACAGCACAAAACACACCAGCTACTTCCATTTGCATGAGGAAGATGCTCTCCACTTGCTATTATCTCCTGCATTCTCTGTATTAGTAATGGTGATGTAGGCCCTGATTCAGGGAAACACTTGCGCACTTACACACCTTAAGGAAACACTCAAACCTTCTTGACCTCCTTTTGATTAAGCACGTGTACTGAGTACAGAAGTACGACAGGCCTTCCTCAGTTAGCCTCTGGTGTTGGAAGGGCAGAAATATTGCTAGTACCAAAAGATTAATTTCAAAATTAAAAGCATCGGCCAAATGGAGAAATCTGAAAATAAACACTATTTGCAAGAAGGAAGATCTGCCCCAGTCCATGTAAAATACCATATCTTGGGGAAACATACCTGCTTGTCTGATGGCTTTGGGAGAGTGGTTACCTGAACACATTGCTGTCCTATCAGAATTTTTTCAGTTTGTTTTTGGTCTAGATGTATGCTGTGTTTCATCCTACAGGATCTGTTACTGTGGCACTTGGATCTCTTGGCTATATCTTCCAGACCTTGCTGAGAGACGAGATTCGATGCTCTGCATCACTGCTACACGGGAGTTGCCTCTCCAGCTTTTCATCCTTCTTCCCTCACATTTCAAGATACCCGCATTCTTCAGACACTTGCTTTGAACTTCTGTATCAGCTGCCTTGGTATGACACTGCAGCTCAACAGACTGCTAACCTGTATCCTTCCTATACACTGGGTCTCAACAAACAGCCACTGTGGGTTGTCTTCTCTGTAAACTGTCCTTTCAAGTTGAGTTCTTCTGCTGAGCTACTGAGGGCAACAGCAGTTTATTTTAGTTTGGATTGGTAATGAAGGTCATTGTAAACTAGCTCTGACAATAGAAACACCAGGCCCGTTTTAAAGCTCATATGCTTACCATGAAGTAGGAAATCCACTTTACAGCATTCATCAGACTTACCAACACAAGTAATAAAGCCTGAGAAGAATGGCTGTGCATGCTCCTCCTGGGTGCCTTTTGTTCAGTACATGACTGAGAAATGAGCCTTCCTCTGGTATGTCCTACATTTTGCATTTCTAGCATGTCTGTGTTCAAGATCAGTCTTTAAGTACTGCCTACTGCTTTGATTGCATATGCTTGCTATGCTTTTCTGTGTCCTTTCGTTAGCTGGAAATACTTCCATAATGTGTGTCTCAAATACTTTGTTAAATGACTGACTTCAAATTCCTTAGGGTCATCTCAGTGGTGTTCTTTAGTGTGCCAGTGGTATATGACTAGAAAGACATTCATCAATCCTTTTCAGAAATAACAATTACCAGGCTGTCTCAAATTTAATTATTCTCATAGAGTTACATCTTGGCAAATACTTCCCAGTCTCCCTTTGGCTCTGTTACCATCTCATAAAGCTTTATTTGGACATAAAGTTGTAGTTAAGATTCCTGAGGCTTTCAAGGCTTTCATCTTTTTTTCTTTTTTTTTCTTCCTTGATTAGGAAAGCTGTGATTGGCAAACCAATGTTCTCCCCTTCCTACCCTATTGCAAACTGAGGAATCTCTCCTGTAGCTTTAACTGTCCTTGTGTTAAAATTTGGTAGCCACCTGAGAGATTCCTTCTATTCTGGATATTCAGTAACTTCATCAGCATTTTAGTGCTTTGGAGTACTAAAGCCAGACAGAGGTTTTCAACTTTACCAAAGTTAAAGTTGTTTAGCTTGAAATCACACTGGAAGACAAGTTAGTGAAAACAGTGAAAAATATGGTATGAATGATAGTCTTTTTGTTCAGCCTGACTCATATTAATTTAGCTTTAACTATCCATTTGGGATAAAATTTGTATAAATCACACATCTGAATTAATTTTACTGCATCAGTTTAACTGAAAATGTTATTTTAAAACCATATAACTTTTAATACAGACAAACCTCACTGCTGATATATAAATAATACTACTTACATTCATTTAAACTCCCTAGTTACACTGAATTAGCAAAACGTGCAAGCCAGAATACTTGGAGAAGTTACTAGATACCTATTGATAAGAAGTGGCTGACTTAGGTGTTTATTGATTAGTCGCTTCATTCCTGTATCAAGGTTTGGCCATACAAACTACAATTTCAAAAGCTCTCTTAAACTTTAGAGTGGCAGAGATGGTGGGTGAGGGTATGTGACAAATCAGAGAGAGAAGGTAAAAGAGTAAAGTGGTGTAAGAAACAGGTTGTTAGATATTTACAGAAAAATACATACATGTATACATAAGTATACACATCAGTTTAGACAGAATTCAGACTCAGATGCAATGCTGAATTTAGTTGTTAGTTCTTGAACAGGCTTCTTGCATGATGTCGTACACCTGCTTCTGTTTATGGCAGAGTAAAAAGGATTTTTCTAATCATCTAAATGAGAGTAGGACAAAGCCTGAAACATAGCACATGAAGCTCAGTCCTAGATGCGATGACTTCGGGAGCAACGGTCGGCAGCAAATCACACAAGTACAACTTCCTCAACTGCTCAAGTGTGACCTTGGCGTTGCTGAGCTCACTTCTCAGACTAAGGGCTTAAGAGACGAGGACTGCATGCTGCCATTGCTCTGTTGCATGACCCGAAGCATATCATCTAGCTTCAGCAGGTCCAGTTTAGGGACTGGTACAAAGGATGGTAACATTTCCATTCCTTATAGGACATTGCAAAAGTTAATCCATTAAAGTTCATGGGAGTCACTGAAATGATATGATATAAATCAAATGGAAAGTTACTGAAGCAAAAATCTCTCTGAGAGATATCTTTCTTTTAGAACAGTTTCTCCTGCTCCACTTCCTTCTTTCCACACAGTGGAGGTCAACAGGGGCAGATACAGCCCTATTAATTTTTCTGATCTCTACATATTTTTATTACATAGTATTTAGGCAATTTTCTAAAAAGGGAGCAGTATTTATGCCTTTTTTTAAGCCTTCAACATCTCCAGCCTGAGAAAGTTCAGCTTGGGTTTCTATATCAGATATTTAGGTCTGTTTCTTCCTGGAAGACAATGCAACATGAAGGATAATGGTATCAGCATCACCCATACAAGTGAGACCCGATTAAATAAGGTGGGACTTCTTCTTTCATCTGAGTTATTCTGAAGTCCTTTTTCTTTAAAACTTAATCACCGCAAATACTTAAACTATTTGTGAGAAAAACTTCCCTGTTGGTTTTTAATATTCTTATCTTTCTATTGAAGCTTGAGAGATCTCAAAACACATGGAGGACCTCTAACAAGGGAACATCTGATACGTAAAAGCAGCAAAGAAAACAAAGCAAGTAAAAATTTGCATGAAATTAATGGTCTTTTAAAGCAGCAGAGAGAAACATACCATCCCATATTTGTTATTCTTACAAAACATACTGTACAGCCGTGCTCAGAGCCTCCGTTACAAATGATAATGGTAATAATATTAATGTGGGTCCTTATCTGAGACCTGCTGAAGTCAGTTAAAGGCCTTCCATTGATTGCAGGGGATATTAGATCAGGCCCTTTCAGAACATATTTTGGTCAACTCTTGTCCAACCGTTATTTCATATAGGAGAAATGGGTTTTATCTTCCTTCTGCACTCCGGGCTTCTATCAGCAGAGTGACATCCAAGTGAGTGATCCAAACATGAGAAAAGTCCAGGCTGTCCCAGTGGTGAAGTATGGAGGGTGTGGCAGTTTTTAAAGAGCTTCAACACAATGACACATGGGAGAGAAAGACAGAGTGAGGGAAAATAAATCATAGAGCAAGACTGGAAGGTAAAGATGTAGGAACGTATAAAAGCAGTTCTTCAGTTTTTCTAAATCAAAAATAGTTCAGTCATGTTAAGACGTGAGCAGGTGGGAAAGTACAGCTTCGCAGCTTTTAAAATTGTGTATTGTTTTTCAGCTGTAACACAAAAGAGAATTTGAAAAAAGTGAAAAATGTTCCAGCAGGTTTCAGAGCAGGAAGGAGGCTATGCCAAATTATTGCTGATGCTCAGTCTTTACAGGTGTGCTTTCTCCTTCACCTTGATGGGAAATCCCCTCATTTAATCTCATAAAATGTAGCAGAATGATTGTAAGCAATTTCCCACCTGGTGTCCTTTTTCTTCTGCGTTCAAGCCACAGCGAGGCAACAGGAGTTCAGACGCTGAAGGTTATGGCACATAGATGAAACCGTATCAGTTTCCATAGCATCACTGGCAGTGGGGCTCTGGAGGGACACTGGCAGCCCTGTGTAAGGAAACATTTAGCAGAGCAGGGGCCAGCTTAAGCTGTTTGCTGTGGCTTGGTCTTCTGCTGAATACTTTCTCCCACATTTCTCAAGAAAGCTTGCTTTGCTCTTAAAGTAAGAACCATGTTACATGGTGTTGCATTTCAGTAGGGAAGTGCTGACTGTAAGTGGGATGGGCATTTGTTTTATATTATTTTAGAATAAAGATGATTCACAGGCGAAAAGATCTTTAAAACTGTATCCTATTATATCCTATCTCCATTATACATGAAGAACTAAATACTAGTATCTCCAGTTGCACATTTTATTGTCCAAAAACCAAAATGACAGAAGGACAAGCATGACCCAAATGTATCATCTCCTTATGATCTTCATTATCAGATTCCTTCAAAATATTGGAAAATTATCAGAAAATGCTACTCTGCTGTCAAAATACAAGTAATTTACAATATTTTATTTAATTTTTAAATAGTTTGCATCTTACTGGCAATATCAGCTTCTATATGTTATTTCAGTTTTCTTGTGCTACTTAGTTTTTATTTGATTCATATTTTTATTTTTTTAAAACCTTTATGATAGTGCTAATATGATGTCTGTATTCTGTCAACATAAGAAAGAATGATAACACTTTGTATTGCTGAACTGATGTCATGTAGCAGAACCATTCCAATATTTAGTGTTTCAACACAGTTGTTTTGATGTTTACCCAGAAACCTTTTGGAATTTGTTTTATAAAGCAAGTCTGAATATTTTGACTCTTTGCCCCAAATTTGGAAATGCAATTTCTTCTTACCTGGCATTAATCAGTGCCATTCTCTTCTCAGTTTTCATGGGGTGCATATGAGATCAGACATCCTTCTCATCTCTTGTTTTCATTCCTCTTACCCTGCTCATTCCCATCCTAACTGCAGAGCCATAAAACCAACAGTAGTCCTCTTCCCTGTACACTCACCCAACTGCCTGGGATGAGAGCTGAGACATTTTTCCCCTCCTGTAGGAGCTCAGACTCTGGGAGCCTGGTAAAAAAAACCTAGATAGTCAGAAAAAAACAGGACCACATCTTATTCCATATCATTTTTGTGAGTTACCTTTTCTTCATGATCTATTAGTATGAAGGACAGAATGGGAGATGAATAATTCAATGAGACCTTGTCTTAATTTTGCACACATACCACAAGAAAAAGTATACATCAGAATATTTGGTAGCAATTCACGTGTACACATTGCTACTTCCGCATGTGCAATGAAAATATACAGCACATTCTTCTGGCACTGTAATTAGAAAAATGTGAATTGTTGAAAAGCTTATTATAAATACAGAAAGAAATATTCCATTAATTTTAATTATTATTGTTTTTCACCATTTTAACACCCAATAAATAAAGTATTACAAATGAAATATTTGACTGAAGTGAACTAAACAAGTTAGAACAAGCCTTGAGAAAAATATCTATTAATTATTTTTGATTAATTTCCATCTCTATAGATTTTTACTGTGATGAAAGATATAATTAAAGATTTTTCACCAGAGGCCTGATCCAAAGCTTGTGAAAGGTAATAGGTGCTATCACAGTTTCATTAAAACTAATTGGCAAGGCTCCATCAGGAGAAGCAAGATTTTGAGCATGGTAACTTGCCTGAGTTTTGAAAATTCAAGCTTTATGTTTTGAGATTAAAATTCCTGTTCATGCAAGTACAGCCAGTAAAATGTAATGAACAGAAAGTTAGGTGGAAATCTTGAAGTGCTTGTTCAATTAAATAAAATGATTTCATGTGAATGTACTGATTTTTGTAATACTTTTGAAAGAAATTACAAAAAATGGTCTATCATTTCAATTTTCATATTCAATATATTGATGTACTAAATATGCAGGGCATTCCATACTTCCTATTGTAGCTTTTTCTATTGTAGCATTAGTGAAAATCTCAAGGCCTAAAATAAATGCTGTGACTTATCAAAACAAATACTCACAGAATGTTTCAATTTGAAAAAAAAAATCTAATATTTAAATTTTTCTGCTGATTTGTAATGAAGGAAAATGTTGGCATCTCACAAGGAATGACAGTTCTAAGTTGCACATCTGTGGCCCACTTTCTTCAGTCACGTATGTGGCTCGTCAGCCAGTTGTCTTGTTGAAGTTGGTGGAAATTTTGCCATTGAGTGAAATAGAATGATAGCTAGCAACTTGATTTTCTTTTGAATAAATATGTATCTTTCTTAGCTTTTCCTTTTACCTCTTCAACTCCTTTACTCTTGTATCTCCACAACTTTCTCTCATTTCATACTGCCACAACCATTTCATATTTGATAGACCACTGTGGGCTGCTCTGGGCAGCTTGTTATGTGCCACATGGACTTTTCTTTTGTGACCGAAGTGTCTCCCTTTCAGGAAGAGCTGTCTTATTGCAATGCCTCTCAAGGTCCTATCTCTCTGTGATCAAAAAATGTTGCTGTTATGTGAATTTAAGCTGATTCTGACCAGCCAGGAGGAAGGAGAAAAGAGGAAGGACACTGGTGCGGTTATGGTGTTAGCCAGAGCCTCTGGGGATGAGAGTGTATTTTCCTGTTTTGCCACAAATGGCTATGGTGGCTTCAGGCAAATTACTTAAAGTGCTATACAGGTCCCTAAAATGTTACTTAGGCAGCAAAAAACACAGTCCTGAAACCACTGCTGGTCGTGGCCTGGAATTCATCAGGCCCCTAAGCTTTTGTTTCTCTCTGCCTGTGTAAGAAATGCCTCAACATGGACATGACTGAACAGCTCAGTGCCTGGCTCATGCCTGAGCTTGCCTGGCCAAAAAGCCTTGGCACTTCTCCACCTACCTCCTGCTGGGGACGGGGCCTGGCTGACAGGCTCACCTGCTGCTAGCCCAGCCGGCTGGGTCCCAGGCAAGGGGACAGGCAGTGTCTTCACCCTAGATTATGGTCACACTTTTGAGGTGCCAGACCATAGCTAGTCATAGTTAAAAACTCCTGAAATGCTCAGCAGGTGGACATGGGGTCCTCAACATCAACCATGGTATGCAGCGAATCCATGCCTGTGGAGCCGGTCTACTTGCTAATGTAGACAGAGTGGGAATTAAGTGTGGAGATGCTCAACTGGTCCCTTTTGTACCTAATCTTCAAATGCTCCGTAGCTCAGGTCCCCACCCAGAAATGAGGATGTCAGTGCTCTTCTACCCATCCTGTGTGTAGGTACTGTATTTCACCCTGTGGTTGTAAGTCAGGTATTATCTTGTTTGAGTAAAGATTTCATGAAAAGAAAAAAAAAAATTCTCTCTTACACACATAAATGTTAGGCTGAATTCTGTGCTTAGTTAAATACATGTAATGACCAAGGTCCTTGAATTTTCTTCCTCTACTTAAACCTTTGTGGAAAAGAATCAGAAAACCCGTTAATCTGCCCCAATTTCCTTTACTAAAAAGCGGGCCAATACTGTCCTGTTTTTTCTAACAAGATGGCTGGGGAAGGATGGGAACTTAACAGTCTCTTTTCACTGTCTTACAGACTTCTATATTTCCCTGTTTTTTCTTAAGTCGTCTCTTCTCCAGACCTACTTTCTCACAGCTGTATTTAACTGATGTACATTTGACCTCCTTTCTCACCTCTGTTTGCACTCTGCCACTGTCAGGTGGTTAATCTAACTTTCCAAAACTGTTTTTCTGTCTGTATTGTTAAAATCTTTTATTTTCATTCTCTGACTCTCCTGGTGGTAACTTTAAAAAAAAAAAACCAAAACAAATACAGCCTTTCTTTTATTAAGAAAAGGGATGCATTTCAAGCCATGTTGAATCTTTGATAAAATCTTGAGGAAGATGAAACAACTGGAGTTTTTAAGCCCTGTTAGTGAGGGGGAGCTAAGGATTTTAATAAAGCTGTAAATATTAAAAAAAAAGGTTAAGATGTTTTGAGTTTTTAAATCTTATGCGATAAGTCTTTGAGGGAGATGAAAACTGAGGTAGAAATCTGGCATCAGAATACTTGAATGGCTGGTATCCAAGTGACACTGATTTTCCAGATTTGTTTTTAGTTCCAGAAAGTCCAAGAAAACTCAAAAAAGCTAGGCGTACTTTTTAAATACCAGTCAAAATGATTATAGTAGGTTTCTTGGGCACTCCTTGACTAGCTGAGAAAGATTAAAGATTGTTTTTCCCTTGGTTTCAGGATTGTAGCATAGATCATGAATGAACTGAATTAAAACCAGCCTTCACTTACTTTTTTTTTCCTTCTCCTTTTTAGAGAAGACAAGGTCTGTATACCAAGTATCTAGCCAGGTGCATAGAAAAGCAATATATAGTTTCAGTATGAAAATGATCACCTCTCTGCCTCAGAACCCTGTAACATATGCATTATACTACACAATCTGGCGTACGTTCTGATTGCCACTTACAGAGACGTGAGAGTCATACAAGCCAACTGTGTCCTTCAGTCCATTTTGGATTGGGTCCTTGGTTGCCTTTTCTGAATTGAGCACTGGCTCACTCAAAATCCTTGAACAAGTCACTTGGGGAAATCTTTTCTAAAAAGTCCCCCACATTTTGGGTTCTTCTTTTTTTAGGTAGCCTAATTTAGACACCTGCTGGTAAGTGTTTAAAGCCAGACAACCGTAAACAGAAGCATGCAAAGTCAGTGAATACTTCTGAGCCCTTTCAGCCTTACCTCTGTATGGCTGATTAATTTCTGGTGTGATTTTGGAGGCCCAGATGAGTTACATCAGTGCTAAATTGTGAAATTTAAGTTTGTATGTATAAAATTTGTTGAGTGGTTTGGTTTTTTTTTTCAGAAAAGCTGATCAAGATCTTCAAACTGTAAGGAGTAAAGGTAAGTCCTTAATCTACTTGTCTGTCTATGGAATACAACCTGCTTTGATGAGGTTTTGTATCTCTTGGCCAAAGATGAAAAAGATGTGTGTTTGTTAGCTTCCATAACTTTAGGCACTTAAGTTTAAGACTGACCTGAACCGCTCACTCCAGACTGTTATTAGCGACAAGAAGTCCTGAACTGCAACTTAGTTCAAAAATACTAAGAAAGATAGGATGAGGAGAAAGCCCATTTGGTGGTCATCTTTTTACTGCTAAGCTTATCTCTGTCACAGGGAATTAAAAGCAAAATCAAGAAACAAAACATTGAAAACAGATAAATCCACAAGAAAAAAAGAGTCTGACTCATGAAAAGGATGCCTTTAGTTTCCCTGTTGGTAAAAATGAATCATGTCTGTGTGTGAGAGCTAGGTGAAAAAAAGATCAACTGTAAATATTTCTTTCTTTTTCCTCCCTTTTATCCTGTTCTTGCACCTACAGGCTGTGGTTGCTATGAAAAATAATTGACATTTTCTGAAGCAATATCCACAGAGCCCCCACAACACTCAGCCAGCTAACCTGGAAGATAATCTAGGTTCCTTTATTTTGTTCAGTTGTCCAGGCTTTGGGTGAAATAGCATGACACTAATTTTTAAGATTCAGCTGATCTGCCCTTTTACTTAAAGCCAGTATCTTGCTGTTTGGGAAACTCTTGTACTCAGCTAAGATGCAGGGATGGTGTTTTGCCTGAGCAGGCTTTTGAGTCTTTGATACAGAATCTTTGTGCTTGCCATTTTAGTTCACTGTGTTGGATCAAACCTTCTTGTGCCTTGATGCCTGTGAATAAGCCTAGTCTTTTCTTTGTGCAGTCTGTGATAGTCAAATAAAGAGATGGAGAACTAAAGGTGATTTGACTCAAGTTAACAAAATGTATAGGTATGATTCAGTGACTAAAGGAAATCCTCCCCCTAAAGGAAATCCTCCCCCTAAGCTTGACTTCAGTGGTTGTTGGCCTATGATATAAAGGCCTAAGTATGTGATATATACCAATGTTTGGCAAAAACAAAAGCAAACCCAACTCTATTGATTAATTATTGATTAATAATTTTTTTTCAATAAAAGATGACATATAAACCAGAAACATATATATATATTTTTCTTTTTTAAGAGACTTCTATAAAACTCAGAAATTCACATAATACAGACTGGTTTGAACAGTTGGGGCCAGATCCACGACCCAAATAAATAAATAAGATAAATAAATAAGGCAAACTTACTTTTTCCAAGTGGAACTATAGCCAATTTTCCCTTACTGAGCATCTGGACTACTGTTTTTAAATTACCTGAGTAGAAATTAATGATGGAAGTGTGGAGCCATCCCCAAAGACTATCACCACTAAAGTAAAAACAAGTGTAATTGTCAGATTGTCCTACCTGTTCTTGAAATACTTCAGTCACTCCACTAGGAAAGTAAGTAAAGTCTTCCAGAGTCTGTCCAAAAGACTTTATTTAATCTTTATAATTAATACCATTATCACTTGTATTAACTGAAGTGATCTTTGAGTCAGATCCATAGATCCATTTATCAACTTCACAATACCACATGCCTCTTCAAAACTCCTCAGCACAAGCAACATCCTTCAACATCTTATTTGACAGGAGAACCAGGATGGCTCCCAGGGTTTGCAAGAGGATTGAGAAGCAGAGTACATCTAGTATGCAATATGGATGTGACCAGGATACTTTTGGGGGCCCATAGTATCAGCACAGATAGGGAGGGAACCATCAGAAATCTCTCCATTACAGAATAAACCAATATTTGCTTTTTTCCCTAGGCATGTGATATTGTTGTCTCTCATCCAGTTTCTGAGGCACTCCAGTTGCTGGTCTGCCACACTGCCCAGACTGTTCCTCCTTTTGTGTTTGAGGTGTTCTGCTCCTGTACAGCATTATGTGGGTTCTTCTTCGATTTTCAGTGCACTAAATTTAGACCATTCTTCCCATTTAAAAAGATTGGTGCAAACTGTGATCCTTTTCACCAAATTATTTGTGGCTGACCACGAGTTTTTAAAGTATGATTTCTATTGTACTGTGCAAGTCATTACAGAAACATTAAATATAACTGGATTCAGAAGACCCATGGCAGAATCGCATCCACTTGAGATACTTTCATTGTTTGTTGGGGAATCGTTGATACGTAGATTTGAAACCAATTTTTTCAGCCAACCTTATCTACCTGATGGTGACTATATCAAGATTCTGCTTCCCTCTTAGAACACCATGTGGACAAAGCTTTACTGGAGTTGAAATATAGCCTATCTTCTGCTTCTTCCTTCTGTGCTACGTCTATTACCTATCAAATAAATTAGTTTGGTTTGAAGTGAGCTATTGTCGGCACACCCTTGTTGCCTGTTTTTATCCTTTTATTATCTTTAAGGCACTTGACATGGATTGTTCAGTAGTTCGTTCCAGGATTTTTATAGGCTGATTAGTTCATGATGCTTGGCATCTTCACATCTTCCTTTCTCCCTCTTTAAAAGGCTTCTCCCCTTTCTTGTTTTCTGGAGCCTCCTTTGTCCTCCCCAGGTTCCTACAGGCAATCCTAATATTTGGGAAAGTATCCTGGTTAGTTCCAAAATCAGCTAGTTTGGCTGCTTCCAAGTTTTGCTAGTTTTGCCTAGAATAAATTTCATCTAGTTCTGCTGGCTAGAACATAACTCATTTATCTAAATATATTCTTTAATCTGCTTTTTCTGTGCTCTGTCTCATACTTTTCTGTCCTTGTTAAAATATATTTTCTTCTAAGTGGCTGATTGAAATGTTTTTTTTGTGTTTTTGTGTATGTAAAGCCATGCTTACTTTCTTCCTACACTATGCAATGGATCTATACATTGTTTTCCTCTTCTTTCTGATACATTCATAGCTACTTTTTTCTTGCCTTTCATGCCCCATGATAATTTAAATCTGTTTTCTATCTGAGGTTTTCTGATTTGTCCCCACTTGATCATGCTTGGAAATAATGCTTATAAAATAATATGCCTTTCAAGAGTGTTTGCTGTAGCAGTGGAAATCCTAACCTAAAGGCCAGGAAATACAAGTTTAAGTACTACTTAACTTGGAAAATAAATTTTCAAAAGCAATGAGAATTAAAGTGAATGGGAAACAGGCTCCAATCATTATTCAAAAAGGAAGTGACCTTTTCATTTCACTTAAAGCTGAAAATCAGTAGCTGTATATTATATGGCATTATGAACTAACTCAAAGATATTGAATAAAACACTTCTATCTTTAGCCTTTGTCTTTTAATATAAGGAAATTATAGAAAAAATAGTGACTGATGTTATTAGGAAAATAGTGTTAAGATTACAATATTAAAAATACATTTCTTTTCTATAGAGGATTATATTGTAGGTTTGACATAGGAATACCATAGCTATATCATAAAATGGGTTATGCTGATCACGTAACTGACCTAAAATGTTTGAAAAGTATCATATATACTTCATAAACAGCTTCTGTGAATACTTATTGTCCCTTGTATATTCATGCACCTTTCTCTTTTCTAAAGAGGCTGTGTTTTCTTTTAAAAGCTGCTGTGATATGCCTTTGAGCATGTTTCATTTGCTGTTTTGACTGGCTTGACTTCTCACTTCAACAATGCAGCTGAATTACAAGTCTTGCATTAGTTTTAATTCATCCTTTTGATAACACTAATAATAAAGAAGTCAGTCTTATCGGGGTGAGGATCAAGGAGGATTAAGAAGCTGAAGCATGTGGGATAGAATAGAGCATGAATCAGGTCTGCCAGATGAAAAATGAAAAGATGAAGAGAGAGGAGTAGGGGGTGGCTCATGAAATAGAGAAGGAGGGTGAAAATGGGGAACAGACTGTTACTGTGAAACTTCAGGCTTTGTGGGAATCCACAAGCTATCAGACTTGCCTTCAGACATCCCAGCCTTTTCTTAGAGGCACTATGAATGTAGGCACTGCAGTTCTGGAGCTGATTACAACAGAGAAAGGTGGCTAATGTCATTACTGTACTGCATGAAATTGGGAGCAGGTCACATGTGGCTGCTATGGTGAGATCAAGTGATATGAGTCTGTGCTGGGGTTTTAATTGTTAAGTGCTCCAGGATGTCTAGAGTAAAAAGGAGAGGAGGTTCAGACACGAGCTGCCTCATGACCTAGCTCCAAGCCCCTTCCCACCCGTTCCATGGGGCAGTGGTGGGACAGCTGAAGAAAAAGATGCTTCACTTTGCACCTGTCACATCGTCCCCTAGCATCCTTCTGCCTGTTCTCTGGAGATACCTACTGAGCTTCTTGCCCTTGGCCACATGCAAATTATTTTAAGTGGCCTGAAGGAGCAGGAGAATTGGCTGCAATAGATGGGTATCATACAGGCCAGGTCAAAGACTAGCTATGAATTTCTGGATGCTGGCCACCTTAACTTGAAATAGAGACTAGCACTGAAGGGCAGTTAATGCTTAGTCCCCAGTGAATGTCAATGAGGGCTAAACATCTGACTCTCATCTGCACCTCCCTTCTGAATCACAGGGTTAACAGAAAATTAAATTAGGGAAGAGGTAGACTAAAGAGTGTTGCAGGGGTGAGTAGGAATGAAAAGGGGGAGGACAGGAACAGCAAAACGTACTCACATCTTGGGCTTAAAGGAGTATTACATTGACAGGGATTGGCAATCAGTGATGGGCAGTATGGGAGGCAGGAAAACACTTCTGCATGCACCTGTGGATAGAAGTAATTTTTTTGAACAAAGGAGTATTTAATGTAATTGAAGGTTTAACGTGTTAAAATCAATCATTGTTTCATTAGAGCGTTTGCTGTGTGGCTGGCCAATTCGTAGATATATATATAGATATCCTCTGGAGTCCAAGAAGCTTTTCTCTGACTTCTAGTGTTATGTTTAAAATAGCACGATGGCTATTACTATAACACAGCTTTATCATGTGGACTATTTAGGTCTGCCAAAATAAATGGGGATGTAATGGAAAGAGAGTGACGGTGGCTGACTGAGTAATGTTCAAACTGTCAAATTCCTTATGAACAAATTAGCTGATCCTAATCTACTTGACATTGGGAAACTATCCAGGTTTTTTTTTTATATAAGATGACTTTTTATTGGAACTGAAGCAACTGCTTTCTTGGCTCTGATTACATCCTTCCTCACGACAGAGTGCTTGGTATGGCTAGCAAGAGAGAAGTCTTATTCCTTGTCTTATGCATCCTGCCTTTGCATCAATACAAAGGGAATGGCATAAGGAAAAACTCTTCTCTGAAGGCAGCCTGGAGAAGAAAGCCTACAGTAGGCTAATGTGGATGTGAGAATGCTAAAGCATTGCTAGAAGGCTAAGCTCGAGTTGGGCCATGCCACAATATAACACCAAGCAGGATTTTGTTGTGATGTTTCTGAAATGGGGCCTTTCCTTTCCAATCTACTTTGAATATTTATGTGCTCATATTTGTCCTCCTTGAACCTGTTGGAATCAAACCCCTGACAACAAATGCACAGAAAATAACTTCTGATGTAAAAGACTTCTGTTGTTGAGTTATGTGTGTGAGCTGTGCCAGTTTTCAGTCATCATGGGAAATCTCTTGGTGTGCATATGATGTGCTTAAATGTGGTGCTTGGGAGAGCTCTTCAGAAGTCTGTTCTTCAAGTTTTGTTCCAGTTCCAGCAGGCTGGTCCACCAGCTCAGCTTTCTGGTTGAAGAATGAACAATTTGTTACTTCAAATGCCTTTGGGTTATAGATTAAAAATGAGGTTTGGCTAAGTATCAGTGGATGGTTGCTGGATGCTGGGGAACTAAAAGGCCACAAACAGAGGGAAGAGAAGGAATCTCACGTCTGCTGTTCAGAAACAAAGACAGAGAAAAAAGAAAACCCCTGAAAGGGGAAAATTAAGAGTTACAGCAACCACATATTAGAGCTAATTGCCCGGACACTTTACGAAATTTGATTTCAGCGTGGGGGGAACTTAATTTGCTCTTGGCAACAGGGTAGAATGCTTAATTCAACTTAACAAAAATACGTTTTTTGAAAGAGGAAACAAGACTGACAGAATTTTGGCATGTCCACAAAAGGCAAGAATACAAAAAGAAAGGGATTAGTGAAAATGAAGATCAAGAAAGGATCAAAAATATATTGGCTAGAGTCCAGGAAACATTTGTTACATTTTATAAGCAACGCTATTCTTCCCAAGTGTGTAGAACAGAGGAACTAGCTGATCTTTACCTAAAGCAATATTGGCCACCCTGTGTGCTAATGAACAGATGTCCCCATAGGAATCAGAAAAGCGTTGATCTCCATACTGTAACTGAAATGGCATAAACTGCCAGGTCTACATGCATTAAAAACAAATGGAAAATTCAGTAAGGACTTGCACAATTATATTGATTTATAAATAAACAATAACGCCTAATACATTAAATATGTCATAATAAATTGGTTTTACATTTAATAAAAGCTTTTCTTGTCTTCTGCTTCTATTTCTTACAATGTAGGGACTTGAGCCACTCCATAAAATGACCAGATGGCAGGCTTAAGAGAAGGAGAATATTTTTTCTATGTGATGTCCAAGCGTATTGTGGCAAAACCAGTGCCATAGGATAGCAAGAAGGCCAAAGTATAGATTAATTAAAAGAGATGAGCCAAATCAGCATAGGATGGGTCCATCAGGAGGTTTCAGATTGAGAGACCTGTGAACTGCTGATTATTGACTGCTGATACGTACCACCATCACTCAGTACTTGGCCTTGTTCCTTATATCCTCCCCTTAGCAATTTTGCTAGTGGCCCATTGCAGATGTTGAATACTGAGCTAGATCAGTTCTGGGTCTGACCCAGTATGAACATTTTTACAGTCTACTCTTGCATTCCTATAATCTGATCGTATTTCTGCCATATTTTTCTAATAAATAACTTAGGAAAAATTTACTCTTAGCTGTGATTTCCAGCTGAGACTCGGTAACTAAATAAATAAGCATTCCTTTACGAAGTCAAACAGATTAGCTCAAACCAGGCTCAGAGTGGTTTAGTTAGTAAATAGCCTCTTTGGTATTGTACTGAAATGGACTATGAGTGTTCACACGGTCATCAATGATACAAGCAACAAATAAATCAAGACCAGCTTTTTTTTCCCCCATATGGTTGCAGTCACTGATGTATGCCTTGGAGTAGAATAAAAATTCAGAGCAGAAATACTGGAAGAATTATCTGACTATTGGTGTTCCCCATCCAAAATTTTCATATTACCTATGTGTAATAAGATGCAGAATGAACAGACTGAAAAAATTCTTCCTGTGGTCTGAACTAGGAAGTGTATCATTTATATTATTCAAATAATTTCTCTGCAAAGAGATGAAACTTGAATGACTTTCCAAAACTATTCAAAGCTATTCTAAAACTGTATAATGTCAATTTTCAAAAATGTTGCCTGCAAAATTTGTCTGGATACCTTGAAATTGCTGGGACATTTTTTTACTATGCCTAAATTCAGATCAAGTGAGGAAAGAAAAGGTTTAGGACAGAAGACTGTGGGGGCTGTCAAGAGGACTAGTAATTACAGAGATTAATTTTTCACTGCTAAATTCTGTCCACATGGGCACTGCTGACTGTGTCAAATTACTTTGATTTAGCTAGACTCAAACAACCTACAACTGTCCCTTTCTGGTATGGAAAAACATCTTTTTTACAGTTTATGTTATGTCATTTGGAAAGGGATTCATGCTTGACTGGGAGGAACGTTCTCATACCTGACAGAACTTCCACTGAGCTATTTTTATCTGAACAATGATACTGGTGTAAGCAAGTGACTAAACATTCCTGCATAAGTAAGGCACGAGTCACTACTCAGAGGCCATATTAGTAACCAAGAGATGTAATCTGGTGTCATTCCAGTGGTCTACTAGTATGAGATCTGTTCCTTTGGTCCAGTTCCTGGGAGATCACCACCACCACCGGAATTACAAGTAATTTACAGTCTGAGATGGATCAGTCAAGATCTTGATGTTCTGCACTAGAAATGGCCTTACAAGATACGAGGAGCAAGAAATATAAGCAATCTTAATCTACTACAGCCCACTACTATGGCTGTTTAGAGGCTTAAAAAGAAGAAAACTAAATTGAAGGCTTTTGATATGAAAAGCTGCCCAAGTCATTTGTTTGAAAAAAAAAAAAGTTTTTGGAAACAACCAGAGATTGTTATCAGAGTTTTAAAAAATGGCAGTGAATCATCAGAAGTCACTTGCAGTGACTCATACTGTGGTCAGAGTTTTCATATGTCAAGCAGGTACTTTTCTCTGAGAATACCTTTGGGTGTTTCTTTTTTTATTTTCAGTTATTTAGGATATTACTTTGTATTTAGTCTCCTACAGCAGTCCATACTATGAGCACATATGGTTCAGTCTGTCAGACAACTAATCAGGCAACACTATGTTCTGTACCCCTTTCAGTTCAGCTATTACAAGTTTTGAATAGTCACAACAAAAAGAGCTGAACTCACTTTTGGATTACAGTGTTCTGAGAGAGAAATCTGTGTGTAGGGATCCAAGAAGCACTCTCTTGCTGCTTGCTATAGGATGGGTTGTTAGGGGCTTCTTCCCTTCCCAGGCCCTGAGTGAAGCTTCTCTGCCTCATGCAACCTGGACCTAATCCAATGCTCTCTGAAGCCCACTCACATTTGACTTCACTGAGCTTTGGATCTGGATTCCCATGTAGAGTGTAGCAGCAATATTATTTGTTGACATTTCCACCTATAACATTGCTGGAGCAATGCTAAAACTCTTATAAGCAGAAGGATGCAGTTGTGCTCCAGACTTCCTTCTTAGCTCTGGCATTATTAACCACCTGTGCAATAGCAGTTCTTAGAGGTTCAACAGCAGCTAGGTGGGTAGGATTTCATTTTACTGTAATGCATGATTTAGTGTGGTACCATGCCACTTCCTTCAGGATATAAGCCTAAAACCACTCCACCCGATTTTCAATAACACCTGTTAATTATTCAGTAGAATATTTTATTTTGACTGTACTCAGTCTCTGGGGAAGAGTCTTGCTGCTGATTTTAAAGATGATTTTTCATTTGGTTTGTTTTTTAATCTTCTTTTCTGTATTGTACATGACATGCTTATCTTTGGAATTTTTCATTATTTTAACTATTGGTGCAGAATTGTACTTAATAGATGTGATCTATCAATGTTATTCCTTATACCTGCAGTCACATCTGGAAGATGTGAACATATATAATAAAAGGGCCAGAGAATTTCTCTGAACATTTCTTTAGAAATTAAAATATATTTATTTTTTAAAGTTGCTCTAGATATTTTTAAATAAATTAATTATTGGTTAATTTTAAGGTAATGACTTCAGTTTAGAGTAATTCATTGCTGGTTTGTTGATCTGGGAGAAATATTCATCAGTACAATACAGTGTTTTAGATAGAGGACCTGATCCTTTATGCAGGTTCAATTTAAAAACAATAAGATTAAAGCTGTAATGCAGTTTTGCCAGTAGTTGCCCCCACGCTTCTCCCTCCTGGCATTCTTGGAGTGAAATCCAAGGGTTTGCTGTAGGTGGAATAAGCACATCTTGGGGAACAGCTCCTGAGGCACCACAGCATCTCTGCTGGGTAGAACGGCCAGGAGCATGGGCTAACCTGCAGCAGTGACCAAGGTGACTGCCCACTGCCCTTGTTAATGTCAGTCTTGTTTACAGACAGTGTTGGCCTTTTGTCCGTCTCACCAAGGCTTGCACAGAGTGGCATGTGGCTCAGCTTGAGGAAGCAGTCATTTTGATTCTCCTCTTCTGACATGTTAGAATAAAGCTGTGGAGACACGTATGAAACAGTGTGGTCTACGGATGTGTTATCTCTTTTCTGTTGTTAGACAGACTTTTGATCCCCTGCTGACTCATTAAAAAATGAGTTGGCAGAGAAGCCACGATGGACCATGTGCCCCACTGGAGATAGCAATGAAAAAACAATGTCTTGAACTGAAAGTTTGTTTCAGCCTTTGTTTCAGAAGATACCTTTCATTATCAGTCTTTGCTTTGAAAAATATATTCTTACAATTAATTATGTTCAATTTTGGTCTTTTGACCTGAATTTTGAAAGTCTTACTTTGGTAAATACATATGCACTATATTAAAATACTTCCAGGACAGTTATTATTTTTTAATAGGACTTGAGATTTTTGTCAATAGTCTGGAGCAAATTGATAATGCTAATCAAACTAAAATGATAATCAAATTTTCTGGGTGCCTATATTACAAGTCCTGTAATTGTACATTGCATTTGTATATGCAAGTAAGCATTTGAATGTTTAGAGTTGATGCATAAACATATCAACATATTCCTTAGGTATTTTGTACACATATTTAATTGCATTTAAGGATGCATTGGGGGTACTTCTTCATGCATATGCTTACTGAATAGCCTACTGCATGCTAAATATTTCTGATTGCAGAGAGGTTTTGTATGTGTAATTAATAGATGGTTCCATAACCAAAGGAATTGTTGTCTTCCTACAGATTTTAATCCTTTGTCCCTTAACCATTTCCACCACAACTCCCTCTGCTCAACAATAATTCCTTCAACATGTCCAGTGCGAAGCAGATGTTGATATTGTGACTAACCCGGAGATATTAATGTGCTTGGTGGCCGGCCACTATATGCAGGTTCATTGGCCAATGAGGCAAATATTTTTTGTATCTGCTGACTTCTCCTTCCTTTCACTCTACTGCAGCATTAATGTGGGATGGTATTCTGCCTAGGAGTTGAATTCCAAGAAACACTTAGGATCATAATTATCACTGAGATACTTGACACACTTTGAAATTTCTAGAAACTGGCCAGTGAAATCAGAAGGTATGGGGTGTGAGACATACAAAGGAAGAGATAGACAGACTTCTGGACAGATAGCACAATCAAATCCTCATTTCCTTAGGAAATCAAGCTAAAAAACAAAGAGAAAATTTGTGACATTTGACACAGTATCTACCCTAACTTTTCAACAGCTCTAGGACTGAGTTTGCCCCAGACCCTATGGTTGCCCTGGAACCCATGTCCCGAAACTAAGTTTTCACTGAAAAAGCAACAACTAACAACAAAGCGTTCCATGGCTTTACTGTTGCAAGCAAAATCTTCCAAATAAAGAGCAGTAAATAAGTTTTTTTCTACTTAGCCCAAGAGAAAGTCTGATGTAATAGAGTAGGGTAATCTTATAACCACATGAAGATATGGGCTATAAATACATTGTTCTCGCATAGTGTTTCCTCTGGTCTAGCCAGAATGACCTGTAATTCTCTTGGCTTTGGTTCTTTTTACCTTGAAAATAATTTTCAAAACTTCTTGTGTTTTTGTATCGCCTTGATCTAACTTTAGTCTCTTTTTCTTTCTTTTTTTTTTCTTGCTTCTAATATTCAAGGTCTCTTAGCACCTGTTGACTGTCTCATTTCCCACACTTTGTGTCATCATGTGATAACACCAGCTGAAGGGCTCTTCTAAAACAACAACCACAAAGGCAGACTGTGGTTTTGAGAAAGGCATATCTTGCAGAGGGTGACATCCAACACAATCGTGATGCCACCTGCGTCTGTGTTTGAAGTAGTCTCAAAAGTAACGTGAATCACATCTGATTTTGCATGAGTGTCAGAGGTCCAGTGTAGAACATTGAAAAGAAAATTAGCTGTCTTTAAAGAAGTTAGTCACTAGCCAGAAAAAAGGAACACATTTTAAGCACTGAAGTCAATTACCTCCATTAAGGTAATCTGAGGCCCTAGTGATATCCTCACATGTCATGACCCCTCCTCCTTAGCTCTCTCCCAAAAAAATACAGCACCAAACTGTACCACATTCCCATCCTACCTTGGGATCCCAGTAGCAGCTGTATTGACAAAAGGTCTTTTTGCTTTGAGCTGCTCCTTATTCAAGTACTGTGAGCATCTTCTTTCCTAAAACTTCGTTCCCTGTCTTCAGCCATCTTGAGTGAAGAAGGAAGTGAGATCTCCTGCCTACCTGAGAAGAAAACTCACCACCACCATGACAGAATTATGATTGGGCAACAAAAGTCAAGGACTCCCTCTTTCCTCCCCAGAGCTAGATAAAACTAGGATGGTATCTGTAAGTATCTCTCAATGTCCAAGTACCTCAGCCTGCAGGGCTGGGTCTTCTCTCACATCATTACTTTTTACTAGAGGGTATGATGCTTTTTGAAAGAAAGGTACTGTCAAAAAGACCCACAAACCATGAAAAATAATGACAAAACCCAAAAGATGCTTGGATGACTAAATACAATTTTCAAATATTTTCTATTATTCCCTCCACATGAATGGGAATAATGGATGTTCCCATCTGCCCACCTGAATGAATGGAGAAAATTCAATGCCATAAAAATTAACACTATACTCGAATTCATACTGAAAGGTTGTCTACATAGTAAATCTTATTTCCCCCTTCACAGTCCAAAAATAAGGTTGATTTTAAGACAGCTTCAGAAGACAACTGTATAGAGTTGTGATCTGTTTGTCTCCTTCAGAATCATTCATCTTCCCATAAATGCTCAGGATTCTCAATCTTCAAAGTGGTACATTGTCATGTTATTACATTTACCACTATCTCACAATCGTATGCATCAAAGCTGTGACTGTTTCCTCACACATTGTTTTCATTTGGAGTAAACCCAACCTACCGTCAATCAGGATGGACAACACCTGTCCATTTCCTCATCACATACAGTCAGCTCAGCTGGCTGCCAGCCTGCTTTTAAGGATAGCTACCACATCACATATTTACCTGGGGAAACAGGAAATAAAATAGGCAAGAACTGGGATGCAAGTTTAAACTGTAAGAGTACACATCTTGGAGATTCTGAGGCCCCCAGACTGTGGTCGGATATACTAGATAAGTTTATTAGATACACAGTACTCAAGCCAAATAGAAGGGAGGAATGAAGGGAGTACATACACAGGGAGTGTTGTGTAAATGACAGAGAAGTAAATTGCAGATGGAGAAACCTAAGAGAATGACTGCAAGCTTAGATAAAGGTCACTGAGCTTTTCTTACACTTGCAAATAAAACAGGGTCAGAGCTCATACTTATGCACCCTTCTGCTGTTGCTGATACTTCTACAGTTTTAGCACACTTGCAAGCATAACTTTGGTCCTTGCCAGCTAGCACTACTACCCTGGAAAACATGTGGGTGTTGCTAAGTGGACAGTGTGTTACATGAACCTTTCTCATTAGGAGGTCTGAATAAAATGAATCTGTTTGGGGTGGGGTGGTGGGGATTTGTGGACCTGGATTCAAGCCATGTCATGTGTCTTCTGGGCCAAAGCACAGTCTCCATTCTGTTTTACTTAGAAGTATAAATGTAGCCCAAAAGACCAGTTGTAGAAAGGGAAGCAGAACAGAACGGTCAGGGTTTTCTAGATGCAGGTCTCGATTTCTTTTTTTTCCTGAGTTTGAAGCATTTACTCATGAGATCAGGATAAAACAATACATCTGAAATCCATCCACCAATTCAAATAAGAATTGATTCAGATAGTTTATGTAGGAGGACAGATTATGTGATAACATCATTCACTTCTTGATTTATAATCTATAAAATGATCAGTATTCCTGGACAAGACAGAAAACAAAGTTTGCCAGAAAGGAACAACAAACTTGCAGAGAAACCATGTACAGGTAAGTTTAATTTGCATGAAGATGATAGCTGCTTCCAGGTGAAAGGTAGTTCCATTATTACTGAATGTGGGAGCTAAGTAGAAAATCAGCAGGAACCTGCATGTGGGTCATAAATGAACATAAAGTATTGTCTTCCAGCTCTCACTGGTGTTACCAGGAAAAGCCTCACAGTCTTCACTGGCTGTTGAATGAAGCATAATGAAGTGCAATATTTCTAGTCAAATCACACGTATTATTCTTGATAGATTACTTTTTGTCTTTTGCACACAGACCAGAGGTTTCATTCATCTTTTTGTAAATGTTTTCTTGCTTTTGTGGAGATCACTGTTTTTCGCTTTGCAAATTTTTGAGGGGACATGTTTTGATTTTTCAGAATCAGGTGGGTTGTGAGAGCAGAGTTGGAAATACTGAAATCATCTCATTTTTGTTTCTTAGTGGGAGGCCCACAGGGAAGAGCAAAAACAAGTTTCCTCAGCCCAGACAAGTTTAGCAAGATAGTGTGAAGTGAGGGCTGAAACATATTCTCTGATCTGCAGGCCATGTATTTGATGAGTATAGAGCCTTTATTGTTGATGGTATACAAATCCCACAGGAATTGTCACACTAAAATTGCATAACCAACCACTTGGTGCTCAGTAGAACAAATCTACACTAATGAATGGGGACACTCTTTGAGAAACATTGTTACGTGAATTCTCACGTCCATGAATCAAACAACGAAAAAAAAGTTTCTGGCATATAGCTTTTTTTTTTTTTTTTGATTGATGGTGGCTTAGCTATAATCCTTTATTAGAAGAGACTGTCATAAGTCTTGATTGCACCATTAAGACAATGGTCTTACACAGCTGCCTGCAGATCAGTCATGTCTGTTCCCCCACCCCAGACAGACAGACACCTGAAGGCCAGTGTCTGACCCTTGCTTCTTCCCGTGATCCTGTCTGAATCTCCTGCCAGTGAGTCACAGCAGCACTGTTGTTCTACCTCCAATCACCTCACCACTTGAAAGGCTGGGTGCTGGCCTCACTTCCTGGCTTTCTGGGCTAAGTTTAGTTCATGAAAAGCTGCTGAACTACAAACAGGTAACATTGGAGCTGGGGCTCACCACAGTCATTAAGGGTGAAGCCAAGGTCACTCGCAAACAGCAGGAAATCACCAGCTGAAGGCACAAACACTGTTAATATGAGAGCTCTGCAATATTTGGGAATGTACCTGTAGCTGGTTATACTCACAGAGGATGGATGGATGGATGGATGGATGGATGGATGGATGGATGGATGGAGGTACAATGTGTTCCCCAGAACGAGCACAGCGGTCCTGATTCCCTTGCTGCTTATGCCTTCCCAGCCCCCACAGAGGACCCCTAACTCCTACCAGCAGAAAGCCTAATAAAGAGTAATTATAAACTAATATTTGCACACTCTGACAACTGAGATCTCAGTTTTGAAGAACACACTTTTCTCCACATATCTGCTAAGCCGTGGTTATAAAAGTTTCTCTGTACTTCGTTTTTCTTTAGACATTTATCCCTCAAGTTAAGAAGGGAAACAGAGTAAATAGTAAACAACTACATAAGTACTGCACAGAACTGGTAGAAATGATTGATTTTTAAGTAATGATTAAATTAGTGGGCTTTTAAAAGGTGATTAATTAAAGATTTGGAATCTTCATTATTACAAATGTCCCTTTTCCTTGAATATTCGGTCATGAGGAAAATGGGTATAGAAGAATCCATTATTGCCTCCTTCCCTGGGGCTGCAATTATAATGTTAGCCCAGATCGTACCTATTACCTGCCTGCTTCCTGTTATTTTTGGAATGATCTTAAACAGGGTGAAAGTACTTATTCAGGGTGTGGGAATAGGAAGGTTTTATTTCACCTCTCCAAAAATAAACTATGTATTGAGCCAGTATTTTACATGACAAGCTAAGGACCAAAATCCATTGAATTTTATGTGAATCTTACAATAATGTCAAATAAATTTGGAAGAGACCCTGAAATAACAAGAATACACATCCTGTGGGGATCTGGAGGAGATGTTGCCTTATCATTCTCAGCAAATGCTGTACACCATGTGGCAGTGCTTGCAAACAGCACTTTTTTCACTTTCTTACCCTCACGAAGTATTTACTGTTCACACAGTTAAGCATGTTAGGTCTGTATTAGGCTCAGACTATAAATAATCATATTGCTTATAACTTGAACAGATTGTTTGAGCATTCTTATTGAATAAAACTTGTTACATCAAAGCAACATGTTCATCCATTCACCAGCTAAAACGAGTGTAACTTTCTTCTCAAAGCTGCTGATGCAAAAAGATCACATTTAAACTATATCTAAAGTCTGTGTTTTACTTTTTGCTACTGATATAAAGCACTGTAAGAGACAGCTTTAGCTTCCAGAGAGACAGGATAGCATAAAGACTAGCAATGTGTTTGGGCGAAACTGAATGTAGACCTAGTTTTACAGATTTTGCCCTTACTGAAGGAAACAGATGCAACCATTTTGACTTCCCTCAATTATTATTTTCCTTTCTTCATGTATGCATCTTTCTTGTGGCTAAATCTTTGCTCTCCATTCTCATTTGTTTGATTTTCCCCTGGTTATTTTCAATAGAATAACATCCCCAAAAGATTTCAAGAGCTCATTTTGTGCCTTGAAAGCTTGGAACTGATGTGACAAATTAGGGCTTCTGTAACGTATGTTGGTAATACTATTTCACGCGTAGCTTAGGATTCTTCTCAGAATGAGTGCATGATGTAAAAGACAGGAAAATCGGTTCCTTTGGGTCTATACCTGAACCAAATTTTCTTTAAAAAGGTATGGTAGTTGCATCCAGGTTATGAAGTGGAAGTTTTAAATCCTGCAAATTTAACGTGCAGCCACATTAAATGTATCTGCACATTCAACAAATTATTTGAACAGTGTTAATTTATTTCAGGAGCCTACAGAAGTCATGTAACTTGTACAAATGCAAAACTGCTCTAAGATTACAAATGACTTTCAATATATTGATGATCTTTTGATTGGTCATAAATATATATGTGTTTATATCCATCTTTGAGATACCAATGTTTTATTACTATTACTCTTGTGTGTCAGTCATGGAGAAGAACCATGCTGTACCCAGTAGGGTAAAAATACAGAAAAAAGAAAGATGATCCTTTTCCAAAGAGTTTATAACCTGAGACAAGCATTGTTTCTGGTTGAGGAATAGTTACCTTTCAGCACACAGAAAGTTTTTTTAAGAAAATTCAAATCAACGGATCACAAACAATCTCTTTTTCTTCTTCTTTTGAGAGGTGATCATTTTTCTTGATATGCACTCAAAGATAATGTGTCAAGTCTGATTTAAAATACTGGAAAGCATCATGCCTTTATTCTAAGGTGAAGGAAGTCTCGTACAAGTACACAGTATTTGCTAAACCCATATATTTTTGTAAACTGGCAGGCTCCCTCACCAGCCAGGGAGAAAAATCCGGTACCACACCCAAGCCTCTTTAAGGCCCTTCCCTCAGGCACAACTTATTATCTCAAATGCAAACTTTACCAAGCAGCACAACACAAGGTTATTTCCCCTGACTAAAGCTACCCCCAGGGGCACCTACAACCAGGAGTCAACGGATCCAGCTGGGTTTCTTGGTCCTTAGCAGGACTCACTTGATGCCTTCCCTTTTGGACAAATAATGGCTCAGGACTGACTGGTGCCAGTGCTCTTCTCCCACCTCCTCAGGCTCAAAGGGGCATCCTTGGTTAATTGCCTCCTCTTTGCTATGTTTCACTTTTTTTTTTTTTTTTTCTACTCAATCTTCTGTTTTCACAGATAACATCCATTGACATTTTCTCACTGCCTGAGAACACAGATAAGAAATTTTCTATACCTATTATTATCTTTTGTTGCTCAGCTCATGGTTCCTCTAGCAGTAATACGGTGTCTCTCTAAAACAATTTACTCCACTGGAACTCGATGTACAATTTTGCAGTTTTGTTCTACCAAAATCCTCTCCTTTATATGTTTTGTTGGTCTGGTTAGTGTCAAATTGATTCAGGAAAGCAAATGCAATTATCTCTGTTGACTTGCATGAGATTTGGATCAGGCCCCAAATGAATTTCTGTAAAAAGATGACTAGAATCTTTTAGTTGGGGAGTATTAGTAGAATTCTGCTGTAGCATTTATTGAGAATGAAATGTGGATTTCCACATGAGCACAGCTGAATTAGAATGAAGTAGGAATATTTTTTGTTTCTATTGCAAATAATGTACTTACTGATCCTGCTTGTAACATTTCCAATCATTCTAAACTTCCTTTTAACAAAGTTAAGTGACCAATACAGAGTGCTGGCATTGCATCATAGCTGTAAATTACAATCTCAAATTTATAAAATCCAGCAAAGCACTGATGCATCTATCTAATGTTCTGCCAGAATAAGGTTTCTGAATGGCAAATAAATACTAAAATTTATTGCTATGGGGTAAAATTCATTCCTGATTAAATTTAATTGAAGTCACTTATACATGCCTTGTCAAATAAATTATACTGACTTGATTCCATCCACTCTTAATACTGCTGAGTATCAATTATTAAACACTGAATAGAAGTAATTTCATTAACTCCTGAATATCCTACCATCAACCCAAGTAATGTGAATAGACTGTGACTATTTCTATTAAATACTTCAGAGTCCAGAAATAGTTTTGCCAGATAAAACAAGCTGTTCCACACACAGCGAAGGGATGAAACCCGGACTCTTCTGCACTGTATCTGTTGTTCCCCAACTTCTACTACTACTACTTCACAGCAGTAACCAGAGCTGTCTCTATATGTATCTCTGTGACACCATCTTTGGGCCCATACTATAGCTAATGTGAAATTCTGCATATACACAGAACATGTAACAGTTCAATTTTAGATGTTCTTCTGTCTGAGGGAGCACTAATTTGAGGCTGTCTCTTGTATCTTGTCACTGAATTTTACTAAGATTGAAGGAATGTATGAAAACTGCTTTTCCGTAAGCCTTGCTTCTGTAGAATTTTGCAAAAAACCCCATCCAGATTACTGATGCAGAAGGAAAATGAAGTTATTTTTTAATTTCCATGAGTACAGAGCAAAGAAAGACTTTGTTGCTGCAGGGATTTGTTCCATTCAAAGATGATGTAGTTAATATTGTAAGTCAGATGTGTTAGCCTCTTCAGGGGTTGTCTGCAGGAATGAGTGGTGCAAGGTATACCCGATTCAGTATGAAGTCTTGTGGGAAATTATTTTATCCACAGCAGAGGGACAGAAAGAACCATTTCTTGCCATTGTGTCCATGCATGATTTGGGAAAAATTACTTTAGTGCTAAACAAATTTGTCTTACACTGCAACATTGTTGTGTCTTTTGGGGAATTCATTGCATGGATACAAACATGAAAGATAGGTGGACTTCAGTGCAAAGATGAAAGTTCACCACACCTCCAATCAGCAACAAGATCACATAAAACAATTACAATTTTAAGCATATTAAGCAAAATTTTATGTAGTTAACCTGTCCTCAGAGAGAGCTTAGAAAGTGAGACAATAATCTTTTCAGAAGGAGATACTTTTGAGGTAGCATAATGTTTAAATAGAACAGCTACATCAATTAAGCTTTTGACACCAGTATTAAACTATTTGATTCATAAGGCCTAAACCATGTTTGTTTTTATAAACAGTGCAGATACAAGAATTGGGGAGATGAGTAAGATATCTCCAGTTAAACTGAAATCCTGCCATCACCCACGAGGTTGCTGCTGCAGCACCCTAAGACCAAAAGCTGACATGTTCTTTTTTGTAATATATGGTGTACACACTAGGGAACTTTGGACTGGTATTGGGGTTTCTTTAATTGGTGTTTCTCCTTTACACTTTGTGGCTAATGTTTTCCTATTATCAAGGTCTTGCATATTTTCAGCACCCACCCAACTCTGTGGTATTATATGTATTTTTTAAAGGTCTGAGTGACAAGTACATTGATATAAGTGAATCATCATTTTGCAGGCATAAAATTTTATCAGATTGGTTTTCAAGTAGATTTATACATTTAAGACAGTGCATCTGCCATACAAGATTAGCTCATGGAAGATAGGACATTTGTTCCAATAGTGAGTGATAGAATTTTATACATGTGAAGCAAACTAGATAGTAAATGAGCATCTCATTAAGTAGTTCCTGGTTATCAGATAAAGTAAACAAAACTGAACTAAAAGGATATTAATGTGAAAGATTAGGCCAAGTTTCCATTCCCTGCTAGTGTCACCGCTTAATGCTTCAGGACTACATTTGACTCTAGGATACAGAAAACATAACGAGATGACAAAGCAAGAAAAGCAAAATAAAAGAACATCTGAAGTGCATTATTTCCTGTGATTGCAGGATGAATTAGCAATCCCTGCTATGGGATTCTTCAGTCTGCAGTACATAAGAATTGATTGAGAGATAAAGAGGGCCTTGAAAATTTCATGAAGAATTACTCCATGAGAATTTGGGGGGAAGAAAACAAAGACTTTAGTCAAAGACCAAAGTATAGTATCAGTCTGAATGAAGCCACATTTCTTATTCACCTAAAGATGCTCCCTGTCACACTTAATAATACCATGACATATCCCAATTTTACAGCCTGACATATCCCAATTTTACAGATTCAGTTCTGAGTCTCATGTGTAAAGGAATATGATTCAGGAAAACCCTGCAGGTAGCAGATTTCCAAGAGAGGTGAGTACAGAGGGTTTTCCTGACTCAGTGGCCATGCTATCCCTGCCATTAGGATGCCTGTAGTTTGCCCCTTCTGCATCACATAAAGGTAACCGAATCTCAGGCTGCCTGCAGACCACAGATGGCTGCACAGCCTTGCAACGTGGATGCATGGCAATGCTCCATGCTCAGTAGTACAGAGGGCAGCAGACTGTGCACACCCCCAGTAAGGCTGTGCTCGAAATGAGCCTAGCAAACACCATGTAGCTGAGATTTCTCTTTCAGGATACCCCAAGACTTGCCCAGAGCCCATGTGTGAGTCTGCACTTCAAATAAAATGGATACATACTCACTGAGTTTGCCATAGCCTCAATTAATACATTAATATCAAATGCTAATTCTTCTGGATGTCTTCTGGAAGTCTGAATTTATTCTTCTGCTGGAAGTCTTTGTTGTGTTTTCCATGTCTTAGGTAATTCCCCCCCGTCCCCCTCTAGGACAGTTTGGGGTTTTTTAGGTCAGTAACCAGAAAGGGCAAAAAGTAGGTCTCTGAGAGACTAGCATATAGAGTTTTCTTAACAACATATTCCATCTTTTCTGCCCAGCATACACAATTGGGTTTGCCAAAGACAGGTCCCAAAAATGTAAAACCAAAATCAGAATAATTCTAAGATAATGCTTAGAGTTTAGCAAGCTGCCTTCCCAACAAACCAACCATAACCATGCCTCCCACAAGCATACATGTGTCAGCATTTGTTTTTCATTTAAGGTCTATGTGAAGAGATCAGTAGTGGAATGTCCCGTTCAGATTTTTATCACAAATTACTTTATCCAGTAAAGCGAGGGACTTTTCAAACTGTATTCATCCTGCTTTGATTTGCACCTGTGGATGCTTGTGTAATGTTTCTTAAAAGATATTTCCCAGAATCTTTTTTCCTACCAAGGCAATAGAAAAAGATCCTGCTGGTGCTACTGGAAGCTTGACTGCATCCTTATATTCAATAAACATACCTCACCACAGACGTATTGGTGAAGACACAGTTTATGGTAGTAGCCAGGATCCATGACAAACTTTTAAAAGTGCTTGCTAAATTGGTGTGTACAATCACATACAACAGAATGCTGCCACTACATATATATGTGAGTCATTATAATACGCTTTAGCGCAGACATGTGCATCATATTCAACCAAGTCATAATGACAGCCTTCTGTTTTGTCTCTTCCTTTTGTCTGTAGCTCCCAATAATTTATCCTGTCAGTCACCTGTAACAATTAAAAGTAGATTGAATCACTAACATGAAGATTTCCATACCTTGCAGAACTTTTATATAGATTTTAAATATTTACTGTGATCATGTTTAAGTATTCTTGTCATCTACACAAATTTCTAAACTGTTTGAATCCTGCTAAGTTTTTGGCCATGATTATTTCTTCCAGCAGTGAATTTTAGAGTCTAATTCTGTGCTGAATGAAAATTCTTTACTTTTACCAGTTTAAAATTTGCCTTCTTTCAATCTCATGGAATTTTCTCTTTTACTATGAGGGAAAAAAAACCAATGGCATTTCTGAGACATCCCCTAGTATATGCTTTGTCATGTCCCATTTTATACATCTCCTCTGTAAGACAAATTCTTAATCCTTTTAATCTCTCTTCATGTAAGAAATTTCCCATGCCCCTGGTGATTCTCACCACTTATCTCACTCTGTATCAACGACATACTTCATAGACCAAGTAGAAGTGAATGCCACTCTGTTGTAATCATATCTTATTTTTTTTTATTTGCACTCAGTGGTAAAAACAAGTGATTAGGGATTTTCAGTGAGTGCTTCACAGTGGCTATAGCTAACATGCTCTTGGCAACCCGGCTTGGATTTGCACTCCTGCTCTCGCAGCCATGTGGTTCAAGGCGGTTCCCTCCTTGCAGAGACTGAACTTCCCTTTCTGGGCCAACGTTTGGGTCACTGCAGGTGGGAAGCAGTCTGAGAGCCAGCAGGGAGGCAGCAGGATGACAGGGGAATGGGGGATTGAGCCCAAAGTGTTTTGGGAAGTATAGACATAGCTGAAGTCACAGAAGTATTTCTTTATTGTAACAGTAAGTGTACATACTTGTGAGGAGCACGAATGTGGTGGACTTGGCAGTGTTAGGTTTACAGTTAGACTCGATAATCTTGAAGGTCTTCTCCAACCTAAATGATTCTATGATTCTCTGTTAAACCGTCCAAATAGGGAGCTTTTCCAGATCAAATTGCTATTACATTACCATTTGCCATCAGTTGCTATCTAACTTAGCTAGATCCTGTTGAAATTGTATAAGGTGTCAACTAACATAAATCACTAACTCACATGCAAAGCTTGTTCTGCAGACTGATCCATTCTCAAAGAAATAATAAATATATTTAACAGGCTCATTCGTACTGTGGAAAATTGGGGACACTTGCTATTTACCATATGTACAAAATGATCATTTATTAATACTCTTTGCTTTCTGACTCTTAAATCAGCTTCTGATCTAGATGGTGTCATTTTAAACAAAACCAGACATGTATTTATTGGCTGCAGTTCTTTTGATCTAGTGAGATCATTTATCAGTTGGAATAGTGCTTAGTGACATTGATAATATCTATATTTTAAAACTTAACACCCACACTGCATTGTGTGGTATAACATCTGGAATTATGCTACTTTTTCCCAGACCAGGTCTTGCTTAGCTTTGGTTTAAAAGGAAAGAATATTGAAATAGACTGAATGTTTTTTAACTAAGAACTTTAAAACTACTAAAAAGCTGGATAACTTCACTTTAAGAAGAAATAACATCATTCAAAAGACTTTCTGCTTAGCTAAAAGAAATTATTGAATATTTTATTAATTGATTCTTACTGTTACAAAAAAAATTGGTAGTGCTGGGACTGGGAGTGCCCAGGAGACTGCTGAGAAAAACTGGATTACCAGTAGGGCTGCCATCTGGACTGAGACTGGTGGTGTCAGTTCACTTCTTAATGCACATGTCTTAAAGTAATATATAATCTCAGTGGGCAGGAAGGACATGAATGCTCATAGTGTTTACCAGAAGTGACATGTTAGTCATTGCTTGGTCAGAGCTGCTAGAGACAGGCTGATGAGGTTCCAGACTGGTGAGGTTCTCTCATGGTGCTTTAATTGCTGCTGAAGGAATAATGTTTAGTTATAGGCTGCTTTGCTATCAGACAAATACTTTTCATGAACCTTGTATTCACTTACAAATAGCACTGAGGTATAGCTAGGGCTTGAGGACTAAAGCTTATTATTTCTTGAACACCTTTCCCTAAAACATTTACATAGGTCTCAGAGTTAAGGAAAGGCAAGGGATGATCACAGTGTATTTATGACTTTATTTGAAGATACTGCTGTAAAATCAGATAATTGTGCTTCTGTGTGAAATTGCTCTTTTTTTTTTTTTCCCTCAGGTCTTCACATTATATAACCTACTACACTTTAAATGAAGAAAAATAGCAGCCTTCCAAGTTCACAGTTAATGCCATGGAAAGGCTACATAGTTTATCACCTCCTATACTGGGCTTAGATCATCTTTATATTTTTATAACTATTATTTATTTTCTTCTTTTAAATACTAATTTTTAAATCTTGAAAACACTACATCTGACTATCAAGCGAATGAAATGTGGGTCATATCTGTGGAGGCCACCATCACTGAAAATCAAGAGCGATAACATAGTAAATGTGAACATAAAATTCAAACATGAAAAATTATTGATAAGCGTTTGGTGGTTTGTGTAAAAAGCATGAATAGGAAGGATGAAAGAAACATCTTTGCAATAGGATTGTCAGGTGTGAAACAAGAAATGTCACTACTTGAAGGAAAAAAATGTTAAATTGACATGATTAAGATTTACTGGAGTTTTTAACATTTGAAAAATGGGATCTAAGTAATTTGGAGGCTGGAAAGAGTACCATTTCCAAAGTAAAGCTGTTGGGAGACAGACTGGCAGAACACTGTGAGGGTTGTAGTGCTACAGTATCTTATGTTACTTCATTAAAAGCTCAGATAGCACATGCTGGAATCAGGTTTTGAATTTAGAAGTGTGTCACCCTGGACGTATAATATTAAATCATAATGTATGATAGCAATTCTTCACTTTTGTATCTTTGACCCATATCAAGAGATTGGGACAGATAAGGAGGAACACAACTTCTGTCAAACCTCTGCTGTACAGAACATTTGGGTCACTAAAGGTCAACAGGACACCAGCATTAATTAGAAATCTTTGTTTCCAATTCTATTTTAAAATTAGAACTGTATGAAAGATACTATATAGATCCTAAGTTTGTGCAGCTGCATGTGCTGTCCTGTAAAAATTAGTTAGAAATATGCAAATAACATAAGGGAACAATCTGCACATTTGCATACAATTTGTATATGAACACAAACTGGCTTATGTTTAACACACCCTGCCTCCAGCAGTGACCAGGAAGGATGTGGAGTTGCAGATAGTGAGAGTTTTGGCACGTGGGCCAGGATGAGACAATAGTTAGGTGGCAGTTACAAAACCTGGGTATGCCTGTTTGTGTCTGTAGGGATGTGTGGCTACGCGGTGGGATATTGGAGGACACCTGGAGCATGCAGGTGGCTGGAAGAGGCTGGATTTCTGGTGTTCTCAAGACTGGGTAAAAAGATGGTAAAGAAAGTATTAAAGGTCTTGAAGATGGAGACATCTGACTTGAGAAATACTAATGGGATCGTCTGCCTGGCAGCTCCTGAGGAGCTGCATGTAGATGAATGCAGGTATCTGGGGAGCAGCTGGGCTGGAGGATGTAGAAGTAGCTGAGTCTGTCAGAGCTGGAGCTCAGCAGGGAGCACTGGTAGCACCTGTGAACTGGGATTTTGCTCCCATCTCCCTCCACCACCGAAGCTTCCAGTCTTCTCTGCTTGCCCTTCTCTCTCTGACCCAGCAACGGGCAGCTGTAGGGACATTCCTTGATTACCTGGTCCCTTGGCACTGCAGCAGCACTTGCAGGCTGAAACTCAGTTTTAGATGGTGCCTCCAGCAATGTGCCAATGAAGTCAGATCAAGACCTCTGTGGAGCCTAATGCTTTGACATTTTGCTGCTTAACACTGCCAGTAGCAATACTAATTAACAGTTTGCATTTACCTACAGCCAGCTCATTTAATCCAGGCCACTAGTCAGTCACTGGATTGTAGTGGCTACTAGTCACCCACAAACCAGGTCAACTTGAGCTGTTTCAAGACCCAGAACTGAGAAAAACCATTTCAAAAAAAGTTCATTTCAAAGCCTTTCAACCTCTGCTCCTGGGGTGGTACACCAATTGAAAAATGGTATTTTTAAAGTGTGTTTACATAAGCATACCCTTCAATGAATTTAGGCCAACCCCAAATGTTATGTCATCATCAGTCATGTCACAGCTTTTAATAAGCTCAAATATGTTTGCTTCCATATGGGCACATATGGTTGCAGCACTTGTATTTTAAGTTTGAGGTGTGAATAATGACGTAGCAATCATGGTTACAAGCACCAAGCTTGCACCCGACTGTAGGATCAGCCTCACGGCTGCATCAGAAGCAGGGGGGTTGGATGCCGGCACGCTCAGTGTCGGCTGCAGCATCGCAAAGACGGGGGTGTTTCCCTGCCGGGGGGCAGGTGAAGCGTTCCGGTGTTACCCCGGGACGGGTCAGGCTAGGCCAGACGGAGCCGGGCCTGCTCTGCGATGGGCTGAGCACGACGCCACCACCGGAGGCTGCGCGCAGAGACCTCCCAGGGCGCGGCGCCGTAGCGGCCCTTCCCTCACCGTCTCTGAGGAGGCCGAGGGCGCGGTGAGGGGCGCAGCCCCGGCGGGGGGTGGGCGGGCCACGGCCTCCCCGGCCGCTCAGCCGAGCCCGGCCACGCGGCGCGAGGCTAGCGCGCGCCGCTGACGTGGCAACCGTCCCGCGCAGGGGCGGAGCGCGAGCGGCGCAGGGACCGCACCCCCCCCCTTGCCCCGCGCGACCGGCCGACCAGGAAGCGGCCGGGCGAGGCGGGAGACGCCGCGCATGCGCGACAGCGCAACGAGGGCGGGAAGGTGCCCTGTGCGCCTGCGCAGGGGGATTCTGCCAGGCCCCACCGGACACCAACATGGCGCCCTAGGTCCGCCGCGCCAGCGTCACCGCGGGCGAGCGAGGCGGCCGTCGCCGCCATCATGTCCCGGCACAGGAACGTCCGTGGCTATAACTACGACGAAGGTAGTGGCGAGCAGGAACCGGCGGCAGAGCTGCGGGGGCCGCCTCAGACGCCGCATGAACTGCCGGCCCCTCCGCACCCTCCCTTTACCGGCCTGCACCCCTTCTCCCGGCGGGTCCTTCCGCCCCGCAGGGGTGCGCGGCGGTGCCCGCGGGGGGGAGAGTGTGCCCGGGCCCAAGCGGGTGGAGGGGAGGGCGCGGGGGGCTGTCAAGGGCGGTGGGAGGGGAGAAGCATCCCCCTCCCCTCCGCGGGGTTGGCCGAGGCTCCGTGCGAGGCCTCGCCCCGCCCCCCCATTTCCCGCCCGAGTGGTGGGTCGGGCACACGTGGCCGCGCTGCCGCCGCCCCTCAGGGCCACCTTCTGCTACCGGGGGCTCTCCGGAGCTTCCCCACGGGGAAAGCGCGGCCCTGGCAAGCAGGCCAGGTCACAGAAGGGGTTACCTGCGCTGCCTTAAGTTGCCGAAGTTGACCGCTTTTCAGGCTTGAAAACCAGCCTCAGTACAATTGAACCCGCCCTTTTTTAGTTTTGTAAAGCCGAGAAGTTTGTGTTCCCACTCTTAGCTCTAGCAAATTGTTGCTGATGTTCAGCCATAATAATAGATGAGAGGCAACGGCCGTTCCTTGGAGAAAAAGTGTAGTTCTTGGAGATGGAGTTGAGCATCTAAGGAAGAACCTGTTTTTCAGACATCTTTCTGTTCTATTTGACTTAAGCTTGCATGGAATGAACGAGCTCTTATGTAAGAACTTGGCTCATACCTGCAGTGCTGCAGTTTTCTTTGTGCCCTGTTCCATTAACTTAGGCAAACTGTAAATTGCACTCTTTTTTTCTAAATGGCTTTGTTTGTGTTGGCTTGGGCTGTGGAAAAATGGGCACACTTCTAATTGATATTAGTATTTTAAAGAGCCCCTTGGTATGGGAGCAGCTATTCTTGTTTGCTCAAGCTGTCAGATTATATACAAAAACTGCAAGAAATACTTCTGCCTGCCTCTGGTCTTTTGCTGTTGAGTGGACAGATGTAATGTGTATATGTATTATAGCAGAACAAATTGGGTTTTCCACTGTGATCTTGGAATTCTTGGGGAAGTCATGTGAATCCATGTGAGGTGTGACATCTGTGTGGCCTACCTTGCAGGTTTTACTAGTGCAAATTTACCTAATACGGGCAAAATCTTAATCTGGATTGGGGATTAGACTGCTTGATTCTTTCATCCTCAAGAGATTTTCTTCACCACGGATTGGTTGAAATGTTGATTTCAACTGAATCTGTTGTCGGTGAAGTTGGGTGCCCAATCTGTAGAATTCATTTCAGTGTTTGTACACTCAGAATCTCCTAATAAGGTTGCTGAGATACATAGTAATTTGCTGTAGCCATATGAGGCTCAAGTTCCTATTGTTATTTGAAACTTTACTGTTGCGTTACACATCAGGTTTAATTAGAAGTGTGTATACGTGTAGTCTTTATACTTACACTGTATACTACTTTTGTAGTTGCGTATAATCATTTCTGACCCAAATGAAGTACACTTCTGTGTCTTCTTTATTTAATATAAAGCCATATGTTCTTTTTATGCCACTTAGGATTCTGTAGTGCTTTGTCTAGCCCAATTATTTGTCTCCTTTCAAAAATAAATATTTGTAGTATTTTTTGGTCTACTTTCCTAAGAATGCTTCTGAGGCCTTAGATCATGTGGCCTTTATTTGACCATATTCTATTTCTGCTCTCTCCTTTTTGAGGTATTGTGATCAGCACTGAATATGATATTCCAGCTGAGAGCATGTTGATGATTCAGAAGTATTCTACAGTATCAACAGCTGTGACTTCCACTCTGTTCTCTGTAATTTCTGTCATTTTTTAATAATTATTTTTATGGTCAGTGCAAGCTGAGCCATCTCACTGAGGTGTCTTTTTCTTAGTTTAGAAATTAAACCAGTATGGGATACACAAGTTATTCAAGTAAAGCACACTGAGAAGACTCACCTTGGTTTTACTACTAACTGTGAATGTTAACCATTCACAGAAGTCATCTAGGAGTTCTCCTTGACGCTCTCCAAGTATTGGTCAAACTACAAAAAGATGTTCTTACCTTGAAAAAAAAGTCTATCTCTTCTCTAGACTTATAGATTAGTTGGTCCTAGCATGGAACCAGGAGACAGTGAGTTCTTTCCAACATCATCAAAAAGTAGATGACAATATGCTCTTTAATTTTTAAAGACAAACAATCAGAACAAGACAATAATATGTTTTCTTTATTCCATGATAGTTAATTTCCAAAGTAGCTTCCTGGGTCTTTCACTAAACTTCATACACTTCTGCCAGCCCTTTTAGCTACTGCTTTTGGTTGGCATTTTTTTTGAGAATTACAGTTTGAAAATTATAGAGTTGAGTTTACTTCAATTTTCTTATTCCATGTTGAGAGATAAATGAACCTTTCATGCCCCAAATTCTAAGCCTTTTATAGATGGATACAGTGTTTGTAGTGTCCCAGTTCTGTGGCCTGTAAGTTGACACCAGAGTTTAGATTTTTTTTTTTAGCTGTTAGCTACTTTTTATCTCTCCCTCTTTTAAAACAATGAACAATACGTATTATTTATGAAACTGCCGAGTGTATGCAATAACATCTTTAAAAATACTTAATTACTTTTTCTGTGTATGTCATTATTAGTGAAAATTACAAATTTATTTTCAAGATTTACATAATGCTAGGATTTGGGGGGGATAATTTACTTTCTGTGTTTTCTGATAACTGCTTCCTGATACCTTTGTTTTATTGGGGAAAGTATATGGCTGTGTTTAAGTAGCTATATAAGATTCTTGCTTTATGGCTGAAACAATTTTGTGTATTCAAAGGGAATTGTGAATTGTGTTTTTTCTTTGCTGAACTTGAGTTGAAAGGTAGATGGCCGTGAGGACAGACCAGAGAAGAGAGCTGTGAAGTAGGTAGGTATGGAGTAGAAATGCTGATCCTGAGTTGTTGGAGCAGAGATTGTAATTGAACTGTCTGTGGTTGAGACTGTTGAGAGATCAAGCAGAAATATGGAGAGAAGTGCCAGGGGTAAAGATTTGTGGAACTGTAGACAGTTGAGTTTGGACTGTGGGGGCAGCCTTCCAAAGGAGATGCTGAAGGAGGAGGTGTGAAGCATGGCAGCTCTTGAAAGTTTTCAGCTCTTCTCATGAATAGAGTATTAAATGTTAAAATTCTATTACTGTAACTTAGAATTTCTTACCTAGGTAAATAAACAGTATTTAACTGCACTTCTGGAATACTAGAGATGCATAATTTCTTAAAACCTTGTGTAAAAACTACCGTTTGCATTATAATATTAAGTATTTAGAAACTATGCAGACTAATCTTACTGTTTCTGCTTCTTAGATTTTGAAGATGATGATGTGTATGGCCAATCAGTAGAAGATGATTATTGCATTTCTCCTTCAACAGGTTAGTTCACATGGTTACATACAAGCATTGTCCATTGATTCCTAGTCTGATACTTATTTCTAGAATAAAACAATATTTAAAAGCTAGTGAAACTTTTGAAAAGTGCCTAGTGACCATAATCCTGTTAAATTCAGTTAAATAGTGTTAGGCATTGTTGTACTTTTGGAAGTCATATTAGACAACTGGGCACATCTTCAGTCGTACAAGTATATTGTCTTGGATGGTCAGAATGTACTTGATAATGTAAACATCTGGTTTATGGGAATGTGTTGATAGTCTTGAAACATTTGGTGCGTTTTAAAATTCTTAGTAGGATCTAGCTGGTCTTAACAGTTGTGATTCTGCACCTGGTAGTTGATGTCTTTTACACAACCTTGAGTAAATGTTGGGCAGGGTGTCTTACTGTGGGATGCAGCACTGGTCCTCGCTGACTTCTGTTCCTATGTAAGATCATGTGGAGTTAATAATAAGCCTTCTGCCATTTGTAATGTTGCAAACTAGATATAAAAATAGTGATGCTGTGTGCTCAAGTGAGATGTAATTGGAGTGGCTCAGTCCAGCTGAATTCAACCCAACCGTAGAACCATTAGGTTGTGTTCTCCAGCCAAATCTCTGGCAAGATTACCAGTTCAGGGTTTCTCCAGATTTGGTGGCAGTGTTTCTAGAGCTTAGCAGGCCTTGAAAACAGTATGGCTGATGTTGATGTGAAGCTGTGCTACTGCAGGTAACTAGGCTGGATCTAAATCCGCTGCGACCGTGATGCAGTCTGTGACCTCTGGCCACAGGTACTTGAGTTAATTAGGTCTTTAAAAATCTGTTCCTCTGTCATACTGTTGATTTTAGATAAGCAAATCTAGGTGTGTATTTTTATTATTTGTAGTCACATTCCCTGATTTAAATTCCTATTGTCTTGCATTTGGTTTCTAAGTTTAATTCCTAGAATTTTTCAGACTTTTCTAAGAGGTAGCCTTGTGTTTTGTGATAAAAATATGCAACGTGTTTACTTTTTAATCAAGTATAAACTGCTAAATTGAAAAACTAATTCTTGTTTGTGCCCAGTAATTTTCCTAAGAATTCTTTTTACGTAAGCTTCATTTATAAAATAATCTGATCTAGATTGTATAGCAATCTTTTAATAGTTGCTTCAAGTTATGGTGATTGAATATGAAATGGTATGCATTTAGGAAACAGTTGCTAAGGCTATGCTACTTAACTTCTGGATATACATATGCTTTTAGAGCTGGGGAGAATATTACTTAGCATAAGGAAATTTGTTTAGATTATACTTGGTACGTTTCTGAGAGTATGTAATGACTGGGGCTCATGTTCAGCAAGAAGTTTTATCTATGTGTGTCTTAATGTGTTGCTCAATCAGAGTGGAATTTTGCACTTTTTTAAAGTTTTCTGTGAATATACATTCTTAACTCATGGGCTGTATTTCTAATGAAATTCCAAGTAGAAAAGAATGTGTTCAACTGCATTAAACTGTTACCAGTATTTTGACAGTGCCATACTGTCAAAACAACATTATTTTCATGCTATTTTTTTTTTTTACTTGTAACTGAGGTAAAAAAAATATAATTGTGGAGTAAGGTTCTGGAGACATTAGGCTGTAGATGGTAATTTGGTGTAGAAAATACTGTTTTTCAGACCTGGAGTATATTCTTTTGTTTGAATACTACACTTTGCAGAATTGTTGCATTACATGGATACAAGGATGTTGCCCAGCCTGTGGTTTCATTGTGATGAGGACTTACTTATATTCTAGCATGCTGTATGCTTTTTCTGTGCAGTCTTCAGGTAGTAGTCATTATACAGTAGTGTCCCATTCCCCCTGCCCCGAAACCACTGCAACAGGTAAGCATCCTAACTTTTTTTTTTCCCTGTAGAGATGTTTTGTTTTTAAAGGAGAAAAAAAAGATTTGACTTTTTTTTAATACTTTGCTTTTTATCTAATGCAGCAGCTCAGTTTATCTACTCCAGACGAGACAAGCCAGCAACATTTGCTCAGCCATTAGAAGAAGAATATGGCTATGAAGGTACAGATGATACTGCTGATTATTTTACATCCAATCATCAGTTGACTGAAGTTGATAGAGGTAATTATAGAAAATAAATAATTCTCAGAACAATCTCTTTTATAAATTAAGGACTTACTAAAATTGTCTTAAATTAATATTTGTTACTTGACTGACTGCTCACAATTTTGTAATCTTGTTGTAGAACAACATCCTTTGTGAGCATAGCTTCAGTGGTGATTTTTCAAGTTTGTAACTACCTTTTGTGTACTGCTTGTATAACTTGGTTGCATACACTGAAATATGTTCTTAGTTTCTCATTAGAAATAATGAGATTTGATATTAAATTCAGACATAAGAACAGCTGTACTGGCTCAGGCCAAGCATCTATGTAGCTCATGATCTTGACTTATCAAATGGATGCTTAGGGAAGAGTATTAGGAACATAGTATTTGTAGAATGATCTTCTGCTTGTATTGCATTCCAAAATATGGCAATTAGCAGTATTTGAAAGGTTTTCAGTCATGCATTTCCTTGAAACAGTAGCTAATATATTTAGATACCTTTATCCTCTACAATCTTCTCTTACCCTGTTTTGAATTCGTTAGACTGGTTTCAATCCTGCAGCTGTGAATTCCACATTACAAGCCAAGTTCTGAGCTGAGTGGTTAGGGAAAAAATATTTGCTTTTTTTTTTTAAACTTGTTTGAAAAAGGTTCACAAGTCTCCTTCCTAAGTATTAATAGGTAACCTAGTTTTAAATGTTTTGGAAATAATAAAGTTTGTTTTTAAAATGTTGATAAGCTCAGAGTAAAGTGTGTTGGTGAATGAATAGACAATAAAATGCATGAATGATACTTGGTATTTAAAACAAGTTGCAGAAAATTCAGAAGCAATAGATAGAACAGAAGCAATCTAGATTCCATGTCAAGTAAATTGGTAGAAGCTATGCTAATGCATAGACATATGGGTAAATATAATAAATTGGGGTGTAATATACGTGTTTTTACAACAGGAAGTAATGGTGTAGAGGGAAATTTGAAAGAATTATCCAGTATGTGGATACAGGTGATCTAGACAATACGATACGCTGGCTTTTCACAATGCTTTTGACAGACTCCATCAGTTAAGAATTGATATTGGAACAAGAAGGAAAGTAATATTCCGGACTAAAAAATGATGGAAAAGAAGCCTAGAAATAACCATTTCTACTGTGAAAACAGCAGTGGTACCACAAGACTAGTTATGCTTGATAGTGTGTGCTATGTTAGACATTAATAAGAAATTACTGATTGCAGTCAATCTGGCTGCAAAGAGTTTGGCAAGATTGTCTGTGTTGAGTGTTGGATAATAAAATGGCCAACCAGCACATTGTGCAGGGCTCTGCAGTGCTTGTTTTGCAGAGCAAATGTCTGGGGAACATTGACTTGCTATTTGGATTACGGGTCGAGGGAGTGGATTTAAGTAACCTTGAGGAAGTTGTAATTCTGTGGTGTTGAATTCCCTTAGCAAAGTTCTTTAAACATCACCATCTTTGAGGACGTGTTCAAATAAAGAATCTGTAGTAGCCTTCCTGTTGTTCAGTGCCTGTTTTCTAAAATCTGAACAGGCAGGAACTGTGGTACTCAGGAAGACTTTCTTCTGGTCTCTTGTGTTTGTATGTCTGATCAGCACACTACTTCCAGTGAGTGGCAGCCTGGTGAATTTTCAGTCTCTTGTGTGTTAAGTCAAGACTTAAGAAACTTATCTTAGTCAAGGCATATACTAGTTGCAGAAATATGCTCCAAAGAAAATTGATTTTATAAGCCAAAAAATGTATTATAGTTTTAGGAAAGGTAAAGATTGCAGATAGTTTCAAACCTGGTGTGTTGATCCAGAGTTTTCAATTGTTAAGGCCTGAGTCCCCCGAAAATGCTGTTTTACTTTGGATGTAAACACTTAAACAGCAGAAGGGTGTAGCATCTGTAAACAATTAAAATGTGCTGTTCAGTGGGATTCCATGTTGACTTACTAAATTACTTTGGATAATTTTAAGGTGATTATTTGTATTTCTCTTCTGCAGTAAAGATAGTTAATTTTACGACATCAGAGTATTTCACTGAGACTTTATAGACTAATAAATAGTAGTCAGTGATATGTTCCTTATAGCAATATCTGAAATTAGTCAAATATTCTGCAGGGTTTGGGGGCAAAGTTTATCATGGCAGTAAGTGAGATTGAAATTAATTTCTAAAGGTTTTATCTCTCACTGTGATGCTTTTCTCCTGTTGTTGTTAATCAGATGTGTGGTACTAGTGGTTAGGCCACTTAAGACATTTTTTTGTGCAGCTTATAACAGTAATATGTCTCTTTTAGCCCGTCTTAATTCATGCCTTGATCAAATGAGAGAAGTTTTGGCAGAATCTGTACCAGAGCAAACAATGGTGCAAGCAGTACTGGATAGTAAATTTGATGCACAGAAGGCTTTGGATCTTGTGCTTTCACAAGGCAGTAAGCAAAATGTGAAGACCAAGAACGAGGATGCTGTGATTGTAGGAAAGACGACAAAAGGTATACTTCTATTTAATTGTTTATATTCAAGATGATTCATTTCTATGTACAGTTTAATTTTGGCTTTACAAGCTGTGAAAATGCTTGTTACTGCATTAGTCATTTATTAGAAAATCAAAAAAGACCAACTTTTCTATTTCTGTGCTCTATAAACATTTAAAGGAAACAGTAGCTTTTGTTGAGCTAGAAGTCAAAATAAAACCTTAGTGTCAGCTTAAATTCAACCTGCAGCCACCTGCAGTTCACAGTAAATTTCTGATTTCTAATATATGACTTAACTGAATGAATACATGTCCTAGAAGTTGGACAACATCTTTAAGTTTTATGTACTTCCATTATTTCTTTGGTGAACTGTCATCTCCCATGCCCAATACCTCCCTTTTTTTGGTAGCGTCTGTACACTAACTTTCTTATTTTGATTTACTCTTAACTCTGTAATCTTTACTGTCATTCTTTCCCGATTCTTAAAGTTTCCTAGGTATTTCAGTAGGTACCTGTAATTTAATTGTAACATTGCATATTTTGGATAACACTTAGTAATTAAATGCCTTTTCATGTTTCTTCTTGATTTTTTGTTGCTGCTGTCAACTTTAAAAAAATTGGATATTTCATTGTGACTGCGCTTCCATCTGAAAATTACTGGCTATTGTAAGGTAAGGAGACTTACTTTGTTGTCCAGAAATGTGTGTTGATACAGACAGTTTCTCTTGTGCAGTAGAAAATGTTGCTGATGCCAGCAAACCTGGGTTTGGAAACTTGACAGCCAAAAGTGGTTCAGCTTGTTACTCTTTAATTACAAATGACAAAATGCTACTCAATGCTGAAAAATCCAATATACCTTCATCTGAAAGGAAAGGATTGAAATCCTCTTCACTTGTTCTGTCATCTTCTTTCAGTGATGATTTGTGTAAAGGATCGTTTTGTGAACCTGTGAATAAACAGGCAGAGAGTCAACTACCAGAAAGTGCTAATGCAGTAAGTTCGATTCCTGACAGTGATGATACTTACTTTAGCATAGGAAGTAACCCATCTGGAAATTCTTCCTTTAAGAAGTTGGAATGCAAGGAAACACAGGACTTGAAATCCTTGCTGATGCAGAATGTGGTTTGTGATTCTCTGAGTCCTGAAGACAGCATTCCTCTTGTTTCCTCAAATACTTCTGAGTGTAATAGTAATGCAAATGTTTACAGTCCTCCATGTTTAACAAGTGCTTTAGGAAAATTGGCTCTTGATAATGAAGTTAGTCATACTGTAAATAGAAAGAATGAACTTGAAAATTTTTCTTCACTTGTGCAAAGTAGAAAACAAGAAAGCCTCTCTTCAGACATGGCTACTTTGCCAGTGTTAAGGTCTGGAAGTACATCGCTGGCTGACTTACTTCAGGAACACCAGGAAAGCAGTGCTAGCCACTCTTATTCTTTGGCTGATCTTTACACCCAGTCAACAGCAAGTCTCACTGGTATGAAATTGGGAACCTCACCATTATCAAAACTAGTAGGTCAACCCCAAACTTCAGGTGGGATGCCAGAGCTAACAGGATCTTTGTCTTCTCTAGCCCTCTCTAAAGTTTCTCCACTAAAGGAGGTTGAGAATTTATCACTCTTGGATTTAATAGCAGAGACTATTGAAATAGATAAAACTCAACAAAGTACGGACGTCCCCATGCTCAGTGTAACTGAACTGAGACCCTCTAAAAGAACCAGCATTGATTTAAGTGTCCTTGTGAAAAATGCAGATGTATCTGCAGGACAAAATGAGGTAGGACAGTTGAATATCTTAAGCCCTGAAACTAAACCTTTAAAAGAAAAACAAGGAAAATGTTCTGGTTTTGCCAAAACAAATAAAAAAACTAAAAGAGGGCTTACTCCTAAGAGGCAGGATTTGTCCCTTTCATGGATGAAGGCACTGCGTGCAAGACCTTCAGCTTTTGCTTTAACCTTGTGTCTCCGTTATCCTCCAAAAGGTTATAAGCGGCGCACAATTGGTATACATAAAGCTTTCCTATACAGTAGACAAGTACAAGACATAAAACCCAAGGAAACTGGTCCTATAATAGCCATAACACCGTTTGACTTCAAATCAGCATCTCCTGATGACATTGTGAAAGCTAACCAAAAAAGAGCTTTTACAAGAGAGTAGTGTGTGGGAGGGGGGAATCGATGTTTATATCTTGGTATATTAAAGAAAAAAATCATATATAGGACCTATTTATAATCCAGAATTGAATTTTTTTATTTTTTTAATTGACATACTGCAGTTCTCATTGTTTGGTAACAAATTTGTATGTGAACTTCTAAGCTGTTGCACTGAATATTTTTGCCTAATTTTCACTGACAATTTAACATTTTTAACTTTTGAAAAGTCTTGAACTTTAGTATATAGATATTGCATGTACAAAATTCTATAAACACCATTAGACTTCTTGAAACATCTCCCTACGTGTTGAAGATACAATTCATTGGGAAGAACACTGAACTATTATTCTGTAAAATAATTTAGTTTTGCTATATGGTGTATAGTTTGGGTAACAGGAACCTCAGTTTATATTATGACTGTTTTATTAAATGTTCTTAAAGTTAGATTTTCTGATAAGGTATGGTATTAAACTGCCAGTCTTGTAATTGATATTGACAGTCAATGTCATTATTCTCTTCTATCTTTATATTGATTACAACAGAAATACCTTTAGTTTTCAAGAGCCTCACTAACTTCAGGTTTTGACAGTTTTTGTTGGGTTAGGACATGTATAGTTTTTCATAGGACCAAATTTGTAGGGGAGCAAGCAATTAAAATTGCCCCCCCCATCAGCTGTCAAAATGTGATATTCAGAATTTTAAACCAGCTGTTTTGTACGTTTATACATGTTGCATGTATTTCATGAGAAGTTTCACTAGGATTCTATGGTTTATTTTCAAGTCTTTCAGAAAAGTATTGGAATAACAATTGTTTCAACTTTAGCATGAGAGTCTTTGCTCAATGGAAAAAAAAATTCAGGCAAAGCGTAAGTGCTGTTTGTGTCTGTCTCTTGTCTGTTTTGAAGAAAGCTTCCTTTAGTAATGGAAATATATTCTCTTTTACTGTTTGCACCCATTGCTGTTAGTTTGAGTCTTTAGACAGAAGATTGGACAGGACATTCTGGACTTATTTTTTTAGCTGATAATTACCAGATTCTGGTGCCACTGTTAGTCAAATCAGTAACTGCATGTATGTTTCAGCTTACCTTTTAGCACAAGTTACTACTTTTAATATATTTCCAGTGTCAGTGTCAGTATTTTAGATCCTGAACAGCAATAAGTGCAATAAAGGTACTGCTGCAACTTGAAAAATATATTTGTTCATATACTGCCATACACTTACTCATGCTAAACTTGGCAGCTAGTATGGAACAGTAGATATGATTTTCATCTAGTTTTAATCTAATTTTTGTTGAGCATGTTACATCAAAAAGAAGATAAAACCTTTAGGTTTATTCCTGTCTTCAGGTTGCACTACAATTTTATTTCTAAATAAAAATAAAACATGTTCCAGTGCTCTCAGGTACAAATTTCATGTTCTGTATATTTTGCTTGTTTGTCTAGTTGATGTTATTTAGGACTATGAGCAGTGTGACCTCTGACTTCTTGAATGAAATGAATGTTTCTTACCCTTACTAATAAAAGTTTTATATAATGACAGTGCTGCAGTGTTTATGTTCTAGTTGACATGTTAATCTAGCCATCTGTATCCTTACCTATTTTGAGTGCCTTAAAGTGTAAATAATACAATCCAGTGTACATACTATGATCTGATAAGTTCATGAGCAGGAGCATAATTGATTTGTTTTCGCAGAAGAGTTCCTGTAGAAGTCTGGCTGATACTGTTTGTATACTGGTTGTTTTCTTAGTTAGTCTTAATAACAAATTCTGCTTTTTGAACAATACAAAATGCTTTTCAGTGATCAGTTTCTCTGTAGTTAGTCCAAATACTAACTTCCCACTACTTAGAAGTCCAAGTCTGTTTTTCCCACTGAGATAAAATGTCCTATTTGGAGAGTTTATAATTAAAAGTTCAGTTTTTCCAAAGTTGTGTGTGTTCTTCTAGTAGAGAAATTCTAAGTTTTAGAAGTAAAATATTAGTGCAAAGTTTGGCATTATCATGCCTGGTATATTTTTAGGTGGTTTTGCTTTCTTATGTTCCAAATACTCTTGCAGTCCTAGTTAATGTAGGTAGAGATTTCTAATACGTGTGGGTATTTTAAATTTTCATTGAATGCCTTCATTTTCCCCTCTAAATCTTTTCTCTTATTCTTGTTGAACTGTTCATTGGTTTTAATCTGTTTTCTCATTCCCTTGGCTGCTCTTTTTCTTTTTTTTTTTTTTTTTTGCATAGAACTTCTTAGCATTTTTAATAATTTTGGAGCCTGAACTGGACATACGCCTAAACATATGTCCTATGGATTCCATTAGAAAGCATGTGCAAGTAGTAGGTGGCAATGTGTAGTACTTGGAGCTCAGTTTTGCCATAGGTTTCATGCTGATTAAAGTTTGAACAAGTGACTGAAGCCAAAGGGCATCAGCATTATACGTTTATCGCCGATCTTACTGTGGGATTGATAACTTAGTAAACAACTTTGGGTCTTGTTAGGTAGCTAGATTTTAAAATACTTTTTCATTTACATTTGTCTCAGTGTTGTTAGCAGTCTTGAAGAAGTCAGTACATGATGTTCAGTGTATAAGGGGTGGGGGAGGCATTTTTCTTCAGTTTGCAATCCAGAATCCTGAAGTCAGCCTTGAATTAGTACAAACCTGCAGGCTGAACACTGCAGAAGGTGTGTAAGTGGTGGATAAACCTGAATTACAATTAATTTTCAGCAGAGATTATTTATTTCCATGCTTGGAAGATTTTACAGTTTTGCTTTTATAAACAAAAGGTAATGTGTTACTATATTTGCTTTTTAAATGTAACAGGTATTTTAATAATTCCCTTAATTATTCCTTAATTTTCTTACTGAGAACCGGGTTTGTATCATCAGTGACAGGTTTAATTGTCTTAGAATACTGCGTGATATTATGGTATATGGCATTTTGGTATAACAAGTCTGTGTTTGGCCTTTGCACTGAAGCGTTTCTGCCTAATGAATGTTAGAATTCTTGTTAACTAAATATGTCTATTTTATGCTTAACACTGAGCTTATTTTATTGATGTATGTATATAACCTTTTCCCCCCATTTTGCTGTTAGTGTGGATCTTTGTGTAATACAGGTCAACTGTGTTGTTTTGGAATTCACATATTAAGATTGCAAAGTACTTGTGTCTGTGTTTGCATATGGACATAAAGATAACATTAAACTACATAGACATACTACTTCTGGTATTCAGACTGTATACTACTAAGGTATTTTGTACATTAAATTTATTTTGTATGTAATTTTTAAGTGGCTGTTGAATATTTTTAATACAAAATTGACTTGTGGACATTGCTTTCTGTACCTAAATAAAATGCGTATTCTTAAAGGACTGACTTAATTACAGTTTTTTGTTAACTTACCTGATAGAAATAGAGTTGTGATTGAATGTTCTATAATGATTGTATCTATTGTGGAAACAGGCTCCAGTTCTTGTCTAGGTTTGCATGGTCATACTTCTTTCCATGGAAGATTCATTTGGAGAAAGTAAGGTAAAAATTGTCATCAAGTAGTGCATCTTCAGATACCATATTGAGGCTCCAGTTTGCTTTCAGTTAGAAATGAGTTTGTAAATTTTTCTTTAGATCATTTTGATAGTATTTTTTTAAACCTTATTTGGATCTTAAAGTGGAAAGGTTATCAGTGAAATAAGAAAAAAACAACTGTCTAAAGTTAGTTCTTAAGCTCTTTGTTGCAGTAGCAATTAGAGCTACTGCAGTTCATTTCTTAAAATCAACATTCTTAAAATGTCTCTAAATATCTGTTCCATTTTTTTCTTTTAGGTTTCTTTTTTCTAGTTGATTTCTATCTGAATTTGTTTTGGAAAACCAGGGCAAATTGAAAGTCAAATGTATGAGAAGAGTAGGAAAATAACAACCCCCACTGGAATATCAAAAATGATTGATGCTTTGTGTACCCTTTGAGATGCGATTTAACATAATTATATTTAGCTGGTTTTTAATTACAACAGAAAACACTTTTGTTTTGAGAAAAGTATAGAATGTTAGGAGCATAAGCTTGAAATTTAAAAAAAAACCCCATGGGATTAAAACTTCACATACCTGGTTTTTACTTTTTTTTTTTCCCAGAAATAACTGTATGAATAATTTCTCATTGAATTATTCAGACAATTCTCATGATCTTAAGCTTCAGACAGCGAGCTACATGAGTTTCTGGAACTGTTGCACAATAGTATTTCAGAATCTTATTTCTAAGAGACTAACTGGTGCAGTGAGGTAGTGTTTGCAGTTTTGTTTTTCCCTGTTTCCTTTAATCATGTCACTCAAACAACAATTTCTGAAAATCTACAATTATGCAGAAAGTTAAAGAGTAACTACTGCTACTGCAAAAATGAATAGCTATACAAAAGGTTTGTATGAAGATAGGATATAGGTTGTCTTTATGAAATGTATATAGTTTATTACAGTGCCTTTATACAAAGGCAGTAATTTACCTTTATACAAGGACAGTAGTTTAGGGTTATACACACAATCATTCATATCTCTTTAAAATCTAAAGTGCTCAGCTTTTTAGAGTTGTTAAAACATTTTTGTATTAAATGCTGATTATGAATTGTGGTTGGGAAAAAAAAAGCAAGAATTTAATCACATTGTAGTTCATGCAGTAAAAATAAGCTTCCTGAAGTGCTGAAAGGGGATGCTTCTCTGCTTTTCTGTTTCTTTGAAAATTGAGTTGAATTTTTATGCATAACTTGCATCCTTTTTTGGTTTGTGTGAAGTGTAGACAGCTGATAAACTCTTAAGTAGATTTTATGTTTGATTCACTGTGTCCAAACAGCTATTTAGATGATGAGGAAATATCATTAGTCCAAGTTATCTATACTTGTGTGTGCTAATGGTTTTGACCTTACAGGATTTTCTGTGGGAAAGTAAGAGAAACTTTTTTTGTGAAACTGATGTGTTTAGTCTGCAGTAGGAAACAATGTGATGAAACAAAAATCAAAGCCAATAGTGATATATTTATTTGTTTGTTTGTTTATTTATTTATTGAAGCAAGCTCTTCCCAAATTGCTCTCTTAATGCAGTTCAGAGAGAATGGGTCTCTCTTTCAGTATTGCTGTACTATACAGCCAGTGGCTCCTTCATGCAGACTGCTTGTGGAAGTATACATTTTTATCAAAAGTAAACATTTTTACTGAAAGTAAAACGTAATTGCAGTTTGTGATTTCAGGTGATTGTTGACATGAACAATTTTTATGAAATGGTTCATGAGTTTCTGGTGTCTTATGTTGTCGTGGAAGTGTTCTTTATCTTGTTTGTGGACACATTATGTTGCATACTTAAAAATGACTCATTAAAAACAATTGTTGGTGGCTTCTGAGGTATGTCAGTGGTTTGTTGGTCAAATAATTGATTTGGGTGTTTAGTGTTGGTAGGATTCCTTTAGAAAATAACCTATTGCCCTTCTCTACAACTTTCTGGTAAGAAAATGACCAGAAGATGACTAGAACCTGTAAAAGGTTGTAGTTTTCACTGTTGAAAATGAAAGAGAACTCATGAGCAATTTGTTAAGAATTTCAGATTTATGAAGACATAGTGAAAACTGTCTTACTCTTTTTATAATGAGAATATGGAGATTTTAGAGAAGAGTTGCCTGTGAAGTATTTATTCATGATCATGTCAACATATGGAGGTAATAACTGATGAAGATGGACATTATTTTAATGTTTCAACTGGCTATTTTGAATATTTTTGTTCATAAAATCAGAGTAAGAAATCTTAACAGAAATTACTTCTTAACTGGTGACATATGTTCCTGACAAATGTAGCATTTCTCAGGTGTCCTTTGCTTCTGTTTCAGCAGTGGGTATTAGTGATGTTCAGAAATTCCACTTTGAAATGCACTGTTGTATTGTTTCCTTTTACTGCAGTCAAGAGAAGCAAAGATTTTTGTTTGATGAAATTTAGCTCGTATTTATGGGTTCTCTGAGAAACCTTTCTTAAAGTTCAAATTTCTAAAAAATGTTTATGTTAAAATGTACCCTTCTTAGTCAAAAGGATGTGCATTCTGTGCATATTTGTTTCATTTGTACTTGCTTTTTCTGGCTAAACTAATTTTTGTCCGTGTTAGTATTGCAGAACAAATACAGATACTGGTGAGTGAGCTAGATTCTATTCCATTTCAGGCACCATTAACGGAATTGTTAACCACTTTATGACACTTAAGATTTTTGATTTTAGTGATGCATGAGCAGGAAGGAGGTCAGATGTCTGGAAATGTGCAGTCCTTGCAGGAAATAAAAACTACTGTGACCTGAGCATGTTTAGTTTGATTGTTGTTGGGGTAGCAAGGCATCTAGTCTTTTTTTTAATTAATTCCTTCCTGTAGTAGAGCCATCTTTGTGGGGGCACTGGCTATTTTGGTTTATGGTAATTTCTCAGGAATAATACCAAGAACAGGGTCTTTATAGGGCTATATTATAAATATTTAATAAGAAATGAGCTTCATAGTAAAGAGTCAAAATTGAAAGTAAGGCACAGGAAGTTGAAAAACCTTACTCATGATATGCCAGATAATATAGGAATAGAGCACAGGTCTCAAGCTTAAGTCTAGTTTTCTAAATATTGGACTATACTACTCTGCTTGCAGCTGTTAATAGAGATGCAGGTATTTCTTCACTGGCATTTTGTTTAATTTATGTTTTTTATTAATACTTAATGTATTCAAGTTTTTGACATAGCTATTAAGACAGCGTGGGCAGTTTCAAGAATACAAGTCACAAGTAAAATTAGGAGGTGCTTAACTTGCATTTTGTTAATGTTTATCTTTCCATTTTCTAGAGCTCTTTTTGCCTCTTTTTGCCTCTCCTGTATAAATACTTTCCTTCACTTTTGTTTTACACCAGTAATAAATAAACAAAAATCCTACAAATGTCACCACAATGTGACAATCTAATTAGCTGCTTCTTTTCACTCAGTTGAATGCAGCAAGGTTTGGTTTTGGTTCAGAATGATGGGCATTTCTCAGTCCATGGACAAATACTTATTTGTCCTCTTTTTAGACTACAGATGAACACTGATAGCAGTTGCTTACTAGTGCAAAGTATCAGAATGCAGATTATTGTGCTTTAAATGTAACTTTTGTCACTTCTGCTTGTGGTTAATGGGCAAGTGAAGTTGGGAGTCTTCAATGAAAAAGCAAACAAACTGATGCTTTTGCATTTTATTTATAGGGAGAATTCCAAAGAAATCCTGAAGGAGCAAACATTCTGAAGTTTAATGGTGATGTACAATATATTTTCATTAGCTTAGAGTCCCTTCAGGTTTTACTTCCATTTATCATACTCGAGGCTCTAATGCTTTGATTTCACACATTTGAAAATCAGTTATTTATACCCAGGTAGCTCAGAAGAAATTTTTGTCCCCAACTTCAATTGGCTGTGTTAACTTTTCGGTAACAAATGCCTGCAATAGTGATAAGAGCCTATTGTACTTAATGATCCTCAGATATGGCATGCGTTCAGCCTGTGACAAAGAGAAAATGTTCTTTACTGAATGAAAATGTTTGAAATCTGACATGACTGATAATATAGTTCTGTCTTAAATCATGGAAAGTAATGAGAATTTAAGACTTCCGTGTTTTGTGTAAGAAAAATATATACACAGACTTCGAGAAGTTACTGAATCTTGACTCTGAGGTACTGTGTGGGTTTTAGAAAGGAAGTGGCTTATTTCAGGGAAAAATGTGTCACCAGCAATGAAAAGCTTTTTAAAATCCTTTGAGATACCTTTTTAAGATTCTCCTCATACATACTGTACACCTACACTGGAAAAAGTGACACTCCAGGTTTTTTCTGAGTTTTCTTTTATGGTCCTTTAACACTAGTTTGATTTACTTTTTTTTTTGGACAAAATGTAAACCAACACAAAGTCAATCGTTTTCGTAGTTGACTATATCATAAAGTGGGGTGTTTTGCTTGGAAGCTACGAGAGGTTAGGTAAAAGTAAAAATGGTTCTGTCCTTTTTAGAACTTTGGCATTCCAGAAGAACCAGAGATCTGGGGAAACAGTAGCTTCGCTTGTTCTTAGAGTGGACTTCTATCTCAGTCACTTTCAGGTCATGGTAAAGATCAACAATCAGTTGATTTTCTCCATGTCTTGAGAAGGTAAAGTGAAGAATTTACTAAGTTCTCAGATGTGATTGCTGGAGTGCCAGGAAGGTATGGTTGGAGTCACATTTTTTTAAAATCCTGTTAAGTTTTAGGGATGAATGTTTGCTGCTGTAGTGCTGTTGCATATCAGTTTAAACGTTGTAAGTGTTACCTAAGTTTGCACTTGAGTACTCAAAGGAAGGCTGTTGACAAGACTCAGACAGTAGTATTTTGCAGTTGTAAACCAATGCATTTCAGCTCTAGAAACTTAGTAAGACATCTAAACATTAAAAGTGTAGGCATATCAAATCCAAAATTATCGGAGCAAAAGAAACAGTTTAAAAAATATCAATTACTGATGAAAAGGAGCTTGAATGCTAATAGGAAGCATGTGTGAAAACTCAGAAGTGAAGTTAAAAGGTAAAAGCCAGGAAGGTGTAAAAATGCAAGCTTAAAACCCAGAATTACTTTACAATGTCTGTTTATGCTGGGCGTCTTTCACTACAAATACTATTGTTCTTTCCCTGTAAAATTTCTTATCAATACCTATTTTACCTCTGTACTGTCTTCTGGATGTGTATCAAACATTCCTTCTATTCTCTGTGATTCAATATTGCTATAAAACATTAGTTACATAGTCTAGTGTATTTGTACCACGTACATACCAACAGAAATGCCACCCACTCAGTACTTGTGTGCCTCTACCTGAACTGGTTTGTTCTTGGGTGACAAAATATTGTCTGGTTTTCATCATCTCAACTTACTCTTGAGTCTGCTGTCAGAATCCCTGGTAGAAATCCGTGCTTAAAATGCCAGAAGCTTGGGAAACCGGGTAACTTTAATATGGAAAATACCTGAGTCTGCAGAAGCTGTGATGCCCAGTTGGCAGAGACATGAAAGAGCTTTGAGTGGTTGATGCTTCAGTAGTTCTTCCATATTTTTACTGCATATAAAAACTCAGCCTAAATGGAAATTTTGTATCTAATTAATTCCAAAATATGAGTTGAAGTTGTTTTGGGTACTCCTTGTTTGAGTCCTTGTTACCACTTTTTGTGGTTTTAGAATCACATTTTCCTATTTTTAAGGTTTTCCTCTTCCCTATTGCTGACCCACATAAACAGGAAAATGACTAACTTTGCTTGTCAACTAGGCAAGGTGGTGAAACTGCCTATATACCAAGTGCTATGCTTAAATTGAAAAAAAGAGGCAAAGTGCCACTGAAAGATTTTAAATAAACATTTTTCAAGGCAAAAATGCGATTCAAATTGTAGTTGTAGATGCTATCGGTGTGCTTGCAGGTAGTGCTGTAAATGTGAAGTGTCTAACTACTCTTTCAAGGAAGAGAAAAACATTAAGCAATGCACTTGAGTCCATGCAGGTTCCTCTCTAAAGTCACAATAGGGTGAAATGCACTGCTTCAGACTGGCAAATCAACTTTTCCTGGTATTCATCTGCATCTGATAAATCTTGCAAAGCTTATTTAAAACCACAGGATATATTCTACTGTATTCAGTTTTTCTTCTAAACTCGGATACGTAGCCTTTTATAAACCAGTTTGTGTGTCTGAATGATTTTGACAATGAAGAATAGAGCCTGCAGTGCTATGTTTCACATCACATCTATACATAGGTTGTTATTTTCCAAATACAGGTCTCCCTTATTCAGATTATGGCAATGTTCAGTCTCCATTTTTTCTAGACTTAAACAAGTTTGTCTTTGATAACTCTGGAATTCAGATATGTTTGGCTGGTGCCAGAGGAATTCATAGGAAAATGTGGAATAAAGAAATTTTCAGGGTAATAATATATATAAATAATGCAAGTGTAGATGAGTAACGCAGATAATGTAAACCACATTGCAATTAAAAAAGGAGAACTTAACTATGTTAAGTGAATACATTTCTTATGCTGAAGGGTGGGGCAATTTTTATAGACTTCTAGATTTTAATGCAGAACAGATTTAATAATGTATTTTGTACTTCTCAAATGTATGTTTCTATGTATGTCAAGTAGCTTACTTTTAGCTAGCTTGCTTCTGTTTGGCCACTATCTGCACTTCTCCTTGCAATGGTTTCCCAGATAAATACGATTAGAACTTTATACTAGGATTTTATATCAGTTAGTGACTGAAAACCCTACTGTCTGCTTAATCGTCTAATTAATGTTAGATTAACTAAATACCAAATAATGTCCATTGTTAGTGGTAGCATTCATAATGTGTTTCTTGTGGAATGATATGTTTCTGGTGTCTAATCTGTTGTAGCCAAGTGTGTGTACAGTGGTGGTACAGGATAATTGCCTTCGTGGCTTTTCAGATAGCTAAAGATTTATCTATAAAATTGTAGTAATAGATGTGTGAACTCGTTTGCCTTTTTTTCTGCTAATAGGTTGTTTTTAATACTGTGGAAGATCTGGACTGCAGATTAAATAGGTGATCAGCCTACTGCATTGATGCAGCTTGAGTTTGTTTTGCAAGTTAGATTCAGAGATCTTTAGCAGTTTCACACCTAGGTTTCAAAGATTCTTCGTCTGTAAATGTGTTGCCAGTACACATCTAAATAACAAAGAACATTAAAGCTTTTATTTCTTCATATTCTTTATATTTTTTAATAGCCAGTGCTTCCTCTGCATTTTTGCCCTCCCTCAAATGTACTGTATATATGAACGGGGCAAAATAGCAGTGTGGCAAACTAATTCTGTTTTAGAATTAAAGGAGATGTTGAAGTAGATGTTGATGCCTGTTGATATTACAGAGAGGACAAACAGAAAATCTGGCAGAAACGAACTAGAAGAAAATTTTGTGGCAGTAAAGTATGCCTTGGTAGTTTCAAACTGCTTTATCTTAGCAGCTTGCATCTCAAGCCATACTTTGAGAATGTGGTCATCCTCTCCTGTGGATTTATTTAGTTATTCTTTGTCTTTTGTTAAAAGACAACTGCTGTTAAGTAGGTTTGTCTGTGATCTATTGAACTTCAATCTGTGTAGCCCTGAGGACAAAACTGAGATTGTATACTTTTTTCCAAATGGCAGGAGTTGCTATAGTTTAGGAGGTACATATAAAAAAAAGCGCTTAAGAACAGGAGTATCTGGAAGGTGTACCAGCAAGAGCTGCTAGTGGTGATGTAGCTAGCTATATCAGAAAAACTGAGCTTTGAATCCCAGTAGTAAGGCAGAATAAAACGCTGGTTCTCTAGAATGATTATGACCAGTCAGGGTCTTTTCCAGTAGAGAGGAGTCACATATGGAATAACACATCTTCATATACCCCATTGTTATGGACATAGTACCAAGAACTGGTAGATAAGACCATGACTAGACTTTAAGCCTCATTTCATGATGTGCGAACACATTGAAAACAAAATTCAGCTAGAGGGAGGAAATTTTGAGTGTTTTCTCCTGGTGTTATCTTTTAAAAATTAATGTTAAATACTTAATAATACTTAACAGAATACTTAAAGTGTCCCATCTGCATAGAAATAATTTATAAATCTCATTTCTTTTTAATTGTCTTAAGCTGAATTGGATATAAGAAAAAGTTTAAGTAGCTTTTCTGAAATTTCTACTGCAGAATTGTGATCCTGCAGTTAAATTTTTTTAAAAAGCTAGTTAATATTTAGTAGTTGATGAATAATGGAAGATTGATCTAATGGCATAAACCACCATCACTTAATCTGTACTCTTGGAATAGTTAAGGAGGAGAAGAACAGGTACCTGATAAATATTAGGCTCTAATATGGAGGAAAAAAAAACCCAAAGGAAAACCAGCACCTTGTTAATTATTTTGCTTGGTTTTGTTAATTGTATGTGTTTTACTTCATTATTTTACATTTAGTCCTAGTAAAACAAGTACTATGAAAGGTATATGTTCACTCAGCAAATTTCCTTTGAACAGATTGGTGAAATGTTTAACTTTACCTAATTTACATGTGCAAAGGAGAACAATGCATTTTTAATGCCTTTGTTTCCAACTTGTCCTTTCTTAACATTTATTCCTTCTGATATATTAAAAATGAGAAAAAGCTGAACATGTTTAACGTTTTTCTCTTCAAAGTAATTGTTCAGGTGGCTTTTAAATGTATGTATTAATCTATTTAAGATTCACAGCTTTTCAAAGTAAACTCAGTGAATGTATCATTTAACTTTTTACAAGGCTGTACATTTACCGTAGCTTCTTAAGTTTTGGATATCAAGAGCCTAGTTGGAATAGATGTAGGATTTTCAAGTTACATTACCTTTTGAGCTATGTTGTTTTGTAAAACCCTGTAAAATACCATATCTTCCACTCTATCCTCTATCTTTTAATCCAGGTCTGTCGTAATCAGGGGTTTATCAGGTGCTAGATCTGGAAGTACTTCTATAGTTCGGGTTTATCAGCTGTCAGAGGTGCCTTCTGCATCATTCCATCAGCTGTATTATTGGTTCATGTGAGCAGACATCTTGTTTTTTTTCTTTAAAAAATTTTATTTACAGTGGTTACTTAAGTGAAGGCATCCATGTGCACAGCTAGAGATACTTGCTCTGAAAAAAGTTCCCATTGTCTTGGGCGCGCATGGGCAGGCACTGTTCTGCTAAACTACTTTAAAAAGTGAGAGCACCTATTAAGTGTAACATGCTAGTTCCTATTTCACAGCTTATTGTTTCTTCAGAAGCTTTTTTCCAACCAGACTAAAAGACGTTGCTTATTCACTGAGCTGGAGGCCTTGCATAGAACACAATTGTTTCTGCAAAGCAGGCAAGCTTGTAGAATATCAGTCTTGTGTTTTATTGGTTTCATCTTCATTGGAGCCTGCCTTCCAGCATCATTATTTCCATTCTGGTGAATACTGTCAGCTTTTTCCTTGTCAGTTTCCTTGATTTATTAGAATCGCTCATGGTCAAGAAACACAAGCACTAAACATTGTTCTGTGACAATTTGGAAAATGACTGTGTCTAATTTCTTTGGTCAAAATAATATCTTTCAGTGATTTTTATTTTGGGATTTATAATAGCAAAATAGTTTTCACCATATTACAGGTTTTTTTATTGGCAGCGACTTTGTGTTCTTGTGTCTAACTGCAGTTTTCAGTATAGACAGTTGCTGTACTCCTTGGTATGTTGTTTTTTATAAGAATATTTATGGTTTATGTAGAAAAAGTTCTGTAACTTTATTTGTCCTTGTACCTTAGTATCTTTTTCTTCAGTAATAGTTTTCTGTCCTCTTGGAAGCAGATCAATGTACTAAAAGCATTTCTTGTTGAGTTCAAGTCACCACTATGGTTATGGACTGTAGAATTTAACTAGCATTTAGCATTTAACTATTTAACTAGCATCTCACACAAAGATGGTTGTTTTTCAACTGAGGCTCACGCCCAAAGCTGATTAGGTGTCTATAGCAAAATAATGTTTAATTGGAAGATTGTAGCATGCCAAAGTGCAAAAAAAAAAAAAAAAAAAAAAGGCAACCAGAAAACTGTCAAGAGTCTGAACATTTACTGTGCTGTGAATGATGTAATTTACAGTTTGTGTCAGTTATAATAAGGACTTCGTACCCTGTTTTACCAGATCCCAGAGAAATCCCCTGACTACTGGCTTGGGAAGATGTCTCCATCTCTATTGAGTAGGAGGCGGTAGGCATGGCGAGGATGATCAAGAAGTCAGTTTTTGTCACTATGCAAAGTAAAAACCCCTGAAATACGAACTGTTCCACATAATGTGCTTCCATCTTTTCAGTCCCATTTCTGTTGGCAATCCCATACCACCATTCCTACTGCCTTTACCTTTAATGAAATTCTAATGCATACTGTCATTTCCTTTCATCTTCATTATAGGTAAAGCTTTCAAAATTGGAGTCTTTGGCTGACTTTTTGTAAAATATGTAAGTAAAGTATGTCTATCTTTTGGTTTTTTAAGGAAAAAAGCACAAATTAAAAGGGGACCTCTCTGAGGATTTGCTATTTAATTACCATAATCTTGCAAGCAGAAATGCAAAAGTCAGTGTCAGTCAGTGAGTCTGTGTCCCTTGTACTCATGAATAATGTCTATTTTTTGTTATTAAATGCATTTGTACTTAAATTTACAGTAAGGGGGGGGTGGGTGTATGTATAGCTAGTGTTTTCAATAATTGCTCTACTGCTGGATGTTGATTTTTTTTTCTTTTAAATAGTACTCAATCTGTTGAACGTTTTTGATTCTTTGAAATCATGTCTCACGTAAGTCCTGCTTTTTTCAATAGCTGATAAATTTTTGATAAATGATTAGGTTATTCTTTTGGTCCTCTGAAGCCACAAATCTTCCCCTCTGAAATGTGCTATGGTGTGACATTGCAATCTGCACTGCCATCCCTGAAATCATGGAGGGGCATAAAGTAAGTGTAACACAGCTAACTTTGCAAAGAAATAAAAAAAGTGAATTCATGGATAAGTAACAACTTGCAAATTTGACTGACTTTTAAGAAAAAAATTGATTAATTCTCCCACAGATATGTCAGCTCCCTGGCCCAGTCAGGGTCTATTGTGGTTGTAATGTCATCAGCAGAGTGGGATAGTTAAGAATTCAGATAACCTAAATTAAATTATATAAGGTTTTAGCTAATGTTACCTTGAAGTTCTCACTACGCTAAGAGTTTGCAGAATACAGTTTTCTGGAACTTATGCTGAAAATTCTTGCAGCTTCAACATACTTAATTATGCAGGACTAATAAATACATTTTTTCTTCTGCAACCGTAAAAGGCCACCTCATTAAGTTTCTGGAGAAAGTTTGCAGAATGGTTGTGGAAGAGTTGAACAGATGTAAGATGATTTTACTTTCTATATACTATCAGTTTGCTGGTATGCCTTTCTTGTTCACTATTATTCTTATATTTAAACTTCTGTTTCATACTGAAGTAACTTTGGTGCATAAATAGAAGTTGTGGATCAGGAAAGCTTTCTTTTGTAGAATGCCTTGTACTCCTGTAGGACAATCAACAGGAACATACTTGTGTAGATAATGTCAGTGTGTAAAAGACATGCTGTTGTTTCTGAATTACCTGGATGATGTTCAGGGAAATAGCACCATCCTCTGGCATTCTAATATTAGTTAAGAATTAAACCTGAAATTGCTGTCTGTTATTTTTGGAAATTCAATATAATTGTAAGAGAACGTACATACTGTACTTTCAGTTTTGCATACTCATTTTGGGCCAGGGTTTTAACAGAAATGCTTGTAATTTGCATGGACTCTTTGTGTTCTCTTCAACTAAGTGGCTGGCTAAAGGGGATATCTTTTTAGGGTTATCCTGCCCATAGTGCTGACTCTGCTCTTTACATGACCATTTATGGTAGGAAGTTGCACTTCAGAAATATCAGACCGAGCTTTTTCTAAATCTCAGTGAAAGACAATTCACAGTCATTTAAGAAAAATTCGTTGAATTAGAAAACACCACCAACGACTTATGGCTGTGTATATGTGGGAGAGTAAAGGTGCTGTTACAGAACAACTGCAAATGGCTAATAAATTATTTTTACAGCAGATCGTAGCTTCAGTTACGGATTGAGAAGGGGCATCGTTGGCATTGCTAGAGTGCAAAGCAATACACCTCCCACAAATAAGGTTTCAGTAGTTACAGGATGAGTTGTACTGAGTTACGATTATGTGAAGGACTGGATTTTAGTCCATTTATCTATAAGCAGTAGGTATGAGAAATACCGCAGGGACATTCTTTTGAAAACTTGACGGATGAGAAAGCAGCTGGTTTTATTGTTGTGAATTCCTATTGGACCTTTACATGTTTACGTATCAGAAACATCAAAAGCAGGCAGCTGATGTTTGTGTAGACTCTAGAAGAAAACAGACACCCCCCTCCCCCATCTGCCTTTTCTGTGCAGCAAATCTCTGTTCTTTTACGCAGGAGGTGTTGACTTAGTGAAACTGGAAATCTTGAGAGTTTTACTCCAGTGGCAGTGCCTTTCTTTCCCCTAATATATTAACTGTGAATGTAAAGCAGACCAATTATCTGTGTTTCTGGAAAGACCATACCAATGGTCTACATACAGAGCTGAACTATGCGTTCCTTGTTGACATGTGTGGCTTAAACATAACTTCTTGGAGATAGATGCTGATTGGAATGTCATATTAAGCATCCAGATATTGAGACATACGAGTTTAATTTGCTAAAACGCTGAATGCTCACAGTTGTAATAGAGGTCAGTAAAAAGTTTTATATAAAAATGTATGTTACATCATTCTCAGAGACATAAGGTTTGTGTGGTACATCAGACGTTCTAAATTAAATGAACACCATTGAATGAAATGATTGCAATAGTCACAGAGAAGAAATAGCTTTAATAGGTAACGTTAATTTTGTGCTGTTTGAGTATTTGAATACATGTAATTTGAATAAGTCCTGATGGCCAGAAAAGTTCCTTGGGAAGCTCTGTGTTTTAGGTAAGGAGAGCAAGAAAATGCAGCAGTAGCTGACTGCGGTATTCTGTATCATTTGGCTTCAGGCAGGGAGGAAATGTTGATGGCAAGAGAAATGGTGACAGTCCAGAAATTTTGGCTAAGTTCCAGACAGGGAAGACAATGTTACTGCCTGGTTACAACACATACCACCCCATTCACTTCAACTTGATCTAATGTCAGGGTCTGTGGCCTTCTCATCCTCTAATTTATTTAGTAATGTTCAGACTTTTTTTGCTTAATTCCTGTTTGTGCCCTAAACGCAACATTTCCTCATGTCATTCCAAATTTTTCATTGCAGTTCCATTTTTTTCACTTCATGATTTCAAACCCCTTATCTAGCTGTTCCCAGTTTCCTACCTATTTTCCAGTCATTGGCCATGATTATTTTCCACGTTCACTTTTTTCCACCCGTAGTTTGTGTTCATCTTCAGTTCTGATCTTCTGCTTCCTTTGTTCATGTTTAGCTCTGCATGTAACTTGTCACTGAGTACGGGGCCTCTTACTTTCTCTAATTACATGGAGTTTTTCCCGAAGTTCAGTTGTTAACTAATGTCAATTTTTTCATGGTCGCTGTAGCTCTCATTTAATTTTCTCTGCTGTACTGATTTTTCATTCTTGTAGTCCTTGTCTGTCCTTGATAATCTGCTTGTCTTTCTGCTTGCCAGTGGTCCGTATACTGTTGTTGTTTTCTCTTGCCCCCCAGTTTTGTTTACTTTTTATGATTATCTGGGGCAGATTCACACCTCCAGTTTACTGATGTGGTAGAAAACCTCAGAGACCATAGGAGAGGTAGGATTTGCTCTCAGATGACACAACCAAGTCCAGCATGGTCAAAAATACCAACAGCATCTACATATTGAATGCTGAAAAAGTGTTTTGAGGCTTTAGTTGTTAAAACTTAAGCCATAAGAGCCAGTGCAAACTGTTTTCTAAGACCGAATTGAGTGGATTTTCAGAAGGTGAAAAGACCACTTGAAGGATTATGCAAATAATATTTTCTTCAGGTGCCATTTTTGAAAATAAGAGGTTCTGTCTGATCTTTTCCAGTTTCGTGGACTGTTTTTTGCCCTCCCTGTCTGGAGGGGAATAAAAACAGTCAGCCAGCCCCAGGCAGGTACCTCACTTGAACAAATTTTCAGACTAAAGAGTTCAACTTGCTAAAAGTATTGAAAGTAAAGCCTGAGCAATGAGAAGTGACAGCTAACTAACAGGCGAGGCTGCCAGCCCTTCTGACTGTGCCTACTGCACATCAAGTTGTTGCAGCTGCACGTAATGAAGCAAACTGTTTCTGGAACTTCAGTCCTGGGGTAGCAAGTTACTGTGCTGTTTGTGTGTTGTGGGCCACAGAGAACTGGCCCATATTGGAGATACTTAGGAATATCACTGAATAGCATGCTCTATCCCTCCTCCCTCCCGCTGTATCAAACCTTAAAAACAAAACAAAGAATTCTTGTAGTCAGGAGCAAGTAGATATTTTTATTTTCAGCATTTTTCAGTGAAAATGCCTATTCCCAGTTTCATGAAAAAAAAAAAGTCATATTCACCGTCTGAAACTTTGCAGAAGAAGGTAATAGTTATAACAACAAGACAAAGTTACCTGGAAAACCCCTGACTGTGGTTTCTATTAGGAAATAACCTTTCTTTTAAAAAGAAAAAGTTCAGTGCTCTTGTTTGGAGAATTGTTTTCTGTAGTATCTTTAGAATGGCTGTGTCTCAGCACTGGGGGTGACTTAGCAAGTTGCCTTTTCTATTAGTTTGGACTGTTGCATTATTTTGACAAGTGCTGTGGATGTTCGGTAGCATCCATTTGTATATTGCAGTTCATAGTAGTATAATGTCATGCGTTTTTCTAAAAATGGGTATTTTGAACTGGTATAATTTAAATACTAAAGTAATATTTAATTTGAAATTTTTTCACATGTGACAGTTTTATTAGAGCTAGGTGGTGTTTCTTTGCTATCAGAGGTGCTCCTTGAAGGGCTGCTGATGTTTCTAGGATCATAGAAGAGTGGGAGAGACTTTTCTAAATCATTTAACTTTTCCTTTACCAATTATCCTATATTGCTTTATATATTTGCATAAGAAAGCATTCCTGTGTGTTGTAATTACTTCTCACACATGCAGCAGACTTTGTCACTAAACTGTTACATCCAAAGAAATTTGAATGATGGGCTATAGGGATGAGTGCATGGCAAATTAGATGCAGGCAGAATGTTTTAAAGATTAGCGAACTGTGTAAATTTAGGAAATCTGGGATGTTCCAAGTTCAGTAGTCATGTTAAGTACTGGTAGGACATGGTTGAGAGTCCTGGACTTCTGATATTATTCCCAGTGCTGTGATGTATTGGTAATACTAATACTCAGTACCACTGCCACTGAAGATCATCGTGCTCTATAGCAAACTTAACTAAACTGTGCTGCAGGTTGCCACCATGTCCTACAGCATTTTGTAGAATTTATGAGTGTCAAATAGTTCAGTTGAATTAGAAAAATATTATTTTCAGTAGTGTATCTGTTTAATTTGACAAATTTTTACATTTTCTTATGTTATTATTTTTCCTATGTGCTGTGAAGTTTGAAGGGAGAAAAATACACTTTACTGTTTTTAAGGCAAATTAAAGGTTTCAGTTAAAGGCTAGAAGCTTGTGAGGTTTATGGCATAAATAGAAGTATGTAAACAGTTTGAAATTTGTCAGCTGGGCTATATTACAATAAAATTTTGAAATAGCTGGTTACAGTGATGGATGGTTGTATTAGTTGTTAATGTGAACTTACATACATGTGGGCAAACGGGTGATACTTGCTTTTGAGCATGAAATTGTATGTAATCAGGCTGGCATCTCTGCATCTGGTTCTCGTGTGTAGTCCGTATATGCAATGTTTTCACAATTGTAGGGCCTTAAAATTAGTTTTAAATCATAGCACAGTATATAGGAAAGGAAGTATTGTCTTGATGGAGGCCTCAGTTATTAAATCTGCTTGTCAGACAGAACTCTGTTGTGTCTGTGCTTCTGTTGTTACTAATACACTCAATAGTTGCACTGCCAGTAGTGTATGCAAAAAATATTTTTTTTAATCAGTGACTCACGAAACATATTTGGAAGAAGCTCATGACATGGTGCTCAAAACCAGCACAAAACCAGTGCACTTTTTTCTTTCATGCAATTGGTGGCTGTTGCCATATAATCAGTAGACAAAGGTGTAAGTGGCTTGTTTGTGGTTGTATAGAAAGACTGTAGCAGAGCAGGGGTTGCAAACTGTATCTTCTAGATCAGAAGGCATGGTGTTGCGTGTATATTTTTCCATGGCAGTGCTGGTTTAGACAGGACTAAGTGAATTAATTCTGTCTATGAAGTGTCAATAGTGTCTAGGCTCCCCTGCCCCATTAAAATTGAAATAGTGTGCAGCCACCTTCTTTAAGTGCTCATACCACTTTTGAAAATAGAAGAATCAGTATAAACCAAGTCAAAATTTCAAAAGCATGTAAATGACTTAAAGCTTTAAAGAAAAAGAAACTGCAGTCTGGTCAGAGTTAATTAGCACATAATTCCCTTGGAGGTGCATTCCTTTGCCAGTGCTGATACACTACTAGTAGTTGTTTTGTGTGTAGGCATGGATTTATTTAAATGGGAGTGCCATCTAAAAAGGCATAGATTCAAGACATGTTTAAATGTTGACATTCTTCCTTTATTGTTTTTCAAGCTGAGTTCAGGTGTATTAAAAATTCTGTTTCATCTTACTAGAAGCGGGCTTCTCTGTGCAATGGTGTAGTTGAGCTTAAAGTTTCAGTGCCATTATACAATTTGATGAGGCGAAGACAAATTGGGAGGAGAAGCCTCTGTGTATAAGAATCGAAAATGATGGCATTTTGTTTCTCTTGTTGAAAAGGTATGAAGCAGTGTGGATTTAAATACTCAGTGCTAGTATGCGTTTCTCCAAATATGCCAGTATCTCTACTTCACTTGGTATCAACATGTCTTTCTTGAAATGGTGGTTATTTAACAGACTCCTGTTGTTTTTATGCACCTCTAAACTACCTGGGAACAGAGTAGACTGACACTTAAGTCTCTCAGGTACTGAAACATAACTTCCATATGTCCAACAGAATTAGAGAAAAGATCAATTTTTATCTTCCTGTTACTTTCAATGTAAGTGTACAAACAAACAAAAAAAGAACTTCTCAAGTCTGTTATGTGTGATAAAGAAGCCAAAATAGTATTTTGATTTGTTTGTTTAAATCTTTTACAGGTACTCCTTAGAACCATTTTTACAAAGGAAATCCAAAATCTAGGGAGTTGCTTACACTAAAGGAAGATGGCTAACTATATCCATACACTTCTGCTATTCCAGCTTGAACACCCAGAGAGAGTTTTAATTTTTAGAGACTGTCCCTATGTTTTACTTGCTTCCTGCATATATATGTCTGTGTCCTGTTCATCAGTCTGCAAGTACTTTATTGTGCCATCAGATTTTGGGCTTGTACTTTTTATAATTTTGAAGCTATAGCAGGCATCATTAGTAATACTTTTTGACTATATGAAAATGCTCTTAAGTCAGAAGACCAAGTGACAGTCACAGGAAAGGTAAAAGCAAAGAGAAGAATAGTAAAGGGGAAGAGAGCTTTGGTTGTCAAGCTGTCACACACTGACATAGTTGTACTGGAGTAATGTCAGTGCAGGTCTGTGTGTTTCCTTTGGTATTAGGCTCATCCTAATTTAACAGTGAGACAAGGTGCATCAGTACATATTTTGTTCTGGAATAATGTTTGACTTGTAACTACAGTACACTAAGGTACTCTGATGTCAGTGCAGTTTAAATACCAAATATCTGTCTGAAAATTAGTTTGCTTAAGATTGGCTAGAAGTTTTGTTTTTTAAAGATTCTGAATTGTGAGAACTATCATGCTGACAAGCCTTTACATTTTTATAATTTATGAATGTATACTTTCTGTTTTCCTGGAGGGAAAATTTCTTTAGTGAATTGCCAGAATTTTTATGGACTGTCCTCTTCAGTAAAATCTCTTGCTCTGCAGTTGACACCATTGACTGATGGTGCATTTACTTGCATGTGATCCGCTCTTATTTTTACTTTTTTGCAAGGCTAGAGTAATGAAATGTAGCAAGGAGGTATTGGGGCTTGAAGAGTTTGAAAGATGTTTCTTTGTTTTTATTTTATGTGTACTCTTGATTTAGGAAACGTATTGTCATTGAATTACTTAAGTTGTGTTTAAGAGTGTCCAATGCCTTTCTTGACAAAAACTTACATATCCTTTATATACTTTCCCTTTCCCAATTTTCCTGACAGTTGTTCTTGCCCTAATCAGATTGGGATTACTGCTCCTACGCTTTTTCCAGGTTTGTAGTGTACTTCAGTTGACATAGGATACTCTGCTTGTTGATTAAGAAGTGTTTTAAGAATTGTATCAGCATTGTGCATTGACTTCCTTTTAGTTCCAAGGTGTAGTTTAAGGATTTGCATGCGATCTGTTAAGTGCTGAATAGGTTTTGCTTTGCCTGCTAAAGCAGATAAGAATTTATCATGCAGTTTTCTCTGGTGCCCTATAGATTAGATAGTAAAGTATACTCCTTTCCCCACCCTTGTGTCCTTTGTAATGAAGCCCATAATTACTAATCCTTAATGATGCCCACAGTGCACAAAAACCAGACTTGGTCCTTATCTCAAATGTGCTGCTTGATTTTATTGTACTTGGTTATAAAAACATTGAAGTCAGAAACTGATATTTGTTGATTCTGTCAGTAGAGTTGCTAATAATTCTTATGTTGTCTGCATCTATTTGAATGCCACCATTCCAGGATTATCTTCTATGGTTTGGTTTGTCTTTATATGATCCCGGTCTGCTTCCTCATTCCACGTGTGCTGAAGTATTGGTGCTTTATAAAAATAAATAAAGAAAGGAAAAAACCCATGCAAACTGTCAGTGCTGTTGCTGGACCATTATTTTATTTCTCTTGCTCTTTGTAATATTATTTTTGTATCTTCTTTCAACTTTTAGTGTTTCCTAATCTCTAATCTTAAATTTCTGTTTTCTGTGTCGAATACTTGATTTGTTGAATGTATTTTGTCTCCTTGTACATTTAATTTTGGATCAGTGTTGAACACCCCAACAGTATTTATACAGAGTGAAGCTTAATTTCTAAATTGAAAAAAAGATGTATTTTGTAAAACCTTTGACTTTTGATTTTGCATCATATGTAGCAAATATTGCTAACAGATTGCAAGTTATTCTCAAGTTATGATATGAATTTTTGTCTTGGTTTATTTCAATTAATCTCATTTCAATTTAATTGTGTTTTTTGTAATTATTAGTTCCTAGGACCAAGATTTCAAACATGGTGTTTTCTGAGAATTAACTGTAATTCAGCTTTCAAATGACATGTAAAGCATTCATGTTTGAATGGCAGTTGAAAGTGATGGCTGCTTGAAAATTGTTAGAATTGAAGTGGAAAAAAATATACCAAGTTGGCAACAAAAGTAATGCAATTTTTACTGTAACTCAGGTGATTAAGTATATATTTAAAAAATTCTGTAGGTGACCTATGTAGGAGCTTGAAGATGAAACAAAAATCTTTGTGCTTAACTAGTAGTCCTTGTCCAGTGATGTGATAATTTTATATTCTGAATCTCTACTATTTGTTTGTCAGTTACATAATTTGTGATTATTGTAAACCATGATTTATGCTGTTGCCTTTATTTGTCTTACTGTTTTTTCTTATTTACAGTGTACTTGGTACGCAACTATTAATAATACACATACAGTCTACTTCTTCCAGAGATTTCCAGGTGGCATATAAATAAAATGAATATCAGCAGATAATAAAGTGAGGGAGATGAAGACCAAGTCATCAGTTAAATAAGAATGTCTCAATCTATAGTGTGATTGTTTAGAAAAAGTTGCACAACAGCTTTTTTTGGTATGCTGTCTATTATAGACATGTCTGTGGTATTCTGTTTCCTTACCTGAAATCTTCAGCAGCCTTGACCGCAGCTTTATATATAACCTGCGAAGCAATATGATTCTGTGGTTTTAAAGGTGTACCCATCGTACTTTAGAACACAGTAAAGAGTTAACTTAAATGAGTAGGACCAAATGACTCCCAACAGTTCAGATTACAGTAGTAATCTAAAATAGTTAAAAGATTAACTGTTTATTCAAAGTAAGTATTCACTTGACTCTATCCCAGTGGGTCTATTACTGGAAGAGTAGTGGCATTTTTCTAGTTTTCAGATACATCTGTAGATGAAGATTGTTTAAAACTTGCAGCTTAATTCTGAATTCAGGTTATTGTTTTACTTTCCTGTGTGTATAACATTCTTTAGAACACAAGGTACAGCCACTGTCACTCATGCTGTAAAGCTGGAAGCCCATTTCCTTGAAGACAGAAGGAATCTTAACATATTAAAGGAGGAATTGTGGAAAAAAAGAGTTTAAACTTCCCCTCCCCAGAGCAATTTTTTTTTTTTTTTTTTTACAGCTTGATAAGAAACCAATAGCACTGTAGTGCTAGTAGTTGTGAAACTGTAGTTTCACAAAATTAAGAATGAACCTTACTGTAATTGTGTTTTCATTTAAGTTATGGTAAAAATTGATACCTTTGAAGTAATTAAGTTACTCAACTCTGGTAATTATTTCTAAATAACCTTTAAATTAGCTAACTTTTGGGTATTGCTTGGGTGCTTCAGCGTAATTCAGTACAAGGCAACTCTGTTTCCACATTTCAGGGAAGGCCTGGTAGCCCACACATAGCTTGTGCTGCTGCTTGCAGTACCTGAGGTAGACATTTTTTTACCTTACAACAGCCTGGAGGCTCCACAATGTTAAGGCAGAAGAAAAACTCTAAATAAGAATTAACTTAATCAGCTAGTGAGCAGCTGCAGAGTGTTTTTTCATCCTCATACTGTATGAAATGCTTCTGGTATCCTGCAGAACTGCTGCAAGTAAAGCTCTTGAATGGTATAGGTGTCATGTGAATGCTTGGAGATACAGATGAGATTTTCACAATGCAACTGTTTGCAGGTTATTTTGAATAAATATGTAATATATGCAAGTAAGACACTGAAGTGTGAGAATTCATCATCACAGACTGGTATCTTTGGGTTGAAGAGAAGTAATGTAACTTGTTAAACTTTAACGCCTGTTAGTCACAACCTTAAGTTCAAACTTACTTTTTGTCTATTACTAGGAAAAACAAGGGATTGCCAGTCAGCCAGAATGGAATCTGAAATTGTGCCAAAAATTACCAAAATGACAGTCTCTGGAAAGAAACAGTCTATGGGATTTGAAGTTCCATGGTAAGCCAAGCCCTCGCACATCAAGGTACATCAGCGGCTCTTCTTTCAGACTGATGCACCTGTAGCAAGTTTTCTTCTTCTTTTTTTCTATTTTTTACAGCAGTTTTTAGTGTCACTCTTCAGAACTAACCATCTCAGCTTCTTGTTTGACTCAGAATTACTTTCAGAAGATAGTACCTCACGTTTTGAGTTTAACAAATCCTTTCACTATGAATAGTGCAGAGATATCGGCTAGTCAGATTATTTAAACATCCGCTTCATAGAATACTGAACTTTCTTGAGGTTCGTTTATTTTAAATTTAGTTCTCTAAGTGGAATTATGAAATCAATAAATCTTAACTGTAATTGCGAGTTCTTCAAAGGAAGTAATTCATTTAAGAATAATTTATGGGGAGAACAATCACTTACAGCTAAAGTTTGCCTTCCTCTGCAGCTTTTATTAACTTTAACAGGTGTCCAGGGTACAACTGTTGTAGAGAAGAAATTGGTCCTCCTTATGCTTTAGCTAAATTAGAGTGGTTGAGCAGTAGTTCTAATTTTATCCTGACTTGGAAATCTTGGGGGGATGTCTTGTGAGAGCATGAAAACAGACATCTGGATCAGAGTCTAGCTACAACAGTAGCCAGCAGTGAATACTTAAAGAAATATATAAGGAGAGGGCATGCATGTTGGGAATACAGTCCGTAGAATGCCATTACATACAGTGCTCAGTGGCTCCACACCATTTTTTTTTAATTTTTTTTTTGATTAGGCTGTTTCTACTAAGAATGGTTAATGGATTTTTCCTACTTGGATGTGTTTATTTTGTTTTTGAACCCAATCTTGTAATAGCCACCTAATCTGTGGCAAGAAATTCCATAGTTCATCCTAAGGAAAAAAGTTTTCCTGAAGCATAACAGTGCCAATATCCTCACCTCATACTGCAGTGTTTGTAGTTCTGATCTGGAAAGCATTTTTGGGAGTAAGAGGGCGGCATGGTCTTTATTTTACAGTGTCTTGTGCATGTTTGATAACTGAGTGGAAAACAAGCAGTTACATCTACTTAGCCTCTTAAGCACTTTTAATACAAAGTGTGAAGTTGATGTTGTTATTCCCTTTGTACTGCTAAATGTGATTGCTATGACACATGACTTTATTTCAGCTGCTTAGATGCAATAAGCTCTACATGAAAAATTTCTGGGCCTTTCAAAATCCTCTTTCTGTGCTGTTTGAGATTTGCAATATATAAAAGGGAACTTTTTTTTTTCCCCCCTGGCCTCTACTAATCAGTGACTTGGAGTGACAACTGGACTTGATCACGAAATTCCTGTCAATATCATGGCACCTTCATCTCCGGTGTTTCTACTACACTTATAAGCTGGAGTTTTTCATGGGGACTTTCGTGGATTAAATTAATTTGGATATAAATTTATAAAAAGAAAGGAATCTTGAGTGAAAAAGATCTTCCAGCTAGTCCTGGATAATAGTGATTGAATTTTGCATCTCTAATAATGACTATTTAAAATGTTGGTTTATAAAAAAGAGCAAATACAGAATTTTGTATCTCTTATGCTTATTTAGCAGCTGCTGCCACACCTTGGGTATGTGTGCCTGCTCTGTAGGGAAGGAAGAGATAAGAAGAATGTTTCCTCATCTGTAGAGTGGACTAATTCCTGGATAGGCTAGTGATGATTCAGTCTCTGAGGAAAGATGGTTGGCTCTAACATGGTTCTCAGCCAGTCTGCTTCTCTTCAGGGACCCTGGAAGAGCTTGTATCATGCTCGCTTCCAGTTTAGTGACATACTATTTTTGTGACACAAAAAAATTAAGCCTTCAGGACCTTCTGGAAATACCTTTAGATAAATCCTCAATATTGTGAAGATGTTTTTAATTCACCTCACTTATTTCATGGTACTGCTGAAATACTAATCAAGAACAAACCTCTTTTGCTGTAAAAACTAGATGCACAGTAGGCATTTAGCTTTAAGTGAGAGGAATAGTAAGAACTGGAGCAATTTGTAAAAGAGCATGAGATTTGGAGCACAACCAATCAATAAATATGGAAGAAAGCTCAATTTAAGCTGTGAAGTTATCTGCATGTTTAAAGACCCCTGCTTCAAGGAGTCAGTGATCGCCTCCTTCTTTTGTCCTACAGACCACTGTGGAGGAGCTGCCAAGGCACTAGGACCTTGACAGGAAGAATGGGGGAGGAGGCCTTGACCGTATTTGCATCATATTTTTCCTTCTCTGCTGTAGGATGGTGGCATTTGCTCTCCTGATTTTTTTCCTAACAGTTGGACCTTGACTAAGCTTCTTTCTGCAGTCTCTGTTCAATGTCTCTGCTAAATATATTGTAGTTAGCTGAAGCACTAACATTGTCTTGCAAGCTTGTCATGACTTTGTACACATCCATTTCTAAACTTGAAAAACAAAGCAAAACATAAACCCCTGCCTCAACTCCATGAGTATCAGAGCTGGGTTTTTTCTTCTGCAGTTATCTTCTGGATTATTCACAGCATAAGGGTGAGTTGTCAGGGAGCAGAATGAATCTGTGTTAATAAACACCTAAGAAAGGCTGGGTTTTTTGGCTCTCTTCAGACCCTTTTTGTGTTATTGTTGCATTGATAAATGTACTGCAGAGGGTTTATAATAACACAGATTTTTAAGCACATGGTTTGTATCACTGACCAAAAGCACAGTGTTATAAATTATTCATAGCAGTTTGGATTCTAAAATACCTGTAACTGTGCCCCCTACTTTCACCCCCAAATATTTGTATGGTGTTAGTGCATACACCATTAGAATGTGATTGTATAGTATGTATGAACTACTTTTTGTTGTCACCTTTTATGGGACCTTAAAGGTAATTCATGAACTGTGTTTTTAAAACCAGTGGCCTAGCATTAACAAAAGTAATAATTTTTTGACTAGCTTTTCAGTCTTTATGATTTAGTCTTGTTATGAGGTATAACCTCATAATAATAAATGAATCTCATTTAAAATGAATGGATTATTAGAAGTCATGAATTGCTTTAAGCATCGGTTGCCTTTGTTGCTGGGTATTCTTAGTGGGATTATCTACAGAAAATGGAGTTTGCTCACTTCTGATAAACTGTTTTTCTGATGCTTTAGCAAAACTGTTTACCAGGCTTTTTCTTCCTCTTAAGTCATGAAGGAAGCCAGAAGAAGTTAGTAAAAAAGGCTGATTATTTTAACCAGCCTGACCAATGTTGTGTAATTAATAATTTTGAAAGGGGAAATAAATGTAGACATTCCTGTAATGACTGTAAGTACTCCGAAAGAGTCGTTTGTATAAAAATAATTCACTAAGCATCCAGACTAGAAAATTGAAAATAATGTTTAAAAGTTAAATTATGCAGAGTTAATCTTCAGCAGATAAGCTTTCAGGTGGTTCTTTGAATGCATACTAGTGTGAACCTTTCAACAGTTGTGTGAGATTGAATGTCTTCTGACATGTCTTACAACAACCTATGTTGTGTTTCTTAATTTTCCCCAGAAAACAGTGATGTAACCATGACATTTTACTCAGTTTACTCTTGTGGTCCTTATTGGCAAGACAACATAGGAAGTTTCTGGCCTGGCAGTTTTAATTTTGACTAAATGTTGGTCCTTGTCAGGCTTTTGTATGTCTGCGGATTTCCTAACAGAAAGCTGTGGTAAGCTCTTTAGACATTTGTGCCTGAATTGCTGGTGTTCAAGCTTTCTTGAGTACATGACCTTAGTGCACATACAAGGTGCATAATGGTTCTGTCATTTCAAAGATGTCATGAGTTGTTTAATCAATGGCTTCACCTTAGCAGCTAGCAGTCATGTGGCATACAGGCTCAGATGTTGGCAAACTGAGACCGCTCCTGGTAGTTCTATCAGGTTCTCATACGAAAATGCAAACAATTGGTTAGGAAGTGCTCTTTCTCCAAATATAAATTTTTTCTTGATCCGGTGATTCAGCACAACTCAAACCAAGTTGGAACTTTGTTACCGAAGGTGCTTGCTAATGCAGTTGACTGCCTGCACTAGTGACGTACTAGGTAGTAGTATGTTATCCTGTACGCTCTGTCTTCTGACAGAAATTTTCAATTCAATAATTTTGAAAAATCTCAGTGGAAAAGGCTTACTGAAAAGCATTTTCAATGGCATTCATTTTTTCATTGACTGTTAGAGTTGAAGCTCCTAGGCATTTTTCTGAGCTGCTACCAGGCTTTCAATAAACTACTCATCTGGTTGCCATGAGGAATAACTAACTGTCAGGGTCTTATTGCTGCATCTCTCTTCATGAAATTCAATGGGATGGAAGTTCCCATGAGTGGGATTCCACTGGAATTGCACATTTCATCTGCCCGTCTTCCTCGTTAGGTACCTAGCAATAAACTCGCTCTCCCTTTCCCTGGCATCAGTCAGCAAAAAGCTGAATTATCTCATCAGAGATGCTCTGTACGTAGATCATATACTCTCTGCATTCTGATGTTTCTTCTCTGAAATGGCAAGTCTTAGTTTATCATGGCACAGATTGTTTTCAGGTTTCCATAACATGGTAGTATCTGAAACCTGTAAAACTCTAAATGGAGCAATGTACTGACTGTTCAAATATTGCACCCATGAAAAAGTAGCAAGGCCTGATGTTAGGGTGGCTGGAGTCATGTTTCACTCATTGTTTCACTCCTATCTAGCACTTCTTTGCACCACCCAAAACAAAAACTTTTTGGCAGCCTTAAGTAGTGGTAGTCACAATAAAAGATAGAATTAAGAGAGTGGTTATTGTATCTGACAATAACCATGATTCTTTCAGGTGCTGTAATTAGTTTGAATTCTACACTCGGCATCCATCCTGTTTTTTGGAATCCTTACTGACAGAGGCTTTGGACTGCAAGAAGATCTCAGCACCTGGGATTAGAAAAAAAACTATTACTTAGCTAAACAAAATAGAATTTAGAAGTTTACAAATAATCTGTCTTTCAAAATACATTTTTGTCTTTTAATAGGCTTGCTGTGACAGTCTTTGAATATATTTTGGAAAACCATACAAAAACATGAGAGTTATATTTTTGGGTCACATTACTTGCAGCTTCATCTAAATATCTTCCTTTTAATTTTTTTCATTTTTGAAAATTTGGTTTGGGAAGAAATGCAGACATTGAAAAAGAGATAAAACTATTGCCAACTGAAAAGGCTGCTTTGATATGGCTTCTTATCAAATACTTCTCTCCGGAACTTCAAGTATTAGGATTTCAAGGAAGAAAACTTAATACCAATATAAAATACCATATTTGCATCACAATGTGACCTTTACATATTGGCACTAGTCATAGTACTTCAGTGTGAAAGTGCTAAATGTTATACTGATGCTGAACTGAAGTTTATCTGAAAAAATGGAAGAAGATGGAAGAAAGTCTTAATCTTGATGAAAGATGTCCAGTGCAAATTAATTGTAAATATGAGGCTCTCTTAATATATGATTCAGGCAAAAATGATCCAGTGTACTTTATATCATTCAAATAATTTTAAATACATTATTAAAACATGTAGAAAAATTTGTCACCACAATTCTCTGTATTACCTTCTAGCAACTTGATTGTTTTCAGTCAATTTTCATGAAGTAAAATTTTCCTGAAGAGACATTGGAGAACATCATTGTTGTGCCATTCCAAAGTAGATTTTCAGCTTGAACTTAATGTACTATTTAAGGAATTTTAAAAATTAAGAGTCTTCAGCCTTATAGAAATGCACTTATCTTCTCCAGTAAAAGAAAGCACAAATAACTGTAGTGACTGTTTTTCTGTGGAATAGTTCTTGTGTAATCACCTTTCTCCATAGCTACATCTAAAGCAATGATGACATGCTAATTTTTGGAATTTAGGGAATCAAGTGTATCTTCTTGTAGAGGGTTCTTATAGCTTGCCAAGATACAATGTTATATACTGGAGCTTGTCTAAGGCTATGCTGGGACATACAGTACAGCTGGTTTCATATTGTCAAATCTAAAATGTCATGATGGTGTGACCTAAGACAGTAGTTTGATATAAACTTGTCCTTCTCCTTCAAGTGGTTGAGAATATTTTTATAGTTCTTGTGAATAGACTTTAAACACAATTGTCTATCCATTATGCAGAAGCACAAGTACCATCTGTGCCCCTGCAACTGACATAGCTGGCATAAACTAAGGTCTTTGTTTAGCTAATTTGAGAAATGTGCTTGTGTATCCAGCCTTGATGCAAGACCCTGGCCTTGAACTGCGGAGCTGTAGCCAGGGGCGATAAAAAAAAAAAAAAAAAAAGAGTGCTCACATTTCTGCTTTGAGGTCTCATAATTAGGAGAAAAACTTGGCTTTGGGCCTTATGAAAAAGGTGTCAAAATCAGTCTGCTGCAGTACTGATTACATAGGTGGGTTCTGAAACTGAGGGGGGAAAGGGAGATCTATAAAATGTCCTGTGTTGCTTAGTGCTGTAGTGAGAGGCTAATTTTGCATTCAGTCTGAACATTTCCTAGGTTTAATTTTTTAGATCATAACTCTTGAACGGCTTTGTTCAGTAGACTAACATGCTTGGACTATATTGTTTCCTGAGATATATGTAATGGAAAGGGACTAATGCAATGCAAATCTCCTATGGAGACAGAAAATGAGAAGTAATGTCAAATAAAAGCAGAGATGTCATGATGTGGGATACTGAAGTACTGAAATAAGTAGTTTTGTTTATAGAAGTTAAAAAGAGGAAAACTGGGAAGTTAATTGTGGTACGTAAACAGAAAGTGGAGAATGAAAAATTCACACTGGTTGTGGAGACACTTGAGTCTGAGAGCCTGAATGAATCTGTTCCATAGAAAGCAGCCCGCAGCATGATGGTACTGCATTAGAAAGGATTTTTAGGCTTCCAGGGGAAGAAGCCTCTTCTGCTTGGCTAAAAATACAGTATTTTGTAGGTATTTTCAATATACTGTAATGGTCAGTGATTTGTATATTGGAGTGTGCCATGATATAATGTTGTCACAGCTGTATTAACTGCTTCTGTTCCTGTCTTGCTGCTTACATTAATGCCTCACCATGGAGCTCTGTCAGGCAGCAAGAAAGCTTTTGCTCTCTTGAAGATGTTACTTCACGTTTGTTTTTAGTGGTCATCTTTGCCATAACAGTTGAAGAATCATATTGTATATTCTCAGAACTCTTGTGTAAATTGGGAAAATAGCCTCATTTACAAATCAGAGACAAAAAGAGTGAGTGTAAGAGAATAATATATTTAGGATTATTTACTGTTAGGGTTAGTGTGGTGATCTGTGGGAGACCAGGGTGTTAGAGAAGGGGAGTTGGGGAATCCAGATCTCCTTAGTCATAGGTGCCTTATTTTATGCATAAAACAAATTTTCTCAGTATTGATAAATGTAACTCATCTGTTATGGCTCTGTGTAAGCATTGCACCTTAAATTGCAGCTCAGATGTTCTTAGTATCTACTCTTTGTGCTGTATTGCTGTTCTCACAATAGAACATTGCTACGTTCAGCTTCAGTACCTGTAGTGTATGTGGAAGTTGTTTTAGGATTGATGCTTCAAAGTTGGCTTGGGCTCTTACTTCAGAGATGACTAGCTCTCTGTAGTTGTTCTGAACAACTGTCCTTTCCCTCTCTGTTAAAAGAAGTGGCTGCGGGAAGCTTTTGTTTCCGTTTCATGTATTTTAAAGATTATTTCTTATCTTGCTTTTGTATACAGTGCTTTTCAGACAGGATGTTCAGAGCTGGTATCTGTGCAGTTTGTATCCAGCTGCTTATCACTTCCACCTTAATGGGCTTATCACATACTCTTTGTCTGGGGTTTATGTGATAGCAAAGGGAAAACTCAATTTCTCTCCTGTATTTCCACAGCTGCTTTGTCATTTGCATTCCTTGTGTTTTCTTCTTTTCCCTAGTGTGATTGCTGAAGAAAATGGCCATGCTAACACACCTCAGAAAGGACTGTTAACAGAAGATGCCAGTGTGGCTTCTGGGGTACTTGAGGCAGTCTCAAAATCTACTCTTTCACCTCAAGCAGTGCAGGTTTTGGAAGAGCAGAGTACAGTGCCTACTCCAGTAAAAAAGTCAAGCAAGACGAAACCACAAATAGATGTGAAAGCAGAGTTGGAGAAGAGACAAGGAGGAAAGCAGCTGCTTAATTTGGTGGTAATAGGTAATACTGAAAAATTACATTTTTGACAAACAGAGAGGTTAAAACCTTGTTGATTGAATCTAGAAGTGATAAAGAAGCAAAACTGTCCTCTCTCCAGGGAAGGAAAATCTTACACTGTTTTTAGTTGCATCTGTTTGACTGTTATTCATTGGATGAAGTACATTCAGATGTCCTTGACTAGAACAGTGAGGTTGATTTTACTATACTGTCAAAAGGAAGCTAAAAGTACTTTGTTTTGGATTCATTCTTGCAGTGTGTTCTTTTTAGTGTGAATTTTGAGGTGCTGTATGGCTGTCGTGCTGACTGTTTCAATAAACTGTCTCTCTGTACCTCTTATTTTGCAGGATTGTGAATTTCTGTGGATTGCATAAGCATTATTAGTGCATGTGATTTTCATATGTTTTATTATATTTCTTCTTGTACTATATTTAAAATGTGTAAATTAATAAAATTTATGTATTTATTTCCCTCCATAGGACATGTTGATGCAGGTAAAAGTACTTTAATGGGTCATCTGCTCTACCTTTTGGGAAATGTGAACAAAAGAACTATGCACAAATATGAACAGGAATCTAAGAAGGCTGGCAAAGCTTCGTTTGCTTATGCATGGGTCTTGGATGAAACTGGTGAAGAAAGAGAAAGGTAGAAATATCTCTTAATGGGAATTACCTTTTTTCCTGAAAGACCAGCATTTGTTAGGAAATACCAATCCGCTAATAATGCTACTAAAATGTTTAGAAGTATTTACTTAATATTTGTTACCAAATATTTTTATTTGTCTATATAAGTACATGTTATCAAAAGAAAACATAATATCCTCATTTGGTCATAAGAAATGTGAATGAGAAGTTGAGTATTTCTTCACGTGATTCTATGCTGTGGAGTGCAGTGTAAGACTAGTGTGGAATGCTTCTAGTAGCTGAGTTAGTTCACTTGAAGCTGTCTTACTGGTTTATTGCTGCCAAATTTCTCTCAGTTTGGTTATCATTGTATGGAAAAGTTCTAGGTTAAATTTTTCTATGAAAGGGTATCAGGATTAGCAGTGAAATGTCAGTTCATCACATGTGACTTACATTACATCAAATATAAAATCTATAAATTAAATTAATAAATTGTATTCTTTATAAACTGCTTTCAATTTATTAACTTGAAATACAAAATTTGAAATTTTATGATATTGAAAAAGTATCTAATAGGGAAGCAATGAAGCTAATTTTAAAAACAAAATCTGTGAGAACTTTTAGAACACTATATGGGAAGTTAAAGACATGATATTTGTGTTCACAAAATAATTTAAAAAGGCATTTTCTTATGTGTTTATATTTTTACAATCACTTGTCGCCCATGGTTTTGTAGCACGTAAGCTCTTCTGGTTAGAAAGGTAACCTTCACGATGTAAACTGATGCTGAAGAACATGGAGTAAGGCAGTCCCTATTGAATGTGTAACTGTTATTTTTTAAAGGCAAATACACTTTTGCAGTGGCCCTGTATATGGCTAAACTTCTGTGTATGTGAGTCCTTTAATTTATGAAGTGCACATACAAAACTGCGGGGTGGGGAGGAGGCAGTGTGCAGGTACGGGCAAGGGGTAAACAATCCTGAAGTGACCAAACACAAATTTTAGAAGTAGCCTTACATCAGTTAAGGCTGATGATACTGTAATGGTAGTGTTGTCATTACATTATAGTCTAAGGATGTAAAAGAGGAAAAGCTGATGGGGGGAAGGGTCTTTTTCTTAATTCCTGTAGATGTAGCTGGGTGTAAAACAGACAAACTTTGAAGATCCATTCCTTTCACAGCTCTGTAGTAGAGTAATTAAACACCACATTAAGTATGTTATTTTACTAACACAAGCTACCCTTGATAGGAGGTAATTAACATGTGAAACTGGAAATAGAGACAAGTATTTATTGCCTGCAAAGAGTAAAATGTTAACAGAAAGTAAAGTTCATGGAAAAATGGTCATGAGCCTTAAAAGTAATATCCCTTGACCTATGATTTCTTTTAGTGTCCAACAGTTGTGCATTTAGGTACCAGACTTCTCTTCAGAAGATAAATTGTAATAATTAAGGGAAAAGTTTTCTGAATTGGTATTTTTGATTGATTCTGTTTTCTCTTTGAGTTTTGTATTTTAAAGAAAAACTTTCTGGAGCCGTCTGTAAATGTCTGGGGTTTTGGGTGGGGTTATTTTGGTGTGGTTTTTTTGTCATTGGACGTAGTATATTTTAAGTATCTGTACTAACATGAGAAGTTTTGTCCCTCGAAAGTGCCTGTCTTCATCTATAAAGGAAAACGCAGATGACTAACCCAGATATCTGTCACGTGCATGATAGGTGTTTGCATTTCATCAGATGAATCCTATCCTATGTGCTGTGTAGAACATGTAATTAGTGGAACTGAGTCAAAGTGCTGCGATCCCTCCTTGATAATTAGTAGTTCTGCATGTGAATCTTTGCAAATATGTAACTGTATTCCTTATAATCCCATACCTTCTATTTTTTTCATTCTTGGCTATGTTTCTGTTACCCTGTGATGCCTTTTTCTGAAGAGCTAAGTATTAAAAGTACAATTACTAATGATTTAAATACACAGCACCATTTTCATGTTCTCACTATGCTTGTTGGGACATAGTCTATGGGTGCATGGAGTTAGTACTGTGAGTTCTGGGTGTTTCTTCATGACTAGAGTTACTGAAAGGCAGCTCTAGAGGTCTGCTTACTGGCAAAGCAGACTAAATCAAATGAAAGCTATGGAGTGTATAATTTCATGATTGTGTTTTTAATAGCTTACTTTATATCTCTATGAAGCTTTCAAAGAAGTTTTAATGATGCATTACATTTGTGCTTTGTTTTAAGGGGAGTGACAATGGATGTGGGTATGACCAAATTCGAGACAAAGACTAAAGTAATTACATTGATGGATGCTCCAGGCCACAAGGACTTCATTCCAAATATGATCACAGGAGCTGCACAGGTAGAGATGGTCTAAAACTCTTTTTCGAATAGCATTATTACTTACAACTTTTTCTTGAATTGGTTTTCTTTTAAAATCTGAGATGAAATAGAATCATTGATGGTGCTAAGGTATCTTTGAAGTTTTCATGAGTTTTCTAAACTTAAAAAAGAATTTGTTTAACTTTAAAGGCAGTTCCTTTTCTTTGGACATAACTTTTTGGAGGAGAGTTTTATTAGGGAATTAATTTGAATACTAAGTTGTAGTTTGATAAAATGAAAGTTGGGTTTGAAAGCTATTCAAACGTGGCATATGTCAACAAGAAGTTCTGTGAAAATGGTCTTGTAGGTAAAGATTTTAAGTGGTTTTGAGATTAAAAAAAAAGATTTGGAGAAGTCAAACAAAAGGCATTCTTCTATTTAACACTGTCTTTTATATGGGATGAGAAAACAACATAGCTAACAAAGTTTATGCAGAATGCATCAGTGTGATCAGTAGGACATTTGCAGAGACTACATGCCAGTTGCTTTAGGAACAGTAGGTAAAGTCGGAAGTATTGGGCACTACTCACTGAATTCAGTGTGGGACTTACCATTCTCCTATAGGTTAATTATTTAATTTATGGAAATAAAAATCAGAGGGGAGGGAAGAAAAACATGTGGTTACAAGACTGATACTCTGATGCTTTTTTATCATGGAGAATTCTGTTAGGTGAATCCCCAACTGCTGTTAAGCAAAATGCAAATCAGCCTTATCAGGGCCAGGATCTGGCTTTTGATACATATGATTAATTCACGTAAGTCCTGAGGTACAGTTTTTATAATTTAGAAAATGCAGGATGTCCTTTTTTTAAGGGAGAAGTTCACCACAAAGCACTTACGAGGCTGAGAGCTGTGGGGAAATTCATCCCTCGTCCTTTTCCTGTTCTCACACTTGTGCCATCTCTATATGAGCTGTGGGGATTTCACGCCTAGGACAAGGCAAGAGGAATTCAGGGCCAGGACAGTGTGCTGTCTCTGATCCTTCTCCAGGCATCCTGAAGCATAAGCCTGTAAGGAAAGGGAGAAAGTACCCCCTTTTCTCCTCTCTTTCCACTATGTCCATCTTATCAGACCTATGAAATTGTCTTACACCTGCCTCTTGACAGCAGTACCTTTATTGTTCACATCTGTTGCTATTGCTTGGTAACTGGCTGTTACTTACCAAAGCAGGAAAAGTAGAAGAAATATTAGCAGCATTTAAGGTTACCAGCAAAATCTTTTCCCTATGCTTACATGCTGACTTTTATACAGTGCTGTAGACTGTGTAATACATATTTGCTTTTAATGCTGTGACAGAGTTTGCCTAGATGATAAAATAGGATACCTCGTCTTTTCCACCTTGTGATTTTGGCATGCTCCAGTGTGAGTGGACTGTGAAGCATCCACATCCAACACACAGTCAACTGGTTGTCCCAGTTGTATAATGAGGCGATTTATCTGTAATTTTTGCAGCCTCTCACTATGAAGATATCCAGAATGAGTCAGGGAGAACTGGATGTTGAGCTCACACCCATTCTTAAGCTTCTGGAGCATGGGGTGCTTTTGTTCAGTTGAGGTCTGTGCAACATATCCGTAGTGGGTAGTTTGAAGAGGACACGTTCCCAAAACCAAGAGTTGGCTCATGTTTAACAGCAAGTGGTGGTTTATGACATGAGATGACATAATGCCATAATATCTCACCAAAATGGGCATGACAGAGATAGGACTGAGCAGTTTCAATTACATTTGAAGTACATTAGTATTCCTCTCATGTAAAGTACATTTTGTGTGAAATGTTGCTGATAGACAGTCACCCAGATTATTTCCATCTCTTAACAACTACTGATTGTATTTTTTTTTTTAATCTAGGCTGATGTGGCTATTTTGGTTGTGGATGCTAGCAGAGGAGAGTTTGAAGCAGGGTTTGAGACGGGTGGACAGACTCGAGAACATGGATTATTAGTGCGCTCTCTTGGAGTGACACAGTTAGCTGTTGCAGTCAATAAAATGGACCAGGTACATGCTTAATTTTTTTCATTTAATTGAAGGGCTTCCATCTAGGATTGTGGACCCTAAGTTTAAGGATTAATATTGTGAAACTAATAATAAAGCATTGTTTCTTTCTTTGATTCTCAGTTCTGTCTCTTGTGTTTAGACTTTACATTACTTTTTATTTATGGGTGTATTTTCAAAACACAGAAGGATAGTTTTGGTGCTAAAATGAGTAGGGGTCTGTCTTGTACTTCTGAAAATCTCACATAAGCAGTTAACGCAGTGGCATCTGAAAGAGCATCTTGGTGGTCATTCAGGTCAAGACATTAAGAGCTTTATTTAAACCTGTAAAGTGTGTTAAATATTACTAGTTGTGTTTTAGATTATTACTGTGTTGTATATGTTCTTGCTGAATCTGAATTTTGTGTAAACTTAAAAAAAAGGAAAAAAAAGGTGCTGTTCAAGGACAAATCAAACTAAAGGGGCTTGCAAGTCAAGTGGTGTGTTGTTTGCTATCAGTAATTGTTAATGTGTATGCTCTTGTGTATTCAACTATGAACCCACCTGGAAATCTCATATTTACAAATTCATTGAGTGCTGTGTGTGAAGAACACCTACTAGTACTACAGAGTTGATGACACGCAGCTGTATGTTCTACTCGTGATTAAAAATCTACAATTTTACTATCATAATCTGTTTTCTATTTTAGGTCAATTGGCAACAGGAAAGATTTCAGGAAATTATAAGTAAGCTCGGCCAATTTCTTAAACAAGCTGGCTTTAAGGTAAAGTAAATTTCTGAGGTCTTTGTTGTTTTGTTCAGGCATTTGGGTAGGATGAACTTTTCTTATGGTCAGATTATTTTGTGTCACTTTCCTGCTGCTACTACTACATGCACATAGTATAGCAGATCTTTTTTCTTACTGGTGGGGTGTACACTGAGCCCCTAAGGTTAGTCAGTTATTTAATACTCTTTCTGTCATCATCTTTGTTTAGATTTGTTGAATCTTTGGGGCACTTGCCTCATTTATAGTTTCTTGAGATTGTTCTCTACAGAGCAGAACAGACCAAGAATTGTCTGTTTTAATGCTCAGGATTACATGAATGACAGTAGAGAGTTTTATACCAGAGCGGGTGTCAGGATGGATTATGAACTCATAAGAACACCTCCATTTGCCATTCTTGACTGTTCTTTTCACGGTTCCTCAGTTCCAACTACTATCCATTTAGAATGGCTGTGGCCTTCCTGAAATCCCTGTGCATAAACCAGTAATTCAAACCAGTTTTGCCTGTCAGATGTGGAATTGGAGTTTCTTATCTGAACTCAGATTCTAGTTGTTAATGTTGCTATCATCATGTTTAAATATCTTCAACTCTGTTGGAGCACTGTGAATCAGGCAAGAGGTAAACAGAAAGGAAGAGGATCCACCAAGTAATCTGCCTTCTCCAGGGGGAATACGAATGTGCCAACTGTTCTTTTATAGCTTAGATGCGTAATATTGAAAAAATTCACTTCTTGCTTCTGCTAGAAGTTCCTGTTGTTAATGTATGCTTAAATTCTGTTTGTTTTCTTAATTAGGATTCAGATGTGGCTTATATCCCAACAAGTGGCCTTGGTGGTGACAATCTGGTCACAAGGAGTCAGTCAAGTGACCTCACACAGTGGTACAAAGGAAAGTGTTTATTAGAGCAAATTGGTGAGTACAATTTTCCTCATTTAAAAACTAATTATCCTGTGTATGTCAAAACTTTTATTTTGGGGGAAATGTGGGACAGAGTCTTTGGAATGCAATATAGTTGATTTATCCTTAAGTGGGAGTTGTTGAGACAGTTATTGAATACAGGAACGCTAAGAAGTCTTATCAATTTATTTGCAGATTCTTTCAAGCCACCACAGAGATCAGTGGATAAACCATTTAGGTTGTGTGTTGCTGATGTTTTTAAAGGTTGGTTGTTTTTATAATATTTTTACCATCATTTCACTGATATTTAACACAAGTGTTGAAAAATTATGTAAAAATAATGCTTAAAGTAGGAGCTTTATGTGTATCAGTAGTCTTGAACAGGAATAGTACGTTTTCAAGCACTGTTCTTTGTCAAATTTTCGATAGTACTGCTGAAAGAGAAACACACTGGAAAAGAGATTGAGGAATAAAATCTGCATGACCAGCTAATTGGCTAATGAGTCGATGGTTCTGTGGGACAGAATTTGGGAGTTTCTCTTTCCCAAACTTGTTCTTGTTGCCTAAATCAATGTTTCTCAAAACTTTACAAATGTGACTTTGGATTCTTTTACATTCCACTGCTAGATTTTAAAAAAAGCTTGACTTGTTTCTTTCATGTTAGCTGTTGTAGCTGTAAATAATGATAAATTCCTTCATTTTTGTACAAAAATTTGTGGGGTGAGGTGGAAGAAAAGGTTGGTGATGGTGAGACTGTTATAACCAGCCAAGGATTTAATGCAAGGCAGCTAGCTGTTCCCTAACGCTAAAAGAGATATGGACAGCAAGTAGCTATAACCAGTTCTTATTACCATTGTCTGGAGAAAATAGACTGCCTTGAGCCCTTAAGGTTTTCATGATAAAGCTGATGCTTTTTTTCAGTTAAATGCATTTATATTTACAGTTAAATTAGAAGAAATAAGGTTTGCAACACTCATCCCATTTGAAACGTCCTGTAGGTCCCTTGAAAAATGTTGCTAACTAGATGACAGCATGATTCGAAATGTAAATATTTGTAATCAAATATTATTATTGAAATTCATATCTTAAAAGAAATTTTACTTTTTATATAGGGTGTTTATAGGGGAAATACGAATAAACCAGATCAAAATACTGATTGTAATTGGAAAAATAAGTTTTGTGCAATTTTCATGTGGGTCTTAGAGAAAACACTGGATGCTGTACATGCCCTGGGTTAGCTGATTTAACGTACCGAAGCCGTAATGTTAAATATTGAAACCTTGCATGAGAATTTACCCTTGTGTGTTACCACTAGTTTCATCATATAGGCTGTCACTGTATGTTGGGTTTTTTTTAATTTTGTGAGCTGTGGGAAAATGTGTTAGGATTATTGATTGAGATCTTTCAAAATATTATCACGACTTTTTTGTTGCAATAATCATTTTTGTGTTGAGCTAAGTGTCACAAAATGAGCAATTTTGACTAAATCTGTTCTGTGGAAAAGTTTGACTTTTTGCTAAAGTATGCAAAAAAAATTGCTTTTGGAAGGGACTCAATTTACATATACAGAGTTTATCACTAAATGTGGCCTTTTAGGTGTTTTTTAGACTATTTTTTTTTCTTATCTTGTGATCTCAAAACTTAATTAACTTGGATGTCACGAGAGGAAGTAGCTGCAGGTACAAGTACATGAAGCAACAGTTGTTTTCGGCTCTGTTCCAGTGCCTGTGCATGCTCAGGAGGAGCTGTCCATAGAAATGTGTAAAAAAGTGAGAGTGCTGAGTGTACTCTTACATAGTTTGGAAAACCCCTTTCTTTATTAAGGTTACCCACACATATGATTCATCTACCTCAGCCTGATATTAGCTGTTGCCTTCCATAGCCCTCCTATTCTCTCCAGGCAAACTATCTCCTGATCCAAGAGGATCAGGTAAATTCCTTCACTGCTGCATCAGTCCCCTCTTGCCATATTATAATGCTGTCTAGGGTACGACTTCACCTGACTTTTAGAAAAGCCTTGTCCAGCAGCCAAATCCTGAGGACAAAGAACATGTCCTGACAGAACCCGAATACCATGATACACAGAAATCAGGCCATTTTTTATGCCCTGATTCTGTCACCCACTATCCATTTTGTATTTGCGTTGATTTCCTGGGGAGCTGAAGGAACTTGATACTTTGCAGGAAGCAATCAACATGTGAGATGATGAAGCTTCAAATGCCACACTGGTTTACCAAGTCAGAGCTGGTGATTTCTAAAAAAAGAAAAATGGTTCTTGACTGTGCTTGGGAGTGGTTGGGAACCTGGAACCAGTTCATGTTTCTGATTGCCTGCAAGTGCTTGCAGAGCCAGCTTCATGTTCTTTTGTGTACTATACTGAGGTGGTATTTGTACCATGACTTTGGGATGCCTTTTCTAGCAAGTATCTGCTTCTCCAGTTTTCTGTTCTTTTGCCATCTGATGGCATCTGTTAATTGACTGCATTCATCTCATTTGCTGGAATGAATAGAGGAAAATTAGCTTGCAGGCATACTGGTAATATTTTTCCAGCTAGATAGATGGAAGCATTCATCAATAATGGTGATGAATGCAAAATAGCAAGTTGGTAGTATGTGACCTCAATATTTGAGGTCAACTTGGTCTTTTGAATTCAGCTTTAAATTAAGCTTTTAATCTAATGTGACACACAAAATACCAAGATTCTTGCTTATCACTGAATTCTGATGTTCAGCAAAAGGTATATTTGTTGTTTGTATGGATACTGAAAATATTGTAGAATCACTTCAGAGGATTCTTTTTAAACACAGCTGCAAACATGCTAAGGAGACGAGGCATTTCTTAAGGTGCATAAATATGCACATGTAGCACATCTATTGAAAATAACTGACATATTCAAATAATGAACAAAGTATAAGGACATTGAAGAAGAAAAACTTTGCAGATCTTTTATTTAGAAATACTTAAGTCATCCACAATTATAATAGTTCCTCATATTAAATAGTGATGAATCAACTTTGACTTGCCAGGAGTAAAAGTAATATGCAGACAGAGCATGTAGGATTCTGAGTCAGTTAGACAGTAAATGGCGTAGGAATTTGAACCTGTGTGCATGAGAATTCTTGAGAGGTCTGTAGTTTTTGTTATCTGTAATTGTAGTGAGAAAGTGCTGAATTAAATAAAATTGCTAGAAATTAAGGAGCTTAATCTAATATTGAAAAATAAAAAATATTTCTTCAGGTACCTGCATTTGTTTAAAGAAGGGTATTTCTCCCTTAGTTCTGAAAAACTTAAGATGTAGAAGTTTTGAATTTAATGTTTCATTTTCATTATGATACACAGCTGGCTAACTTGCAAGTACTGAATACTACTGAGGGGGGAAAAAAACCTCTCTTTATGATATTAAAAACTTATCTATGCATTGCTGAAGGGTTAACTTATGATGGGAAATTGACCTTATTATGAAGTTTTTTGGAAATTATTACTGTCTTTACTACAGACCAAGGATCCGGATTTTGTGTGACTGGTAAAATAGAAGCAGGCTATATTCAAGTTGGAGAACGACTTCTGGCAATGCCTCCCAATGAAACTTGCACTGCAAAAGGTACAGTCTTCAGAAGCGTGTTTACTTTCAGGTCAATACTGGGCTAGAAGCAGTTACTGAAATGGTAACAGACTGTCAAACTGATACTAACTGTCAAACATAAAATGTGAAAGCATAAAACGAATTTCTTTAGATGTGACTGTGTCTGTATAAATATGTCTATGAAGAGTATGTGAGATCTTGCATGGTTTTTTTTACCTTTTTTTACCATATCAGATATTCCAGATGTTACAGCCTCATGACTTTTGACATTGCTTTATGAAGAACCTGTAAAAATACTTGAGTTCCAGCAATGTCTGTAAAAAAATATGCAGTACAGGACTCATTAATATTCAGCTTTGCTGTGGAATGTTACTGCTATTAGGAAGTGTGAGGATGTTGAACAACCTTTAGAAATTAATCTTATGAATTAGCTATGAAAAAGATTGAGAATTAAGTCTCTGCTGTTTCATGTTCATGAGATTTGTCACTTATCCTTTCATAATGTACAAACTTTCAAGATGTAATTATCATGAGCAACTACAAATGAGAAGAAAATTGGATTTAAATTTCAATACATTTGATTTCTGAAAAGAGGAATCACTAAGTCAAGACATTGCAGTTTCCTGATTAAGCTTGCTGTCTTGTACTGCAGAGTTGGTTTTGTGTCATATGCAAACAAAGATAAAATTGTGATTTTCTACATTGACCAATGAATAAAAAATTAAACCCTCAAAATAAGTGAATAAGTTTCTGTATCTGTTTAGCCTGAATTCAGCAGTGGACTGGTTTGACTGTTCTGTTCTGTTCCAGACCCAGCTCGTTCAGTACTAATTTGGGAAGCTCTTCAATGTGTCTGTTTATGGGGTTGTATGTACATTGTTCGTGTGCACAGGAATGTTACAATAACATGGATGAATATGGGTATCAGACCACTGTAGTCACTCCTCTGTTTTGGGAGTGGAGGAAGTAGCATGGAAACAGATGTATTTTTGTCTGAGTGTCCCCAGTGGTACAATTTTATGATTTTTCTTTTGTACTCCCTCTCGTATGGCTGAAATGCAGGTGAATGTTGGGCATAGTAGTTCATTAAGCAGGTACTATTTATATTTAGTGTAAAGAAGAGAAAATTTATCATACAAAATTTACTAAAGGTAGTGTGCACATTAGGATTCCAGTTTTTCATTTCAAGAGGCTGAGTTTCATTTATTCTGTGAGAATGACACGTATATGTGAAATAATTATCAACACTGCTTAAAAAACAGTACTTAACATGCTTGTAGTTGAATGATGCTTTCTGGCGTGTTTTTGACAAGTGGTTTTGGGAACAGATTTGCAAATCAATAAATACAATCTGTAGCAAAATAGAACTAGATCCTGTAAATGTATGCAGTATTTATAAAGTAAAGTAGGGTTTTTTCTTTGCTTCTTCTTGTCTACCAGAAACCTCAGAATGTTAGGTCAGGAACAATTAGTTTTGTCCTCACCCACCAGCCAGGTTATCTTTTAAAGTGATTAAAATACACCAAAATCAGAATAAAATTACTTTTAAAGATGCTTTCTAATAGATGCGATGTTGTGAACGAAAGGCATTGGTTACGCTTTTTTATGAAAGAGTCAGCAAACCCACTTAAGGTAAATGAAAGTTGACATAGTACCATTAAAGTATATGAAAGATGCGGTCTAGGGTGTGCGTGTGCCTCAGAGGATGGGTGGGGCAGATATGGAGATATTAGTACTACGGCATTTTCAGGACTGCGTCATTGCACAGTATGACAAGTGCCAGGTCCCTTCCTCTGGCTTAAATAAAGCCATGTTATTGTGCAGGGTGGGGTGAGAGAACAGTGAGTCCTCAACAAGACGGGGGGAAAAAGGCTTCCTCAGTCTTCTCAGTTAAAAAGCTTTTACTCTCAACCCATTCATACTGAAAATTGATGAGTAATGGTTGATGAAGCACAAATGGCCCAAGCAGAGCTGTTTGTTTGTAGCTCAGAACCTAGGTACTTCACTGTGAGGTTCTGTTCTTACTCATTTCCAGGAATCACACTGCACGATGAACCAGTTGATTGGGCTGCAGCAGGAGATCACGTTAGTCTCACTTTGACCGGCATGGATATCATCAAAATCAAGTGAGCAAAACTGGGTTTCAGTCTAAGTAACGGTTTGTTTTTAATGAAAAGCTTTATAACTAATACACTTAACAATTCAGCGGTTTACTTGAAGAATGATGTGGCTACCAGGATATTTAAAACCAAAGTGATGCATATCACCTGGCTTGCATGTACAAACGTTGGAAACATCTGCTACATGTACAACGGCAACCTCAGAAGAATAGCTTTCATACTTTGCCCTAGTGCTGACACTGGTAACCTTCAAAGCCTTTTTCCTTAAGACTTGTCCTTGGACATTTTAATTGCTGAATTAAGTAAATCCTTATTGCTAAATAAAATATTATTGAAGAGCTTATTGAATCATAAGTCATTCTAACAAAACAGATCCAAACAACTGCCATTGCATACCAATAAGTAAATCTGGACGAGTGGAATTGATGGAAGCTGTTAATTCAACACATTTAGCTGCTTGTAACACTTGTTTTGGTAAATGTTTTGCTGACCCTTTTTTTGCAGGGTCAGATACATTCAGTGAGACACAGCAGATCTTTTTGTGTCTGTATCAGTCTATAGGTTTCATGCTAAATGTTAGCCTCAAGCTTTTTAGGGAAGTGTCAGTTGTCGTTCAGTTCAGAAAATTGGAACTATTATTTGTTCAGCTTTTTTACATTCCAGTTGGACTTCAGACAGCAGACGTTCAAGTTACTGTTTGAAAACTCCTTGCATTGATAGCTTTGCAAATTTATGCTCTGCTTTTAGGGGAAAGGTACAGGCTTTTCAGTATTGCCATTTCATAATGGGGTGTGATTTTCTGTGGTAAATGGAGGTGGAGGGGGGGAAGTCTTGTTCTACTTGTTGAATGATGGCTTGAGTCAATTTGTTACCTTGCTGTTATAAATCTTTTGGAGATATGTTAGATTTGTCAAGGAAAGGTATGAAGTTTTAAGTCCTTTTGATACTGATGAAATTTGATTACATATGGTGTATATGTTTAGTCACGCTGTTTCTTCTCTTCAGTCATGTTTTGCTGGGTGGGATTAATTTTCCTTTCATTTTAGAGGGGTAAAACTAGCCACTGTGAAAAAGCTGTGTCTTGTCTACCCTCTTGACTTGTAATGAACAGCAGCTTTCTTGTGACTCCATGTAGAGCTTTTTTTTAAATGAGTGCTGCTGAGAGCTTAAGTTTTGAGAGTCCTGATCATGATGTTCCTTTATCTGCAAAATAGTTGACTTGCAGGCAGCAGCACTGCAGTTTTGGGCACCCTGCAGTATTTTATGGTCTTGATCTGGAACAATTAATTTCTGAATGAAAGTCTTAATTCTTCAAAGTACCTACGCACAGGAAACAGTGACATTTTTAGAAACTGATTAGCAATGGACGTAGTTGTTCACTGAACTAGACAGACTTCTTCATGCATACCCACAAAATACCATAGTCATTGTCTAGGAATTAATTTTGTTACTGGCTTTAATACGGTGTTCCTGGTTTCCCCCACATGATTATATTAAAGTGGTGTTGTCTTTGCTTTGCTTCTCTTAAATATTTATCTTTTTCCAGTGCAGTGATTAACATTTGTATGTCAAGATATATATCAGTTTCTTTTGTTCTCCTCTCTTGTAGTGTTGGCTGTGTATTTTGTGATCCCAAGGAACCCATTAAAGTTTGCACTCGTTTCAGAGCTCGGGTTCTCATCTTCAATATTGAGGTTCCAATCACTAAAGGATTTCCTGTAAGTCTCTGTGAAAGTTTGTGTTCACTACAGGTTGCTCGGATCTTTTCCTCTCCCTGTTCAGCCTCATGAATATGAGAGGTGTTTAGCGTCCAGAAATGGTTCTGTCTCTCCAGACTGATTCTTCTGTAATTTGAAGAGGATGTGTAAGGGGCTATTGTGGCTGCTTTTGCATATTCTTACTGGCTTTTAATACATAGCTGAGCCATTTCAGAGAACATGAGTTCCACCACAGTCAGGCTAGGCTGTCCTTTAGAAAGCTCATGCTTTGTAGGAGTATAATGATGCGCTTAGTTGCAAGATGCCTTTTAAAATAAATAAAGTATCAGTTCATGCTACAGAACTGCACTGAAGTGGCAAAATCAAAACACTTAAGAATGAAAAATGTATTTATGATGAATTAATACATGGCCTTTGTGTCGTATCTGTAGAGACCACGAAGTTTAGGAACTAAAAACAATAAATGTGAAGTAGACTCCTGTGAGAGAAGATTTATAAGTATTTGTTTAAAAAATCAGTCTGAAAAGAAATTGATGTTTTCAAGTATTAACACCTAGGATTTCTGATTATTGTTATGTTTAATAACTGAAACAAATATTTTTAGGTGCTCTTACACTATCAAACTGTAAGTGAACCTGCTACTATCAGAAGACTGTTGAGTGTCCTGCACAAAAGCACTGGTGAAGTGACAAAGAAAAAACCTAAGTAAGTGTTTTGAATAGTTAATAATTACTCAAGAAATGGGCTGACTTTTGATTAATATACAGTATATCAAGCAGGTTCTGTTATGAAGCAATAATGTGTTTCTAAGAATATGCATTCATTGTTTTAGTTGGTTTCATGTTTAGATTTCAGAGTGCTCTACAAAGTCAAAAACCTCATGCCCACTTGATAAATGCGGATTTTACTGAGAAGTAAAATGACTTGCCTAAGGTCACTTGCAAAATTGCGAGTGAATCCTAGATCACCAGCCCTGCACTTAAAGGATTTTTTTTTTTTTTAACGTTATCTCTTCTCTTCCTGTAGTAGCATGAGATCCTTGGTATAATTCTGGAGATGGGTTACTGTCTAAAATAAACTCAACTAGAGAGTGGGTCAGAGAAAAAGAGATTTGGGGAGTCTTCCCATGGAAGTTAAACTATGGGAACATCCTTCTAGTTATTTAAAGCTGGATTTGGGTAGAAATGCTATTTGATACATACAGTGTTATCAGAATAATCCTTTTCCAGAAATTGCATGGCTGAAACTGTTGCTGAAAGGTAATAGGAAGAAAAGTCATGACTTCTATAGAGCAATGAATTGGCTCTTTAGTCATTGGGTTTGAAACAAGACTTGATTTCTACTAGACATGAAAAAACAGGTATTAATGAGATAATTAACTTCAAAACAATTTGATAGATGTTGTGGTTGTGTTGATAGACATGTTTTAAGAGAACTCATGCCCTTTTTGAGACATGCTCCAGGCAAGTGAGTTTTCAGTCTGGTGGCTTGGACCATACTTGAAATCCGTCTTGACCATTGTACTTCTGTCTTTTTACGTTGATTTTTTCCATTTATTTACTGTTCTCTCTTTTTCATTTGTGCATGCATATATTTATAATAGGATTTTCTCCTTATTTACCTGCAGGTTCTTGACTAAAGGGCAGAATGCTCTAATAGAACTACAGACTCAAAGACCTGTTGCTTTAGAGTTGTATAAAGATTTTAAAGAGCTTGGGAGATTTATGTTACGCTACAGTGGTTCCACTATTGCTGCAGGAGTTGTCACAGAGGTACAGCATTTTTGTAATGGACTTTCTATACTGTAAAGGAACCGTGTTAACTTTCACATAGCATTTAGTTTTTATGGTTAAGACCTGTTTTACACCCTTTGGCCTAGAAAGTGAATTTATTCTGCTATAAAAGAGACAGTGCTTCAGCAAGATGTGAGGAAAACTTGCCATGGTTCTGTTCACTTTATTAGGAGCAAAAATTACTCTATTTAGAATTTTTGAATGTTGTGCATTTTCCCCCCCTCTCTCGAGTTAAAAAAATAATCCTTCGCTATTTTAACATACGTGAATCTTTCTGAAATTGAATTGCCTGTATAAATATACTGGAAGTAGTTTGTAAATAAGAAGTGTTGGCCGTTTTTACTGTGAGTAGTTTGGGTCCCAGATATTTTTCTGTTAGCATTAAAGACAATTGTAGATTTGATTCTTACCGATACCTACAGACATTTTTTGATCCTGTGTAAGTGAGAGGAAGCAAAGGCTGTGGGGGTAAATATAAATGTTTTGCCTTCTATTATGGAAAAAAAATATGAATGTGTCTCTGTCGCTTTGAAAAATCTTGCTATGATTTTGGATTAGAATTTAAGTTCTAATTCTAGGTCTGAGGGAGAGCAGTGTAGTTGCATTAACCAAGTTCTGGTACTGAGACTTAAAGCTGTGTCATTTAATGTCAAAACTTGGAACTAGAGCGTGAGAATTTCTGGCTTCTCCCTCTGTGTGTAGGAATGATGCAATCAGTCTGTCAGAGGTTCTGGGCCTTACGGAGTTTTAATGCTCTTAACAATCTGTCTGGTCTTAAGTAGGATCCAGAATTAGGGCTTTAATCTTGCACCCATTTTTCATTAAATTTAACTTGAAGTGAATGGGGTCCTGTTTAGATCTATGATGCCTGTTGTTTGTAGAACTGGGGACTAAATAACTCTTTGATTGTTATTTGGGAATTACTATTTTGGTACTTGTCATTGTGTTCCGGAGAATTTCAGAGCAAAAGCAATTATTTTTTTCAGCTAACTATACCATGTTGAAAAAAGCAGTAATCATTTTACATTGAGTACTTCATTTTTCACCATAGGGTTTTTGCCATTTGCTTATATTTTTAGATTAAAGAATGACAGTGGTGCGAGAACTTCTACCGTCCAACCAAAATGCAATCAGATATCCAAACTTCTGTTTAGGAATCCAGTTACTTCAGTTGAAGGAACAAGTGCAATTAATTGGGGAGAAGATGATGATGGCAAAAGTTAAATTGTGTGAGACATCTGGGGAGCCCTTCATCAGTCTCCCCCACTGCAGAACAAGATGCCAACTGACAAGGAACTGCAAACGTTACACTTCTTGATCTCAAGAATCTCCTGTGTTTCTCCATGTGGAATTTAGCCCTTAGAGAGCTTGAGGGAAAAATCTTAGAAAGTTGAATTAGAGAAAAAGATGATGAATCATCATGAAACAAACTTCTTACTTCCAGACATAAATTGTTTACATATTTTCTTTGATTTGCTTTTTTGCTGCACATTAATTCAGTAAAGTAACTTTATTGGTCTAATATATTTTTAGGTTTGAGTTGAATGCATATTCAGGGAAAAAAAGAACTATTTACTTCGGTTTTAAGAGAATGGCATGTAGTATTATCCCAGGATTGTTTTCCCTGTCCCAACATTTATTTAAAAAAAGTTTTCTTTTGCTGTGTAGTGGAAGCTGTGCCAACATTGGCTAATTTTATTTTTTAAACTGTAAGGATAATAAAATAACTTTGTCTGAGCATAATTTTTGTCTCCTTCATCTTCTGTTATTTAAACACTTCTAGATTGTGTCAAATCATTCTTTACTTTCCATAACTCAAAAGTTTCAGAGTAAACTTATGAGTTAAAATGCGAAACTGGCATGCGACATATCTTTCTGTGGAAATAATTTCCGTTTTTCTCATGTTACTTGGCGCAGCTGCTGCGCATATACAGCTCTTTCATCCAGACTTGGTGCTCTTTTGACCAGAAGCTGGCAGTTTAGTCTTGGGATGTATGCTAAAGCTGGATTGTTCTGCTTACTCAAGCCAGTTCCTCCTTTCCGCTATTCAATAATAGGGCAGGTGAAACCTCCCAACTGAAAAGAGGGTCCTTCTGCCTCCTCCAGCTTAAGGTCAGGACAGACACGCTTTACTACAACTTGGATGATTTTTTTTTCAATAGGAAGTGTGAGAGGACCTCAGGTATTTCAGGACCTGTACATGAGCATGGGGTGGAGATGACTCTAGTTTGACTCAAGTTAATAGTGTGGCGAAGGAACTAAACTATTTGCTCCAGAGCATCAGTCACTGGAGTTAACCAAAGTAAATCTGTGTCCTGTGTAGTGAAGAACACAAAAAGTATATGATTATTTAGTTCAAAGTTTTCTATGGTCCATACCTACTCTTCTCACCTGCTTTTTTTGGTAGGTAACTTTTCTTTACACTTACCTGCTTTAGCCCCAATTCAGCATATACCTGCACTTGACCACGTAGATAAATGGTTGACTGCATGCACATTTGTAGAAGTATCAGTGATACTTTATATGGAAATGACTTTTGTAAAATCTTACGGATCTGAAATATCTGAAATCTGTTATTGCCAAAACCGAAGCTTATGAATTATCAACAGCCGTGAAGGTCTCAGTGCACTTGTTGAATTCCAGACGTTTGTACTGCCAAGCTCTTGCATTGAACGTGTTCCGCTTGCCTTTAAACCTTGAAAATGTTTAGGTTGTTTTTAAGTCAGGGTACAGCTGAAGTGCTACAGGCAGAAGAATGTGTCATTAGTTTTAAGACTTCAGTAAATCCCTTGCTGTTTGTGGACAAGGAAGTGTGATAATGGAATGAGCCTCTGATAACCCTTCTCACACATGGTGGCATTAAATTTTGAGACTCAGTATTCTGTGACTACAGAAAAGCTACTGCATGCTTTCCCAGTCTGTAGCTTGGGAGAGCCAGAGGTATTACCTAGTCCAGTTCCAGCACTGAACTGAACTCTGCCCAGAGGCACCAACTAGTTGGTTAATGCATAAATGATCTGTTGTTGTGCAACAAAAACCTACCACCATTATTTGATCAAAATATGTTTGCCTGTTGATCCACAAGAAACTTGATGGCTTGGCAATGGTCTAAGGTGCAAAAACGTTCTAAACTGCTGATTGAGATATTCACAATCTCATGATGACAACATACTGCTCTCTAATATGGATGTAGTGTTTTGAATATCTCTGGACTGCAAGAAGGCGTCATGCAATCTTAAAGCAATTTGATAATGTAAGCATTCTCTCTTGGAGAAAAATGTCTCTTAGCTGTTATTGGGCACTGCAGGTTCTTGGGAAGTTAAAGAAAAATCTGAGTATATGTAACAGGCTTCTTTGTAGTAAGGTAGCTTCCACTGGAATATCTATGGAAGGGAAATCATGAAAGCTGGTGTCCTGCTTCTTTTTTAAAAACTAGATTTTTGACAAATTACCACAGAGTGTACCAGGTAGGATCGTGCTTCTCAACTGTTTTGAATTGAAGGGCCACTCGGCTGCTTGTATTGTTTAATGTTTGGGGATGTTGGTGGGAAAAAAGGTAGTTTCTTATGTTTAAAATCTTCTGTTTCGGCAGAACGATTTTTTTTTTTTTTTTTTTTTGCAATTACAAGAGAAAGTATTGGTGAAAGCAGTAAACATGAACTGCAGACATACTAGTCTGTGTCTTTTCTCTCTGTGTACTGATGGTGAGGAGCAGGTCCCTGGCTAGGTATTTAGGTCTTGAATTATTTTGTGTAGTTGTTGCAAAATGTCTTTCTTCAGACTTGAGTTTGAAAAGCTGATACAGTGAGAAATTTCCCTATCAAACCATTCTTTTTCTCCCCTTTAGTATTTTATTTCCTGTAGACAGAGAGGAGCTGTTTTCCAGCATCTTAGCTGATCCTTCAACTCCTAGAAGAGAACCAAGTGTCATAGAAGTAGTAATTTCTTACCTGCTTTCCTCTCTTCTGCTGCTGTTGCCAGGGTTCATTCCCACTCAGGAGCGGTGCACGGAAGATGGAGAGAGAGGGGGAGGAGTTCAGATTCACTGTGCAAATACATACAGACCTACTAATCTAAATTGATACCCTATAGGGAAAAAATCACAGATGAAGAAAGCAGCAAACAATGGCTCACTCAAAGGCTGTCTTAGTGCTGGAAAACTTTATAGCTGGCAATTTTGTTCCTTGTTCCTCCTACATAGACTCCTATAATCCATCCACTGGGGATGTCTATTGCAGGGTGCCAGACAGCGGCAAAGAAGAGGTGAGTAGTATCCAAATGTACAAAGAAGTGAAAAAGTTAAATGCATATAAGTAATATTTTGAGTGGGAGAGGCTGAAGGTGGGAGAACAGAAAAACACTGAAGACTTTAATGCTTAAGTGGGTAGGGTCTTGATTGTATTGTAGCACTGTGTAATCTATTGCTGTGGCAGAGAATATTGTTATTTTTTTACATTTTGCTGTTAGAAAGTTACAGGCTGGATCCTAGGCTGGTGTAAATCAACAAAGTTTCAGTTACTTTAGGGAAGCTCCTTCAGCTCACATGGAGGATGTCTTGTACATAAGTTAACAATAGCACTTAGACTGACAGTGAGTATAAACAATCTGGAAGAGAGAAGAGAGTTTATTGATCTCTTCTGTGAATAAACTTAAAGGCACCATATACAATTAAATGTGTTCTTCCCGAGTGTCTTGATGATTTGCAGTTGTCATTTAAAAGGATTTTTGGCTTGCTGGATCTTCCCTGAAGTATGGTAAAAAGCTTCCAGACCTCTCTGGTTTTGATGTTAGCAGTTGAATATTAAGTGGAGGGGATGAAGTGGCTGCGATGCGTGTATGTTTCTTTATAATGTAGCCTGTCCTCTGCATCGCTGTAATGTTTCCTCATTCTGTGTTCTCTAGTGGGATGAATGTCCCCTGGTAGCTTATATGTGTTCAGGTGTAGATGGGCAGTGTGGCATTCATCTGGGGAGCTGCAGTTTTATTGATGCTACTTTATAAAGGACCTACGAGTGTGTGTCCAACAGTGTTTCAGATTTACTGAAGGGAGAAATGACTGGAAAAGCTTGCATAATGCGAAGGGCTTAGAAAATATTGACAAGTAGCGTACGATATTTTCAAAACATTTTTTAAACAAACCACTGCTGTGTGTAGCGGTTCTCTTCACTTGCATTTCAGTTCTGTTGACATCTTTTCTCTTTGCTTCTGTCAGCAGAAACCTTTGCACTGTAGTTTCAACTGGGTAAATATTTGCTAGATGCTGATGACCAAGGGTTAAAGAGTAACAGGTTGGGTTTGCTAGAATACATCTGTGTAAGTTCATTCCAACCCTAATTATGCCTGAAGAGACTTCTCTTTGATGTGCAGGTGCAAATCTTCCCGTTCACTCATTTGCAAAATCACTAAAACCAGAGAGATGTCAGAATGCTAGAGCAGCCTAACAAAAATAGGCTGCTCTGGCCATTCTGGAGCTATAGTTCAAATGTATATTAAGAGAAATGGCTTTTCTCTTTCAGTTTTCTGAGTTAGTGGTTGTGTGTAGCAGTAGGAACCCTGTTAAAACAGCCGTAAAGTCAGTGAGTGCTTTACTGCTGCCTTTAGACAACTATACAAGAGGGTCAGGCTCTGCAGAGCTGTCATCCTCTAGTGACTGAGGGAATATGCTGTAGGAGAAAGTGCAATCACATACTACTTAGAGGGTATCCGGAGACTTCAAAATGAGTTTCTAGGCCCAGGCTCAACAAAGAACTCAAGATGCTAGTTTCTAGTAAGGCTTAATGTTCTGTTGGATTTTTTTCTTGGTTAATTTTAATGGAGGGTTAGAAGGCAGAACAGAGACATACAGTGAATCAGTTGCTGACCCTGGAATTTAACACCAGGTCAGCTAAAGGGGCTATTTCATCCAGTTTCTGCCAAAAACATCAAATGTTTTTTCAGGGGTTAATTTGTCCCTTAGCTAGATGACTTAAATTCCAGATAGCAGTACCAAAGCAGGCTGAACAGGTGCCCTGTATCTCCAAAAGACAGGCTGGTGAGGGCTAATTAGTCCTGTCAAATATCTCCTCTAAAATGATCTCTCTCTAAAGGACCTTGATCTTGTGCATCATCCACTGGGAAACCAAACATCACGTCCTGAGGGCAGTTTGGGGGATTTTCCTGTCAACCCTTTAGGATAGTTCTGGATTGTGTGTTCTTTCTCTGTCTTGTGCAGAAAGAGAAAAGCAGAAGGAAGTGTTTCAGACACATGAATTCATAGTTGAATTTTTATGCATGTTTTCTTTGTGACTTGACTTTCTTTGCTGCTTTTTGCTAGTCAAACTAAGGAACTGTTTGACACACTCTTACTACTGCACAAATCTTTCCCCTTCTTTTCCTGTTGATTTTTTTAGATCAATCTACTGCCACTTCATTCCTTCCTTTGCTGATTTTCTTTTCTGCTGTCTGTGAAAATGCAGCATCTTCCTTATTTTAAACCAGGGTTAAAAAAGGCACATAGCCTTAACTGCAGACCAGCCCTCTCTTAAGGCAGGCAGCAAGCACCCTGTGGAAAGGGCCACAAAGAAGAGGACAGATGAGAAGCAGCACCACAATGGCACCTAATGACAGGAGGGTGGAAGAACAAGTTAATTTGTAAGGGTGGTATGGTTTCACAGAGGGTGAACCTTTGCAGAGTAGTGTGCCATCCACACCTGACTTGCTCAGTAAGCTGCAGTTCCCCTTTCCCAGGCCTGCTTTGGCCCTACTCCAGCTGCTTGGTGGCTGCCAGCCTGCTGCTGTCGGCACCTGGGTGGTAGGTTGTTGAACTACAGTTGAAAGAGTCTGAACTTGGCCAGTGATCCGTGTGACCTTGTGCGAGTTGGTTTACTCCCACCCAGGCCTCTCTACCAGTATAGTTCTGGCCCTCAAGCTTGGGTCCTTATTTTTAGGGACATTATAAATTTTGATGTGCATGGAAGAAAACAAACAAACAACTAGGATTTCTACCTGTTTGAATTTTTGTGCCCCTGGAGTGCCTATAAATTATTTTGTGATTGTTTTTATAACACCCATCACTATCTGAAGGAACAAATTCGCAACTGTGGAATTGATGGAGTCTTCAGTGACTGCATGGGAACCAGCAATGTGACAGCATTAGAAGAGGTCAGAATTATCTGATTATTATTATATCAGCATCCTCCTAGTTATTGACTTGGGCAGATTTCCAAAAGCTGAAGAAATTTTTGAGCAAAGATGATGGGAAAGCAACTAAGACAGCTTTGGCTAAAAGCCCACCTTGGTGCATACGTTAGATATTGGAAGCAATTAAGAAGTGATAGATAGGAAGCAAAAACTGGGAAATGGAGTAAATTAAAATATGGAAGGATGTTGGTAAGTATCTTTAGACTGGTAAACAATTTCAAGAAGGAACTGCTTATAAATCAATAGATGCAGATAACTTTCGTTTAAGAGCCTAGAGGAAGTGGTTGATGGAATAGAGTGGTTTCTGGTGAATTTTAATCCTTTGAAGCCTAGTCTGATTCAGAAAAATGGTGGTATTCTGCCACAGTTCAGACAGGTCAGGCTGAAGGACCATGCAGTAGTTACATACATCTCAGGCAAAATACTGGCAAGACTGATATGCATGTATATGAAGTGCATCTAATGAGCTTTCACATCTGTAGACTTTGTTAAGTATCTGATGAGAGAACTGACTAAACCCCGAGAGTTTTAGAAAGGAGCTAATTTTTTTTTTATGTGAGGGCGTTAATGAGTTTTTAGCTGTGATCAGGTAAGATCAAAAAAATTCTCTGTCTATTCTGTAAATATATTCTTAGTCCTTGCTTGAACCAGCTGGGGGAAAGAGAAGAGGAAAGCAGAGGCAGGGAATACAGTTTGTTCCTTTCCCAATCCCTTACTTTCATCGTTGCCCGGTGTGGCTGAAGTCCTGTGTTGCAAGGACTCTGGATGTTTAGACTGAGGCTGCATTTGCTCTGGGAGATGCTTGCACTTTCCCCCATGAAAAACAAGGTTCTGCATGCGTTCAGCCAGTGGCACTTGGCGGTGCCAGTTGACCAGTCTGGCATTTCCTCCAGGCCTGGAAGGCTGCCCACAAGTTTCTGGAATTTAGAGAAAAGCAAGAGTTACAGCAAAATACAGTATCAAGAAAAGAAACTATTGAGTTATGGGATAGTGTCTTGAGAAGATGAAAGTGGAGAAGCTATCAGTAGTCACAACTTTGTAGAGCTGAAGTCTTCCCAACAATGTGATCTGGATTATTAGCCTCTCATATATGAGTTCAGCTGCTGATTGTTTTGATAGTCTGTCTAAGGCCTTCCATTAATATTCACCATTCCACTTTTGGTTTTTTAGGTGGAAGCTGCTGTCAAAGCTGCCAAAAATGCCTTCCCAATTTGGTCCTCAAAAAGTCCATTGGAAAGATCTCAGATCCTGAACAAATTAGCAGACTTGATTGAACATGACCTGGAAGCATTTGCACAAGCAGAGTCAAAGGATCAGGGTAAAAATTGGAACTGTTGATCTCAAATGTAGAGTGTCATGCTGAATATTGAAATGGGAGGATATGGTCCAGATTTTTAGTATGGTATGAGCCGTTGGTGCAAGTTGGAGTTGATGTGCATGAACTTTGTAGAAGTTGTTGATTTTGGATTCCTGGGACATTTCTGTTTTTCAGAATTGCTGATTTTGACTTCAGTTATTAGATATTTGTAATGCAATACTACGGGGGAACTGTTGTTGACTATGGTTATACTGTGCAGGGGATTACTTGGGTGTAGGACAAAAGATGTGTCCCAAAAACCACGGAAACCTATAGTGTTCAGAGCAGAGATTGAAGCACTGTTTACAGCGGTGTTTAGATGAGCTATTTTCTGCCTGTGATAACAGAGCACTGTACTTGGTTTTGTTTCAGGAAAAACTATTACGTTTGCTAGAACAGTGGACATCCCTCGGGCCGTGTACAACTTCCGATTCTTTGCCTCTTCCATCCTTCATCACACAACAGAGTGCACCGAGATGGCATCTATGGGCTGTGTGCATTACACCTCAAGGGCACCTGTGGGAGTCGGTATGGTGTTACTGAAATGCTGAAAAGCTTGGCAGAGTGTCTGCCTCAGCAGTGACTCAACAAAGAAAGAGTATTTTTCAAAACATTTATTGTCTCTGGATCATGTGCTAAACACAACCAGTCTGCTAAAGCATGAGCAACTTTGTGTAAAATCAGTCATGCTGCTTCATGGTAAAAAGAATACTTATATGCCTTAAGCATCTGTTCTAACCTGGTAGCTCTCACTCTCAAAATACCTCTTGTGTTTTGTACATGTGTGTCTGTGTGTGTAGGTAAACATTGCTGCTTTAGATCAGTGAGGCATTCAGAAGCACTGCAGGGAGAGCTGGATCCTCCTCGCCTTTGGGGAAGCAGTAGTAGCTTGCAATGTGACATTTCAGCCTGTGACTGGAACGTGCATGAGTGGTTAAACTGCTTTTAGCTGGGGAGTTGCTGAACTCAGCCCCTAGATGCTGCTAAGGCTTCATAAATAAAGTGGCTGTGCTGACTCGAGGAGGAATGGAGTTGTAATGTTTCAATTATTAGGTGTTTTATCTAAATATGGATGAATGTTCCACATTCACACTTGAAATATTTAAAAAAATAAAATTGGCTAACCTAGAGGACACATTTAAAAGTTTTTGTGAGCAGTGGACAACATAAGTACTTCTGGTAAAATTACTCTCATAAGGAAAAGTCACTCACTGCATCTGCTCCATCAAAAAGTGAGAAATCCTGTGACTTTTGTCAGCAATCACACCTAACAATTACAGATTGTTTTTCACTATTTCCTATAAATATGTAAGGTGGAAGTATTCCCAAAAGCAACTACTGAAACAATTCTGGTCATTCAGCAGTTTGTGAAAACAGCAGTTTGTACATTGATAAACTTTGGCACTCATAAATTAGGCTAAAATTTTTCAGGAAAATATGCACTCTATGTTATGCATGCTCTTTTTTTGTATTAAAATTGGGGGGAAAGAAAGCTCTAAAGAGCAAGAGAAAGCAAGAGTGGTCTGAACTAACACACATTATCTTAACTTGCTGTTGGCTAACACAGAATGTTACCACAGACCAGTTGATGTACAATAGTTGTTATGGCTAACCTTGCATTAATATTTCTGTAAACCACTGAAAATTCACTTACTGTGAATGTAAGGTTCTGCAGTAAAGAAGGACCAAAACTTATTCAGAGAGTTCAGCTGATCACCTTTAGGATCATTTGCACAAATCTTTTAAAATTATTTGCCTCTAAGAAATGTTTCTAGCCACAAATCTGTTGCACAATTGTCTGGAAATAAAAGCTGTAGCCAAGTTCCCTTCATAAATCTGAATTGGTGTATAACTGCTTGAGGTTAGAGAATCACATCTTGTCTCCCAGCAGACTGAACTCTTGTCTTCTGTGGTTTTGCTCTGTAGCTGGTTTAATCAGTCCCTGGAATTTGCCACTATATTTGTTGACCTGGAAAATAGCTCCTGCCATTGCATGTGGAAATACTGTGGTTGCCAAGCCAAGTGAAATGACATCTGTCACAGCTTGGATGATGTGCAAACTCTTGGAGAAAGCGGGTGAGTCCCATAGCATGCTAGGGAGGGCGAATAGGGTGGGAATACTTGCCTGTGCACCATTTTTTTTTGTTGTTGCAGAAATCAGAAAGTACTCAAAGAATCTGGGAAAGACTGTTTGCTGTAGCTGAATGTTGCACTGGAGAACAAAAAGCTCTCCCTGTCCTCGTACTATCCCATCTCCCCACCCCAGCTCTTGCCCAGTTTTTTCTACTGTCTTCTCATGCAAAGTCTTCCAGTGCATCCTTTCCCCCTCCTGAACTCCACTTAAGGATGTCCTAAGTCTGAGGTGCCAGCAGAGGAACCATGAGGGTGTAAGAGAGTGAGAATCAGCTCTTGGTGGCTGTCGTGGCTGTATTTAGTGCGCTATTAAGAAAAACTGGGAGGACAGCTGCTTCTTCCCTGAATGACTGAAAACTGAGTCTCTGATGATGGATGCCAGGCAAGCTTGATTGATCAGTAGAATTGGTTTTATCCTTTAACCCGTGACCTCCAGAGTTATTAAACACCATGCATTTCAGCTACTACATAAGTTAAGAGTCAGTCTTTGTCACCCTGGAGCTACTGGTAGTTTTCTAACTTCAGAGACAAAACACAGTGAAGTGAAACCTGCAGAGCAAGGGAAAGAGTATGATGACCATGTGCCTTTCTTCCCATCAGGAGTACCCCACGGGGTGGTGAACGTGGTGTTTGGAATGGGCACCAAGGCTGGAGAAGCCCTTGTCTGCCATCCTGACGTGCCTCTGATCTCCTTCACGGGAAGCACGCTGACGGCCCAGCGGATCACGGAGAAAAGTGCTCCGCACTGCAAACGGCTTTCACTGGAACTGGGAGGCAAAAACCCTGCGATCATCTTTGACGATGCCGACTTGGCCCAATGCATCCCCACGACCCTGAGGTCCAGCTTTGCCAACCAGGTGCCTCCCACCTCCATAGCGTATAAACCCTGTTTGCAGCAGGAGGTGTGCATGTTTCTGAGAGTGTGTGCATGTGCCTGTACCTTTGGCTTCAAATCCTAAATTGTCAAGTCTGTTTCAAGGTTCTGTGTGGTAGGCTAACTGTAAATAGAAAAATATGAAAAAATTTTCATTATTCCATGAGCAGGGAAACAAAATAATAAAGGGCTTTTCCTAGTACTCTCCATCAGAAAATAACAAGGTGGTGTTATCCCTCCCAAAATAGATATATTGCTTGTCCTTCCAGAAAGCAACTGCTCTAAATTCCACCCTGCAGGTAAGTAGGAAGCTTGCTGATTTTCTGAATTTTAAATTAGGAGACTCTGTCAATGTTCCTCTTCCCTCATCACCACCCTCAGGAGAGATCACCAATGCCGTGAAACTGTATCAGGGCAAATGTTCAGAAAAAATAGCTTGGTATCAGAAAGGGATTATCAGGAAATGAAGACAGAAATCATTCAGAACAGGAAATCACATTTCCTATGGAAAAAGTTGGAGAAGACAACATGTAATCAATGGAAAATCAAATTTATATGCATTAGTAAGTGACTGTACAATCCTGTTATTGCTGTTTTGTCTTTCTTTTTTACATTTTAAGATGGGAAAAATCCTCCTTTGCAGTGTTGGTGAATGTAGTTTGCACTACTGAAGGTGCAGGGACACAAGTCTCATACTGGCATGTGACTCAATACTCATCAGTAGTACAATGTAATATGAACTAATATTGTTGTTTTTCTTGTTTGTTTCTTTTTGGTAGGGTGAGATCTGTCTCTGCACCTCCAGGATCTTTGTTCAGAGGGGCATATACAGTGAGTTTTTGAAGAGGTTTGTGGCAGAGGCTAAGAAGTGGAAGGTTGGGAACCCCTCAGATCCTACAGTCGACGTGGGAGCACTAATAAGTAAAGAGCATTTAGAAAAGGTAATGTTACATCCAGTTTACGTGATCTCATCTTATTTTTTAGAGGGCTGTGAAAGGTGATTTCAGAGATGTATGGAAAGGACCATGTCCTCTCCAAGATGATCTCTGAGGGATGATGATTCAAAGCCATTATAAGGTATCTTTTTGATAAGGTTTCTGTTGCCTGTGGCTTGGGATCATGTGATTACTCCAGAAAAATCAGCTCCATGGGGAAAATAATTTAAAATGACAAAAAATAATTTCCCATTTGAAGTGAAATAATTAAAAATGTGTAAATCTAAATCCTGAATTTATACTAACTGATCTTAGAATGCAGCAACATTTTCATGGATTTTCATATTGTGTTTGCTGAGATCACTTATTTGCCTAATAAAGTAGTTAACAAGGTAAAAGTTTTATTTTTATATCACTCTTTGGCAAATTCTGGGGAGTACAAGACACAATTTTCTAGGACTGTTCGCCGTAATTTGGAATTGCATATGTGTAGTGGGAAGCTGAGATGGTGCACAGTTAAATGTAGTCTGCTTTAGTGGCTTATATGAAATGAATTTTTCTGGTGTCAGAGTTCAGGAGAGCAGATGCTCACATCCCAAAACTATCTGACACAATCAGCATAAGCAAGAAGCAGACCGAAAACCGCAGAGTGAGAGAGAAAGCCAAACCTCTGTCATGCTTCCTGATGCCTCAGCAGGCTCTCCAGGCCTGTTCAGAAGTAGAGTGGCAGAAACACCCACTTCCCGAGGTCCTCGGTCTGTGGCACCACAGAGGACTTCCGAGTCTAACCTACTGAGGTGGTTAAAAGAAGAAAAAGAGAAAGAAGCCCAGTGGTATCTCTGTGGTGTTTCTGTAGGGAGAGAAACCAGGCAATGATTTCAGAACAGCTGAAGTAGATCAATAGCATGTCCTATGTGTTCAAAGTAGCATATGATAGCAGCAGCCATGGAAACAGTTTTAATTATCTATTGATGAGATTTTCTATAGCATTCATGGCTTCATTATCCTAGTGGCATGTGAACATTGAATAAGCCTGCCTGTGAGGTAGAAAAATATTATTCATCCCTTCGACTAAATGAGTGAACTGTGGCGTGGAATACAATGCAAACTGCCCAAGCTCCTGGAGGACTGGAGGGAGGCTCCAGGACCAGTTGTGTTTTCACCAGGGGCCGTACCCTTTTGAGAATACTTAGTGAGAAGGTCCAGCAATGTTGCCTGTTAGGCTAGTAAGTGTTTGGAGAGAGAGAAAGATTGTTTTACAGCAAGAAATACCCAGCCTTACTTTTACAGAAACATAACAAAAGCTAGGGAGGGAAGTAAAGGCAGCATGATCCAGACCCTCAGGATTTGGTGTCCTTTAGCAGTGATGTTTTCCTGCTCGTTTCCCAGGTAAGGAGCTATGTGAAGAAAGCCCAAGCTGAAGGAGCCAGAGTCCTCTGTGGAGAGGGAGTGGATTCCTTGGCTCTCCCAGCTGGCAACAGGAAAGGCTACTTCATGTTGCCCACAGTTATTGCTGAAGTCAAGGATGAATCTTGTTGCATGCAAGAAGAGATCTTTGGTCCTGTGACATGTGTAGTAGCATTTGATACAGAAGAAGAAGTGATTGAAAGAGCCAACAGCGTGAAATACGGCTTGGCAGCCACTGTGTGGTCCAGCAATGTGGGACGTGTTCATCGGGTGGCAAAAAGACTACAGTCTGGGTTGGTGTGGACCAACTGCTGGCTTGTTAGAGATCTGAACTTGCCATTTGGTGGGATGAAAGCCTCAGGTGTAGGAAGGGAGGGAGCAAAGGATTCCTATGAGTTCTTCACTGAGGTCAAAACCATCACAATAAAGCACTGACATATGTCAACAGAAGTATTTTAGGATAAAATAAATGACAGTAATTTGCGCTACCGTAAATGGCTTTCTGGAACACAGGCTGCTCTGGTGGCCATCTTTTTCTTGAACTTTGGTCAAGTAATATCAATGACAGCTGAAAATAGTCATCCCAAGTGCTGGTGTTGAATTCAGCCTCTTATGTTAAGTGGGATCAGTGCAGACTCCACAATAAACCCAACCCAAGCCAGGTTATTTGCTTATCTTATGTATCCTAAAGTTTTTGAGTATTCCTGTCTCAAAAATCTATCACTCTAAGGCAGATTGGAGAAAGGATGATATATGACTGTACCTGTGGCTGGTGAATTACCTTGGGGGACAAAGTGGCGAGCATGCTGTGAGACTGATATTGTAATGGGAATCAGCCTGTTTCCACTATAAGCAGTATGTTCCACATAACAATCCATATTGTGCTTCACTGATATCAGACAAGGACTGAGCTACAGCACACTAAATGCCCAAGGCAGTACCTTTAATCTATTAAGTAGTGTTAAACCATGGGGTCATGAAATTCTCACATAAATTCATAAATGTTTTAATTATAACCTGCATTATGGTATGCAGCTGAATCATCCTAAGACTTGTTCTCCAACTATTTCGAAATTACAGCCTTTTGTCACTTCTAGGCCTCAGTGATGGTGTTTTTCACATCCCTGAACAAAGATTTGGCTACATCACAGACAGTGTCATTCTTCATTAATAAAGACTGGAAGTGACTCCTAAGAGAACTAACTGTTGGAAATATTTGTCACCAAAATGTAAAACCACTGGCAACTTTCCTTCACACATTTACAGAGTTTTGGTTTTTTTAATCAGGTATCTCACAAACTTGTCCACATTCCACAAAAAGAGAAATAAAGTTGGATACACATTTTCCCCTCCCTGAGATGGCTATGTCGCTATCAAATTTTTAAAGCAGCCCTTCATGATTTGTTTTCAAGTTTTGAGCTGAATTTCACAGTAAACAAAGCTGCATGGAGTTTCATAAATGCCTGTATTCTGAGAAGAGCTAATGAGTCATTGTGGTATTTTTTCAGGGCTGGGGGGGGGGGAAAGGGGACCTCTAAAATATAAAAATGCTGCTGAATAATTATTACTGGTAAGATGTGAAAGAATGGAGTAGCAAATTACTCTGCTTCTCTTCTGCACACCCAAAAGAAAATACAGAGAGAGATTTGAGGTTAATAGAAAATGCAGTTTTATTTTTTGTACAGTTTATAACATTTTTGGGGGATGGAGCAGCCATAATAATATGCAGGGCTGTAATACCTTGTAAAACTGATGTAGACAGTCCAGAGGAGTCTCTAGGCCTCGAATCTATGCCTTTATTTTGATATTTCTATTTAAGATGGGTTTTTTGCATAGTACTTTTCAAGAGTATATTTTCCCGAGAGGATTTTTGTTTGTTTGTTTTCAGAGTTTGACCAAGCTAATGCTGGTGGATTTGTACTTTTTAGTAAAAATAAAAATGCCAGTGGGGTGTTTTAAATTACAGCTGCAGAAAGGCACTCTTTTCTCTCTTTAAGTGCTTTTTGGTGAGAGGAGTCACTGGAATAAATAGTGGTGGTGGTGTCCTCACCTTGCATGAGTTATGCCAGGGACTGCTCTAGAGGTTTTAAAGTGGGGGATGGATCCCACCTCCCCCTTTCCAGATGTCGCTCCAGAGTCATTCATTCTCCAGGAGCATTTGATACATGTGTCCTGAGTTGGCTGAAAAGCTGATTTTCGCTTTCAGAAGACTTTTTCAAAAGAGCCTGTACTCCAGAGCTGAGGCCCGAGTTTGTGATGAACCTTGAAATCTCTGGATCCAACCTGGTTGCACGGCAGGGCTACCAGGGAGGCTGGGAACCTGGGAACCTGGTCATCTGATGGATTTGGAACAAGTACCCCCAACTGGAGATGAGTTAAGGAAATATATAAAAATGATAGGCTTAGTGACTTGATGTATTTTGAAGAAGCACATTTTGTTTTAAAATTCTGTCTGGGTCTATTCATGACCGTGTGGTGGCAGCAGAACACCTGCTTTGTATTTTTATCCCCATCCGTTTGCTGGGAGGGGAATGAACAGCTATATCAGTGCATGTTTCATTCTGCCAATTTTATTTTTTTTTTTTACAAATCCTGTTTGGAAGAGCAAAAGCACCCAAAAGCTGTGAAATGCTTCATTAGTTTGAGGGGCAGGCGTTTTCAGCAACAGCAGATGGGATATTACACAATTAGTAGATTTGGATGGATTCCTTCCCCCCACCTGGATCTGGTCTAGGTTCAGTTTTAATGAGCTGAATTTTCTTTCAGGTGTTGATTTTGGCTTGGCATTAGCTGCGATGGGAGATTTCTGTATATTTTTCACATACAAGAGACAAAGACCTGTGTGTCATCTACGTGTTTCTGGCCCAAGATATCTGAGGTATTTTATAGAGAGGTGGAGCAGTAGGTGGGGAGGGGACAGAGCTCTGCAGGACCCCAGGTGAGTGGTATAGAGATGGTGGCTCCGTGTCCAGCATGACTCTGGGGGTTTCTCAGAGGTGAGCTCCTGGGATGCCCCATTTGGTCATCGCTGTGTCCAGTACCTCAGAGATAAGGGAGGTCCACTGGTGCTGCTGCTGCTGCTTACTTTTGGGTAGGAGGGAGAGCTCATGTGAAGATAGAAAATACTGTCCCTTTCTGCATTTTTCATCTGTAATGGACTCCTTCCTTCTCCAGTTAAGGTGCAGTTGAAGTGCCTTGATTATTCTGCTATTTCTTGCCCTTCTAGATGAGTAGAGATTCACATATGTATATATACACATGGGTGGCTGGGTGGGTGTTATCTGGGTGGTAATGGGTAATTCTTGCATTTCACATGCTCACCTGCAGCCTCAGGTCCTAGCCCATGAGAGATCTGCTGGTAATGGTGACTGTGAGGTGACATGACAGAGGTTACCTGCTTGTACCAGGGGCTGCCTGTGGGGACACTGAATTCTCTTTCACACCAAATGCTATGAACTTTCCCTTATTTTTTTCATTCAGGCTGACTTCTAGTATAGCAATGTGCATGGATAACTGTCTCTCATCTTACAGACAAAGTAGTCAAAGAACTTCTTCCTGCAGAGAATGAAGGTACTTGTTGCAGCTGCTTTGTTTCTGGATTTTCTGCTCTCAGTCCCTGTGTGCAGCAAAGAGGATCTCCTGGAGGATGAGGCAGGCTGATCCAAGGCATCAGACTGATGGTTCTCATGGAGCTCCCTGGGTTACATGGCCTGGAATTTTCCAACCCAGCAACAAAGCTGTTTTTTTTGTAGACTGCCCCAGCTTGTGCATGAAATCATGTGGCCATTGTGATGATTTGTTTAATTATTGTTATATAAAGCCCCAAGAGTTGCTCCATCTGTTAATTCTTACAGATGGAGCAAGTACAGTTCTGTTTAACACTAGATTATCTCACTGGTGTGAGATGATTACTTTATATGGGTAGATAGTAATATATTTGTCATACTTTACAGCTCTCAATTAGCATAGGGTAACTTTTGTTCTATTTCAGATCTTTTCTCAGCATGTTTATATCTGTATCCAGCTATTGTATAATGCTTGAAAGCAGCTTTGCTTAGGGAGACTCTGGGCGTACTTTGGAGAGTTGACACATCTCTAATGTTTATATTCAAATTAAGCTACATCCCTATTCTCACAGTATTTGTAACTTAGGCAAAACAAGAAGTATTTGTAAAACTCCCAGGGACAAACACAGACTTGACTTTTTGGGTCAAAGAAAGTTTCATGCCTAACTTAAATGTGCAGAACTAGAATGTAAGCTAGCCTAGTTTTCAAACCTTAGCTTTGAATTGCCAAACTTCAGAAAGCTATACCTTAAGTTTCAGCTTCATAGGTAGAGTCAGATCTCTTATCCCTAAGTCTTTCCTCTAACAACAACAACAACAAAAGAAGAAGAGGAAAAAAAAAAAAAAAAGGCAGGAGGGATCCTGAGGGAACTGGGAGGACTTTCCTGTCAGGCTTGTCCTCAGGGCTGAGGTATAAGTTTTTGCTCAGTCTGGAAGGATGTTAATTCAACACCTATCTCGACTCTAGAAGGGATGCCATCTGAAGTGTCCAAGTACTTGACTTCAAGCTTCTTATTAAGCCTATGGAATTTCTTTATGGTGAGAGTGTGAAAAATGAAAATGAAATTTTCCTGGACTGGAAGAAGACCTGGGCCTCAGTCTTCAGCCTAGTTAGTAGTTAAGTATTCTGTAGAAAGCTAAACGTAATGAATAGAGGAGACCCAGAACAGTTGCAGGAAATCCTGGTGACTGGGCCATTTTCTTCATTGAATTCTATTCCCCTCCTTTCCAAGCATTTGTTTTTGCACCTGGAGGGTGATGCTTGTACTTAGGGGGCCTCAGTGCACTAGCTTCGTTGTTCTAGAATATATAAAATCCCTGTTGGTAACACTTGTACTCTAGGTGAAGAGTGGTGTATAATGAGAAAAAGAGGGAAGTCCTGCAGTATTATAACTGGGTAAACTGAATGCATTTTAATGCAGATGAAAGCTAGTTATGCATCCAGAAACTGTATGTGCATGGTGCTGCCTCCTGAAAAGGAGCAGTTGAAAAGGATTTGGAGATTATGAGGGAAAGCACAGTCAGTGTGAGCATACCAGCTCAGCCAAACCAACCCACAGTGTAGAACTTGGCATGAGCTCTGCCACATCATTGCAAATAATGGGGGAGCCAGCATGATCCTGGAGAGGATAAGCAGAAGTCTGCTGAAACTGCAAATAATCTTTACCTTTGTATGTAGTATTACTGTCATGTTGTGCATCTATTTCTGATCTCTTTTAAAGGATATAGAGGGAGGAAAATTATTCCCAATTTTGAAAAAAGTCCCAGTGTGGGACTTGGACCATATGTTTTGGCATCCTTTGATGAACCTTTATGAACCAAGAACCACTTGCTTTACGAAGGCAAGTGGTATGTGTCTATGTGTGTGTGTTCAGACGTGGGGAAGCAATTACAGGGGTCAGTGATGAGTCCAGAGGGGCAGATGCACACTACTGGGCTGGTATTTTGAAGAGCAAGATTTGCCTTCTAAAGCACAGGAGGTGGTGGAGCACGTTTGACAGATGTCCTCTCTGTTGGGTGATGAGTTAACCGTGGCACAACCTGGCTTATGGTGTTTCCCTGTGCCATCAGGTGTCCTTAATAATTTCCTAGAAAATGCAAATGCTCCCACAGAAGGGAGCACAAGTGTCCTGAATGGGCTGCGGCCTGTGGTTTAAAGCATGCTGTTTATGGAAAGGGGCAGATGCGGAGTTGCGACCTGTCAGGTAGATCAGGCCAAGGTTTCTCACCTGGTGGTGACCACTCAGTCTTGGTCCTGGTCTTTGGGAAGACATGCTGGACCTCTGAGCTTGGCTCAGGTGAGGGCAGGGATGCCTGGTCCAGTGAACCTGCTGGGACATGAGTAGGTGAGAGACAGATACTAAACCACGGTTGAGACTGAGGCATAAGTACTCATGCAGCTTCACTATAGGCATGTGGGGCCTTTGCACAGTTATGCACAAGATGAAATAAGAACATTTCCCTGTGTATGAGAGGTGATGTGGAGTGCTCAGATATGATAATGATGGGGCCTATATAAGTGCCCAGAAGAGCGAAAGGCTTCTTTTAGAGTAATGCTAATAAGAGCTGTCTCCTGGTTTCAGAAAAATTGAAGTAATTATAGACCATTTACTGTGGAGAAGTAAGGACACACACTCATTCACAGGATGCTAAACTTGTCCAATTAACTCTGAGCTCCTAAATTAATAATGAAAATATTATGCTGTCATTAATAATTCATTTTAGTAATTGAATTTTCTTCTCCTTTGGGAACAGTGCATATTGAAGTGAAGGTTTACCCTCGGTTACAGAGAGACTTCTTGTTTTTCTTCAAGTTTGGCTGACCCAACACAGAAGTCAGGCAAAAGTCACATATTCTGCATCTGTGAAATAGCATTTTCAAGGGTTGATTTTTTTTTTTTTAAAAAAAAGGGAACATTTCCTAATCTTGCCTTATTTTTTAAAAAATACACTTACTTGGCTTGAGTGAATTAACAGTGTTTACCTGCTAAAAATGCAAGATTTTGTCAGGAGGAACACCAAAATGTTTGTTGGTGGAAATAGCAGAATGTCAATCTGGGATTCTGTTTGGGATTCCTGGGCTAAAATATCCATGTTTTCACATAAGTACTTGTTAGCTGAAAATAGGTAATTTCAGTCCTGCTTAATGGTTGTATTTCAGTCACCCTTTTCCAAGGAGATACTGGAGCCAGTTTTCCACGTAGAGGACATTGAGTAGCTGTGATAAGATAGTCTTAGAAGTTTGATTAGGAAATTAGCTTCTTCCTGTGCTTTTTATCTCCCAGAACTGCACTAAGCCTTTTGAGGATGGAAATGATATTTTTGTAGTCCATAATTATATTCTTACAGTTAATAATTTTTTTTGAGAGATGTCAGTTTTGCTTCTTCAAACACACAGTGTGGAGGGTTTTTTTGATCATCAAATGTGTCTCCGGACTTTGTGGATTTGAGTCATATGGGACGGGTGAAAATTGGCATCCTGCAACAGCCACATGCACAAGAGTTTGTTGGTGATTCAAAGAGAAATTTGCTGTTACAGCACTCTGAGATTCTTCTAAATCAGTTGACCCCTGCAAGGAGCTGAAGGCTGCTTCCTCTGTTGGTGATATGTTTTGAAACCTTTGCTCTGTGTTTAAAAAATAAATATGTGTATTTGTGTATGTGCATAACTATTCAGATATGTAGTTTCCATAGTGTGGTGCTCCAGTAAGAAGAGCAAGCTGAGCTATTGATCCATGTGCTTCCAAAGAAAATCTTACTCTGGTCTGAGACCTTACCTTCCTGCTCAGTTTCCTTCCATGAGCAACCTAAAAGAAAAACAGTTTTTCAGATTCCTGAGCTCTTTATAGCACAACTTGCTATGTGTTTGTAGTGCTTAACATCATAGACTCATCTAAATAATAAAATTCCCTTATTTTAAGAACAGAGGTCCAGGGGAGGTCACATTCCTCCTAGCTGATACAAACCAGTGTCTACTTTTGATCATCAGCCGATGGTTTGGTCCTGGTTTTGCTGTCATCCTGCTTAGGATTCTCTTTTCTTTTCCTCTCAGGGTCTGATCAATACCGCTTTTCCCCAATGGGGTTAGAACTTTGTTTACCAAAGCACCTTGTGCTCCTTTGCCTGAGAGATGTGGCCTTTCACCACTGGGGGAGGAAAGTCAGTCCTCCAGTCATTCTCCCTGAGGTTTGGCTAGGTTATTGCAGTTTGTGGAGTTTGGATGTGAAGAAGATAATATTCTGTCCAAGGACAAAATTCAGCGAGAGGTGCATTTCTGTCTGATTTTTAAATAAGCTTAATCTTTCCTTCCTTCCTAATTAATATTTAGAAATGAGCTTTCATACACTCAGATTCACTTGTTGTTTTGATTCTAAATACCATTTCTCACCAGTGTTCATCAGTGATGTGAATTATTTAATGGGCATACTGTGCTTCAGAAACAGCATTTTTAGCTGGGCTGCGATGTACTTGGACAGACACAGAAAAGATCACTTTTTGAGGAAGCTGTCTGAAAACTCCTGTATTTTAAACATCAAAACTGTAAGCCCTGAATGTTGAAGAAAATGTCATAGTGTTCTAGCAGTATTTACTCTAATGTCCCGTTTGAGTTGCCTATCAAAAATAGGTAGTGAAATCACATCTCTGACTGAGATACAGCTTAGAAATACCAGTTTCTAAACAATCCCTAAGGCTCCAAGTAAAACTCTGATGAATAATCCTATGATTGGACAATTTTTCTGGCATACATTTTCTGTGCAACATCAATCTGCTTTTTATGTTTTTATACCAGAAAAGATGAATTTTGGTTATCTGTTCTTAGCACTTCATTCAGAGGTCTTCCCATCTTCAAAGCAGTATATGAACTTTACCTAATTAAGCCTCTTGGCACATCTTACATCTGGAAGTGTGAAGCACTTTTCATTTGCTTCTGAGGCAAATTATGGACAGAATATACTCTAATACCAGCAAGATATTTTCTTAAAAGGGAGTTGAGGGTGTTTTTTTCCTCATGCTGTCATATCCTGAATAACCTTGCCAGAGAAGAAAGTTACTTTGGAGAAGGGAGGCAGAAGGTTCCTGGTTGAAATTTTCTTGCTTATTCCTTTCTTTAGGTGTAATGTGGTTTATGTGATCTCCAAGCATCCTGGAAAATGCTCACTGCTGGAACTCAAGGAAAAAAGGTGTCAGTTGGTATACGCTCTGGCTGCTGTGTATCTGCTAAGAATGAGTTGGAGCAGAGCTGAGGCAGCAAAAGTAAGAATGAAAGATGGGAGGTCAGACTGCTTTAATTCAGGCAGTCTGTCTGGGTAGTTCTTATTTCACTGCAGGTGACTCTTGTAAATCCATTTATATACCTCTAAATCATAAAGAAACCTTGAAGTAACAACAGGTGGTACTTATACCACAAGTGAATTCATACATGTAAAGAAGCCAGAATATAAGTGAGAAGTAGACTCAGATGAAGCTCAGAAAAGAAAAAAATAAAAAAGGTTTTACAGGTGTTTTGGCTTTTTGCCTTTGAGAGCACTCAAGTCATGTACACAAAGAAAAAGTGACTGCTGACTCTCATCCATGCTCAGGACAGGAAAATCACAAATCTACAGCAATATTTTGAGCCATACTAAATTTTCGTTTGAATTTCACTGCCATGAAGTAGTGTAGGAGCTTAACTTATTTCATTTTAAGTAAGCAGGCATTGAGGGCTGGACTTGCACTACATGGAGCTGCCATTGGGATGCTGTCACATTTTGTTAGCTCTTTCAAGAGCTTTGTTCCTTGAAGCCAAGTCAGATCATTTTTGTGATTAATTCATAGCATTATTTCTTTTTCCATGTGCTGACTACTTAGCTATTCTCTGAGTTAAAATTAAGAAAAGTGATCACTCAAAGCAGTGATCATTCATGGACTAAGCCCTGCATGGTCAGAGCAGCATGAGCATTAGGCATGTCAAATCAGGGTTGTGCTGTCTTATCTAAACTGGAAGCTGCCCAGGGTTTCACAAACCTCATGTGAAATCTGTTTTCTTTTTCTATGTGGCCTTGAACAATTTGCCATGCTTTGAATAGCTGCAGGTCTAATTTCTGAGCCTGCAGCTCCCCACACAAAACACTTGGCATCTGAAACAGCAGGAATGGGAGTAACTATTTCTCTGTAGAGACTGGTCCATATTTTGTTAATGAAGAAGTGTGAATGAGTAAAGCGGTCTCTAGTTCTGAGGACTTTGAATGCAGCATGTTGTTCTTCCAATATAAATGGATATCTCTACCACCAGGGGCAGTCCTGGGTGGGAGAGCATAGTTGTGGAGCTCAGACCAGCCTGCAGAGCTGGGAGGACTCAGCCTGTTCTCGTCACTTTGCTTCAGGTCATCGCAATAGGAAGCTTGACCGAGCATGGCTTAAAACTGCAGGTCCAGCCCTTAACTTTCCACTTAGAGCTACAATTCTCCACTAGAGTAGGATGGGGGCAAAGGTAAAGAGACAGTCATTAGACTGTGACCAAAGTATTGTTTAAAGGTGACTGTATATCCTGGATCAACAACTGTCTCATCTTCCCCCTTTCCCTCCACAAGCCCCCCAGAAGGTTAATACAGTTCATGTTCCTAGACAGCAGTCAAGCAGAGCGGCACTGCACCCTTTCCTCAGGATGTGTCCAGTGCAGTCTAATCTTTATAATAAAAAGTCCACGTCCTGAACTGAGAGGTGAGAGTCACGTTGCCACACATGGAAACGAGAAACCTTTCCCTATGCTTCTTGTAAATGTCAAGACTTAAGTGATGAGCCCTGTGAAAAGGTGAGGGGAATCTCCCCACCCTATCCATGGACCTTTTGGCACTGCATTGTGCGGTGTGAAACACTCCGCCTTGGGTGACAAAAGGAGTGCTGCTATTTCTGCCTTTTGGCACTGCCAGCTCCCTGCCACGGGTTCACAGTGATAAATGGGCTGTGAGCTGCTCGTACAGAGTGACCACAGCAGTGGCTGTGCTTTGTCCCTTGGTGGCAAGGCAGAGTGTGCCGTGCAAGAATGAGGAGGGGCTCATTTCTGGAGAAGAAATACCGGCAGTCACACACTCTTTCCTCAACAACCACCCTAATTTCCTTGAAACTACAGTTTCCAAAGGGGCATTGCTCTTGCTCTGTGTAATTTAAAATGATGGCTCTGTGCTATTTGTCTGTGCTTTCTTTCTACTGTAAAATGTTTGCATTGCAGTTATTCAGACTAGTTTCCTCTACCACCCCTAATTCTGAGGAAACTGTAGGGAAGTTATGAAGGGAATGCTGGTAGAATTAACAGCCCAAGAGCTGTAAATTTGCTCCTCCACAAATGGAGGCAGATAAGGCAATGACTTCTGCAGGAGGGCCTCTGCTCTTCCCTGCTAGGATGGAAAAGAAGAAACTATTCTCAGTGTTTACAGAAACTGCCAGAAATGGCGCTGGCAGCCATGTTATTGCTAAGGGTTTGATCTAATCATTCACTTGGTGCTGCTCATCAAAAAGGCATTGGGCAGCACCAGCTTTTGAGCTACAGAACTAACTTGATTCAGGACTGGACCAACAGCCCAGCTAACAAAAGGTCCTGCAGTTTATGGCTGGTGCTGAGGTATCCAGGAAAGTGCAACAAAAAATGTTGTGAGAAGAAGAGGTGTTTACACACACACATACTCCTGCACATTAGAATTGGACTAGGGTCTTTGTAATCTCCCTTCTGATAATTGGTTAATTGTTTTAACCCCTGAAGTGGCAGCATATCTTTTGCTTGATACAGTGGTTAACCACTGAGGGGTCTACATAAACACATGTGCTCTTCCTTAAATCCCATTATCTGGCAATTACCCACAATAGACTGGACCTCATTTCATGCTGCTTTTGCTCCTATTAGTGGTCAGAGACAGCAACTGAGCCTGTAAATAAACTCCCCAATTTTTTTGCACCCCAGTGAAGAGCACCCTCACAGCACAAGCCTGCCATATGAGCACTCTTTTCTTGTAAGCCAGCTGGAAAGCAATAAATATCCCAGTTCCCTCCCTATAAACCCATTATATTTTTTTATTATTCTGCCCCTGTACACCTCCAGTCACATTCAGGATGATAGGGGTTTGTTCTGCAGCTGGTGAAGCTGACGACAGAGAAGACCACCCTGGCTGAACAGGGAGCTTTGGCTGGAACTCAGGGAGAAAAGGAGAGTTTACAGCCTTTGGAAGAAGGGGCTAGCCACTTGCAGTGATTACAAAGAGGCTCTGAGGCTATGCAGGGCAGAAATCAGGAGGTCTAAAGCCCAGCTGGAAATTACTCTGGCTTCAGCAATCAAGGACAACAAGAAATGTTTCTATAAGTATGTCAGCAGCAAAAGAAAGACCAGGGAGAGCCTCCATCCCCTGCTAGATGCAGGAGGAAACATGGTAAAAAGTGATGAGGAGAAGGCTGAGGTGCTTAATGCCTTCTTTGCCTCAGTCTTTAATAACAAGACTAGTTGTATTGAGGGAATCCAGCCTCCTCAGCCAGAGGACAGAGACTGGGAGAATGACCCCCCCGCAATCCAGGAGATAGTCAGTGACCTACTGCATCACATAGACACACACAGGTCTATGGGACCTGGTGGGATACACCCGAGGGTGCTGAAGGAGCTGGCTGGGGTGCTCGCCAAGCCGCTTTCCATCATTTACCAGCAGTCCTGGCTGACCGGGGAGGTCCTGACAGATTGAAAATTGGCCAATGTGATGCCCATCTATAAGAAGGGTCAGAAGGATGATCCGGGAAATCACAGGCCTGTCAGCTTGACATCGGTGCCTGGGAAGCTGATGGAGCAGCTCATCCACAGTACCATCACACAACACATGCGGGACAACCAGGGGATCAGGCCCAGTCAGCATGGGTTTATGAAAGGCAGGTCCTGCTTGACAAACCTGATCTCCTTCTATGACAGGGTGACCTGCGTATTGGATGAGGGAAAGGCTGTGGATGTTGTTTACCTTGACTTCAGTAAGGCCTTTGACACCGTTTCCCACAGCATTCTCCTGGCAAAACTGGCTGCTCATGGCTTGGATGGGCACACGCTTTGCTGGGTAAAAAACTGGCTGGATGGCCGGGCCCAAAGAGTTGTGGTGAATGGAGTTAAATCCGGTTGGCGGCCGGTCAAATGGTGTCCCCCAGCCCTCGGTTTTGGGGCCGCTCCTGTTTAACATCTTTGTTGATGATCTAGGCAAGGGGATCGAGTGCACCCTCAGTAAGTTTGCAGATGACACCAAGTTGGGTGGGAGTGTTGATCTGCTCGAGGGTAGGGAGGCTCTGCAGAGAGATCTGGACAGGCTGGAGCGATGGGCTAAGGCCAACTGTAGGAGTTTCAATAAGGCCAAATGCCGGGTGCTGCACTTGGGCCACAACAACCCCCAGCAGCGCTACAGGCTTGGGGAGGAGTGGCTGGAGAGCTGCCAGTCAGAGAGGGACCTGGGGGTGTTGATTGACAGCCGGCTGAACATGAGCCAGCAGTGTGCCCAGGTGGCCAAGAAGGCCAATGGCATCCTGGCTTGCATCAGAAATAGCGTGGCCATCAGGGACAGGGAAGTGATCTTACCCCTGTACTCGGCACTGGTGAGGCTGCACCTTGATTACTGTGTTCAGTTTTGGGCCCCTCACTACAAAAAGGACATTGAATTACTCGAGCGTGTCCAGAGAAGGGCAACGAAGCTGGTGAAGGGTCTGGAGCACATGTCGTACGAGGAGCCGCTGAGGAACTGGGGTTGTTTAGTCTGGAGAAGAGGAGGCTGAGGGGAGACCTCATCGCCCTCTACAACTCCCTGAAAGGAGGTTGCAGAGAGCTGGGGATGAGCCTCTTTAACCAAGTAATAAGCGACAGGACAAGAGGTAATGGCCTCAAGTTGCGGCAGGGAAGGTTTAGACTGGATATTAGGAAGTATTTCTTTACAGAACGGGTTGTTAGGCGTTGGAATGGGCTGCCCAGGGAGGTGGTGGAGTCCCCATCCCTGGAGGTGTTTAAGAGTAGGGTCGACATAGCACTGAGGGATATGGTGTAGTTGGGAACTGTCAATGTTAGGTTAATGGTTGGACTAGATGATCTTCAAGGTCCTTTCCAACCTAGATGATTCTGTGTTTCTGTGATACATTTGGGCAGAGCTTTATTTGTTCATACTTGTTGCCACTTTGACCCCATTCCTTGAGGTAGTTCAGAAGGAATTCTACCAGGACAAAAATACACTGCAGTCTGTTTTAATGCCCTCACCCAGTCACTTGTGTCTGCAAGCACTTGTGAGACTGAGTAGACTTATAGAGCCAGATTCACCAAAGGCTTCAGATGAACAAGGCAAGACTTTTAGTGCTATTTAGACAGTGAGTTCTCACGTTGCAATTTCCCAAGCCCCTGCTTAGCCACCACATAAACCTGCCATCCTCTTTGCATTTAGCATCAAAATGTTCTGGGTTTCTTGATCCTTTCATGTGCGTGTCTAGAAGCATCACTACTGCCTCGTGCCAAACACATTAGCAGCTGGATGGGAAGGGACGTGAAAGTCCTTGATAAAGCTTTATTTTTTATACATTCCCTAAAGGTAAATTACGGCAGAACAGGAAAGCTAGGTGCACAAAACTCTTGTTTTGTTGCTTTCAGGACAGTTTGTCCAACTTATCTAATCAAAGCCTGCAGTCGTTGGAGTAGGAACCGAGACTGGCTTTTCCCCAGAACTGAGGAGTCACATTCACTTTCTCTGGCCTATTTATCCATGCCCAACACTATGGATTTTGCTGTGCATGTAAAAATTTGGAGTTACTATGCCTAGATTGCATGGGGCTGTGGGTTTTCACATGGCTTCTTGAATGTTTTTGAAAGGTTAAAACTGAGGGGAGAAAATGGTGTCATTATCAAGGGAAAGGAAGGTCACACTTTTCCTATCACTCTGTATCTGATGGCCTGCTCTCTCCTTCCTCTGCCCTGCCCAGCCTATGAATAGGGAGTTTGGAGCTGTTTCCTGTAGGCCAGCTGCTCTATCATTGCTGGAAAGTCTCAGTTACAAGTGAAGAACACGGGCTGGATCAAAAATGATGAGTTACTGGTGACTGATCTCAGCTGATGGGGGAAAAAATGACTCCTCAGTGAACTGGGCTAGTTCCCAAAATAGGAATCCGTCACTTTGGAAGAGAGATTAATGGAGTACCTCCAGCAGCTCTGCTGGCTGGTGGACAGCAGTTTGCACTGCAGCCACCGGATGAGGCGTTTCGTTGTGTCATCGTGTGATTATTTATATCTTCCGTTGACTAGCACATTTGTTTCCCCAAAGCAGAGTGGGTGTATGAGTTGCTATTTTTTATTCTTTATTAAGTATAAAACAGCCCTGAAGGGTGTGTAGAGCTGTAGTGCTGATTGATTTGGATGGGATGGGAGGAGACTGAGAAACTCCCCCTGCTCGCAGAGGTCTTCTCTCCTCAGCATTCACAAACTTCTGAGCCAAGCAATGAATTTTTCTTTCTGCCCAGTTGCTCTTTATTTGAGAAACATTTTGACTTAGTCTGTAGAATTAAGAGTGGTTGATATCTCTTCTCTCAAGCACCACAGAGAATTTTACCAATAAAATAATTCACAGTGTTGTGTGTGTTCATGATTTTTGCTAGAGCAAGTGTATATTCTGATAGTTATAAGCCTCTGTGACAAAACATGGCAAGGACTAAGTTTATGGGGAACTTCAAAGGGAAATCTTCTTGAATCAAATCTGTTGATAGCTATAGAAAACTTATCTGACATATCATATCATTTATATTAGGAAAGTTCTCTCAGGTTTTTTGCTCCCCCTTTGATAAGGTGTTTTTTTCAGTCTCGTTTGAAGTTATATTTCAGTCTTGTAGTAATTTAAGTTTCAGAAGTACAGAATGATTGGTTATGTATTTATAATTCTAATGTTTATATAAATGAAAAAGAGAATGGATGAAACAGTTCTGCTACTTCTGCAAAAGCTGATTAATGTCAAAACAAAAAGGAATGTTGAGTTCTCATACTGGATCCCATATAACCGTTTCAAAATGTGGAAGGTGCACAGCTGGAGGCCCTCCTCGTTTTGAGCAGGAGATCCAGGGTTTGTGACGAATGTTTTCCTGAGGCTTTCCTATGTGTCTGCCAAAGATGGTTTCCCAGCAAGTAATTCTCTAACATTCCTCTGGACAAGGAGGAGATACTGGTTTCCACCTCAGAGCCTACAGATCTTTATCACGGGGGTGTGTGTCCCGTATTAAAGACAGTGAAAGACTTTTAAAATGTTTTAAAAATGTGTGAATTTTAAAAAAGTAGTCACCTGAAGCTCTCAAAGCAGATTTTGGTTCTGATATTCAAACCCTTTGTTCTCAGCTTTTTACCATGATGTTATTCCTGTCTGCTTTACCTTTGCCTCTGCGAGTTTGAAATACTGAACAGCAGGAAAGTTTCTCCTGTGAGGAACCCTTGTCCCTAAGGTTTTAGATTGGTATTAGACCAGATCCAGATGTGATATACTTTGAAACTTCAAATCTTTGAAAATTTGCCTGAAATTGATGTGAATCTGTGTCTGTCAAAATGTTCAGGCACATCTCGTGGCAGATTATAATCCTATTATATTCTTTTTTTTTCAGCTTCCACTGGCTATGCTGAGACTTAAATTAGTGTCTTTTAAGTGGAAGGGTATACAGTTGTATAAGACCTGACTCTAACATTATGAATTGGACCAAACAGTTTTTACAAAACACAGTTTGCAGTAAGGCAAGCTCAGGTACTGTACATGAAGAAGCATAGTAGTATGAAAGAAGTATGTGGGGAAAAGCAATAAACATTTTATCAGTTGAAAATGGGAAAAATCTAGGTGATATGATTGATTTTATGAGAAACTATTTTTGAGAAGTCCAAAAATAGGTAGCAGAGCCAAAAGAATTTTCCACCCATGTGTTCCCATTTCAGAGCCAGCTTAGTTAAGCAGAGTTAACGTGGCTTTTTGGATTCACTGTGAGATAGCACTTATGAACACTGTTCAGTCTTTTTACATATTTATTTTCTTTTATTAACAAGTGACCATTCTTTTACATGAAAACTGTCAGAATAAATACAGATTCCTTTAGGAATATGTTATGGAAAGTATCTACCATTTTTTTTCAGCTAAATTTTGGAGACTTAGTGTATGCCTCTTGCTATCAGACATGTATTTGAATTGAATTTCAGGGATTTGCCTGTGCTTTACTTTTGAAGCAGAGCATGCTGGATCCCAAGACACCCTTGGGACTTTGCTGTTTCTGTTGCTGTTGTCTTTTGTAGCGACCTGTATTCAGATTGCATATAAATCCCGTACTCCTTTGTGACAGGTGATAGCAAGACACTTGGTCCTCGTTTATCCTAGAGTGATGTCAAGGAAAGACATCTGACATTTTTCTACCAGGCATGGTCACTGAAAGGTCAGAGGGGATAGCTGGAAGCTGCAAAAGCCCAGCCAGGCTTCAGCTGAGTCATGGGGATACTGTTGGGGAACTGAGTTTTCCTCCTAAAATTCCCAGAAGGTAGTTCAGGACCAGCCTTGAGAGCATCTTCTAAAAGCAGGCAATTTAGGTCTGAGGTTTTTCAGCACTGAAAATAGTTTCAGAAATTTGTACAAACTTCCCTGTGACCTTCAGGCCAAACAGTAACTTCTCCCTTCCTGTTCTGTATTCATCGATATTTTTTATTTATTCTTTTTCACATATCTATTTTTTATTCTGGCTAGCTGGGGATATTTCTCTGCTTTCAGTGGACAAGTTGATACTATATCTGTTCTTTGTTCTATAAGGTTCTGATAGAAATTGGACGTATATTGTGCACAGACAATAAAACCTATGGTCTTATGATCAGAGATTTAATATCTCTTCTTATACCTGCTTTGATCATGATTAGCATTTTCATAATAGTCTATTAGGTGTCAATTTTCAAGGAGGTGAACGAAAATATTTCCTTACCAAGACAAAACAGTTTCCTTGTAGATTAAATATTGGTTCTATAATGTCATCTTTGGGCTGTTGTACAGGGAGTCAATGCCTTGTTTATTCTGCAGTACTAAGTGGTCTTTTAGAGCGTGCTGTACAGTCGTTGTCTTGGTGCTGCTTATCAGAACTAATACAGATTCATTGCAGTCTGTTGAGCCAACAGGAGGGACATTAGCTGCTAGTAGAACAATGTCATTCTGAAGGTTTGAATCTTCATTTAATTATCAAAACACACTGCCTTTCACCACAAGTGCTATGCTACTGATTGTTGCCATAGCAGCTATATTGTATTGGGAAAAAAAAAAGTCTGTATACTGAGTTAACAACAGATTTATTTTTAAAGAAAATTGTCTGACTTCAGAGGACAACTTGCATGCTTGAATTTAAACATATGCTTAAATATTGTATTAGAGTTGAGCAACTCTCAGAGATACTATTATGCCTGAAGACAAAATCTTAAATATAGCTGAGTGGAGGTGCCTCTTTAAAAGTCTGTTGTGGCAATAAACAATGGAAAACATAATCTGGCATTCAAAGTTAATAACCTGAAGTTAATGCTTGTGTATTTCAGAATTATATTATATTTAGAAACAGTGGAAAATAAGGAGCTTTGCTAGAGCAGATATATAGGACACAATTGCCAAATAATGTGAGAAATAGAAAAGTTATTGTACTACTCAAGCAAGAGCGTTACTGTAGTGTTCAGTGGAAGTTGTCCTTGCTCAGTACCCTCTCAGCTGTGGACATGTGAATAGCTTCACCAATGATACGTCAAGCTGTCCTGACTCAAAGACATTGACAGTTAAAAGTGATGAAATTTTGTCACAGATACCCTTGGTGAATTAGTGGCCATTGCCTCACACTTCCAAACATCTGTTTCCTAGTACGCAGGCTACTCACATGTGGTCAGATGTTTTAAGGTGATTTGTTCACACCTTGAGCCTGGGCTTTTGATATCCATAGCTTCAGGTGTGTCTCACTTTATCTTGGCTTTGTCTTCATGCTGAGCCTGATGAACTTTCCTTTATTAGCTTCTGGCATATGAGTGTCTTCTTCCTGCTTAGTTTACTCACATTCAACATTTATCTTCAAAAGTGGGTTAAACAGGAAAATGTTCTTGTTACTCCCAGGGTAAGAGGGCCCTCACATGGAGAGTTAAATATAATCACTACTACATGTGATGCTTTGTGGCATTCATGTAGCTAGGCAGACCGTGCCTCCCCTTTACCCCCAAAGAGAGCTGATTTCTACCCAGCAGTAGATGATATTAGGCTGGTCCTTGTCAGTAAGTAAATTGCCTTAAAACCATTGATGTTGTACTGACTACTTTGGCCTTCACATTAAATAGAAGGGACATTTAAATGCTCCTGTATGCAATGAAAGCTGCCTACAGATGTACAAAGGGGCAGTCCTGCTTTTCGGGAGGTGATGGGTAAGGCGTTTCCCCTGGGACAGGATGCAAACACAGAAGTAAAGGTACCTGTTGGAAGGTACTGGTTTTGTCGGTAGGAGTCAGGCATCTGGGAGACAAAGTGAGGAAGTGTGAGCTGATCCCATTCCCACTGAGGCTGCTGGGAGACTTGTTAACCGATCTCAGCAAGGGCAGTCACACTCGCTGACAGTGTGTCTCTTGGAAGAAAAAACAGATCTCCCAGTCATTTTCTGAATTCCATCAAACATCAGGTAAATGGGAATTAATTTCTAAAATGGTGGTTGGAATATCTGTTATGATCTAATTTAATAATTTAGGAATATGCAAAATTCCCTACAAATCTTAATGAACTAATCATCGAGCAGACATCTGGGGTGAGAAAAATACGATCTCTGTGTTACACACAGGGGAAACTGGGGCACAGAGAAGATCAAAGATTTAGCTAGGCCCTTTGGTTCTGTTTTTAATTAATACTTACCATGTACAAAATTAGCCAGTTAAAAAAAGAAAGTTGTGTGAAACTGTTAGCTACAGAAGTCAGAGAAGTTGGTCTATTAATTGGAGTTATATAAAGAATGTACTGATCTCTAAACCTTTCATCACTGGGTTTCAAACATGGTGAAGGGGCAACAAATCAGTTTATTTTTTCTGGCTAATTTTTTTTTTCTACCTTGCTACACTAGTCAGGTGCCAGGGTAATGAGGTGATGATATCTTTATTGCTATAAAACCCAGACTAGAACAGAAAAAAGAAACTAGTGTGGGTACAAAAAATATCTTGAAATTGCCTTGTGTTACATTAAAATCCACTAGCTTAATGATCTTGAACGCCATCTTTTTGGACTTTACAGCAGCATAATTCCATCACCCTTAGGTTATTACCTCCTGATTTACACTAGTGTGTGTGAAATCAGGCTGTGCTTGTGATTCGATTCTGTGTTTGCAGTTGGAAGGAAGCTCATTTTTTCTAGGCTAGAGTTTTAATATCAGAGGCTCATGGAGCATTAGGGCTTGGAGAACCTCATGAACTTGCCTAGGCTTTGCTTCTGCTTCAGGCCAGAGTAATTATACCTGTACATTTATTAAATTTGCCCTTAAAGACCTCTGATGATAGAGACTCCACAGCCTCTCAGGCACTCTATTCTAGTGTCGCTACCTGTACTGCTAAAATGCCTTTTGCTAGCATCCAATCTGAATTCTCCTAACTGCAAATCAACGTCATTACGTCTTCCTCCCATCCATGATAGACAGGAGGATGTTATTACTTCTCTTTTCAATAGATTTTTATATATTGCTCGATGATTTTACCCCATGCAAGTCTTCCTTGTATGTCATGCTTTATGGATCTCGCTTGTTCACTGCTTTCTACTGGATTTCTTCACATACTTCATGAAGGTGACACCTAATTCTGGCTATGGTATCCAAGTGGGAGCTTGCCAGGACAGGACAAGGGACTACTTCCTGTGTCTCATGTAATTTGAGAATTACATGTTAGTGCTGAAGAAAGATCAGTTTTGACCTATTAAAGCCCTCAGGATCTGCTCATCTACCATTTGAGAAGCCCTTTCCCCATTCTTTTCAATAGACCTTATCAGACTCTGTATGGCCATGATGGTATTATGGCCCAATATATAAACTATAGTTTTCAGGAAAGTATTTCCAGTTGAAGGAAAAAAATGTTAGCAATGCGAAAAGGTAAATTCTACATCAGTGAGGAAAAGCTAGCTCAATCGCAAATGTGCACAAGTTCCTATTTGGTTCTGCACCAGCAATTTGATTTCTGCTGGGTTATATTGCTATTTCTCACTGAAAGAATATGGGAAAAAACAGTTACTGGTAATCCTTTCACAAATATGTTCCTTCCTCACCAGCACTCTTTTTACAATGATGAGAGAGAAAATCATGTCCCTGTGGAAAACTCTTCTTCCCAGTATTGGGTTAATCCTGAAGTCCTCACACAGACAGAAAAAATGCGTCAACCTTGCTGGAACATTTTCGTCAGATCCAGGCTTTGAGTTCATAAGGAGTCCTTCTTCCTTCCTTTACTCCAATAAAGAGTATTAGCAAGTTCCAGTAATGCTTGAGTTCATTACTTTGACTTTCAATATGAAACATGGCTATTGAAGTGATAATGAATGGTACTACTTGTGTTCTTGAATATTCTTAATGGTTTTGAAAGGCAATATATTTTTCAATGTTCAGTATTTTAGTGATCTCCCATTGATTATTTATCTCCAAATATAAAATTAATCCTTTTTTGTGTGAATCACGAAATTGTTGACACAATGCTCCTCTAAACACGATTTTTCAGTTTGTGTTCAGTTGTCAGGAAATTTCTGTTACCCATTTTTGGGTTTATAGTGCTATTAGACAAGCTGTGATAGAGGTGGTACTATTTGTAACAGTGCATTGAACACGACTGATGAAAAATAAAATGGACAATCCTGTGCGGCTCTTGTTGGCCTCCAGCCCTATTGCAGCCCCAGGCTCCTGAAGAATGGCAGTGTGTCCCTTCACATGCAAGTTGCATGCTGAGCACATCTTCATCATGGAATGCAGTGACTGGCAGAACCAGTTCTCCTCAACATCTGTTATTTATGGCTGGAAACCCATAAGGAAGGTCTAGTTTGCTATTTATTGAATTCCAGGTAGGTAGGAATACCTTGGTTAAAAGTTCATACTTTACCTTAAGCTATTGTTTTATATATATTAGATATATCTAGTATATCAGGTTATCTATATATTATACATACCAGGTAACTATGGATTTGCCAGTGGAACTACTCATTTGCCATGGGAGGCACAGCTGTCTGCCAGCCTTTGAAATGGCTTAGGACCTTGAGGTCTTGATTGTTATTTGGTTATTTTATTCCTTTGGGTGATTGACTTTTCATTCTGGTCCTTATTTTCCCCATCTGCAGAATAAGACAGTATTATTAACTTCCCCCATCTCAAAGGCAGAGCCTTGTGCCCTCCAATTCCTAGCTCTGGTGCCTCCTAGGTGCCTTGGGCTTTCTTTGTGGGACATGGGGAACAGGGGAAGAATACAGGCAGGGGAATCAGAAGGGAATGATGTAACTTCGGGGTCATACCTCAGAGTAAGGACTGGACATGGCCAGAGAGTACATTTGGATGTGGGAGCCAGGCAGCACCCCTGTGCCTCACATGCCCAGGGAAACACAGGGTCACCACAATCTGTGGCAGACAGTGAGCTGTATCTGGCACTCCTAACTCCCAGGCTGTTTGGCTAGTCTTCCTCTCACTCATCTTCCTCTCAGTTATAATAAAGTAATAAAGAGGAAACAGATTTACTGGTGAGGGAAAGGTAGTACTCCCATATCAGCACCTGCTAATGCAGTGGACGCACGTGGTGGTCACATGCCAAAGTTGAGACCATGCAGCTGCACCCCAGTCCCCACCTGTATGTGCAGCCTGTAGTGGTCTCCTGGTCTGGGGCAGCTACACAGCAATACAAAGGGATGGGTTTCTTCAGGCCAGATGGAAGCAGAAACAGAAATATGTGGGATTTCCTGGCACCCAGCCCAGCACTTAACTTGTAAGAACATGTGGCTTCTGGAAGGCACCCACACCAACACCTGAACCTCAGTTGACAAGGACGGGGATAAATCAGCTTTTGAGTAACTGCCAGCATCCAGAGATCACTGTATGTTTGTGAAGTCTGCGTTGAGAAATTTTGGTTTTACTTTTCTTTTTTTAAAAAATCTGTTCCTTCCCATTTTTGTAGTTTTTCACACCTGTGAAATAAATCCTTTGGATTTAGCTATATTTAGCTGTTTGTAGTTGAGACAGGTAAGCTCCAGCATTGCAAAGCTCATGGTAAAAATCAGGATAGCTGGCCATATTTGGTATTTTTCTCCAGGACTTTGGAATGATACAGTAATATCTTAGTCACTGTCTTTATTTAAAAAAAAAAAAAAAAAGAGACTGGTTAGAGAAAACCTGAGAACATGAACAAATTAAACACTAAGGGACCAGGAATCTAGAAATCAGAGTAAGAGCTTGGACAGCACTCATTGAAAAAGTTTGCATTTTCAACTGTAGCTGACAGCCTGAGGGGCAGAGGGTGGGAGGAGAGGGAAGAGGGTCCTTTGAACGCTTTGGGGTGACCATGCTGCTTCTGACACCAAGCTGCAGTTTTTTCCTTCAGGCTCGCTCAGGCACCAGCTTGTAACAGCGTTGACGTGTCGCTGCCTCTTGGGAGCTGTTATTTAGCGCAGCAGCAGCTAATTAAACCCTGGGAAGCAAAGTGCCAGTTAAGTGAACCTCAGCTACATCTGCCCAGGCTGTGCTGCCTTTCACAAGGGCCTTGGGGATCCTTAAAACCGGAGCGTCATGATGTGCTGTCTTGCCTGATGCTGGGGAGCCGATGGGGAGACCAAGGACCAGGCACCGAGGTGGTGTCCTGGGTGCCATCATCCCCATCCCCACAGAGGGTGGTGGAGGTGGCGGTGACTTTCAACCCAAACCTGCCCGGCAGCTATTGCCTGCGAGAGGGAAGCCTGTTCACACCCGCACCCTGTTATGGGAACAGGATGTCTGCCAGGCTCCCTCCCTTACCCCGAGGTGTAATTTAGGTGGTTTTTAACCTGGAGATGTAATTTAATGGGTTTTTCTTTTTTCCTTGAAGGAAGGAATCACTAGATGGCACTGCATCACCGCAGGACAAGCCACCTCCTTCTGTCTCTAGGATGGATGAAAGACATTGCCTACTTCTTTATTTTCAGCTGTCTACTTTCATTTTTTTTTACTAGGAAAAAAAAAAGTAGAAGAAATAAAAGGCTACGTCTGTGTTAATAAAATGTGCTTTAGCACAGTTTCCCTCTCTAGCTTCAAGAGTGCTAGCCCCGAATCATTTGCCCATGGGACCTTCTGGTTAGAATAATACACTTTATATGACTTCATTTTTGTAGTTTGATCTTTTAGCCTGTTTCTCTCTCCCTGCTATCACCAATGCAACAGACTCGGAAAGCTCAGTGGAAAAAAGTGGGATTGGATGTTTAGTTTAAGATTAAACTCCCCCAAATATGGGTGATGTTTGGGTATCCTGGTCCCCAGCTAGGCTTCTAAGTTCTTAAAACAAATGAAAATAATAATAAATGGATGTGATTAGCTACGTGTACGTAAATGGCTAATTGAGAGCCACCCATTGACACATGAGTATAGATAGGATTGTTCACTGAGCCGTAGTTTCAATAAATTATTGCTATTATGTGCTGCAAATATCCTTAATCAGAGGCTTGACCAAAATTACTTTCAGCCACCAAGCTTGCAAAATCGGGTTGTCTCATGACTACAGAGTTGATTGCAATAGCTTAACATTTCTATACCTAGTTGGGATCCATAAATTCACAGTTTGGCAGAAAAAAGAGAATAAACTGATGAAAAAGCATTAAAATACATAAAATGTTTACTTTGGTCTGAAGCCCAAATTAAAAGGTTTTGGTCGTTTCCTATCGGCTCAATGAACCTTAATATACTAGTGTTACTTTCTTCAAGAAACCTTGCCAAGCAGTAGCACTTGGAAGGAGTGGGTGTTTGAGCTCTTTGCAATCTCAGAGAATCAGTCTTATCATTGTGCTGTTCTAAGTAGTTGCTGTAGCTGCAGCACAATTAGAGAGGGCAGAAATCTCATTGTTGGAGGTGAGACCATCCTATTTATAAAATCTGTGAGAAACTGCACTGCACACGAAAATGTGGTTCTTGGCTTAATGCTGCTTTAATCCATTTTTGTATTGCAAGACCATTAAGATGACAAGTATTTGAGTTTTAAAAGTGAAAGTCTTAAAAGGAAAGATGCCACAGCTGTGCCCAATTTCCTCTCTTATTAAGGGGGTTGGTTAAGCTAGAGCTGCAGCCTGCTGATAATGAAGGCTGATCGATTAGCTTTGTCAAATAATTCATGTTTGCCAGCAGTCACTGGACAGATTTTCATAACTATTTTATTGTATTTTCCTTTTAAATTCACAAATAGCTATTTACTTCTGTGAGATCTCATTGCAGTTGGGGGATGTGATACTTCTGTGTGCTTCAGCCTCTCCATGGCAACTGTAAATGGGTCAAACACAGGTGGAGCCTGGCACGCAGCAGCTATGGGAAGGCAGCTGCAGGAGTCTGCCCTCGCAGTGCCCTATGTTATCCTCACCTGGAGCTCCCATAGATGATGCTTTGCAGGACAGTACTGAGTGCTGCAGCCAAGAGATATCATGGAAAAGCTTTTTTGATGATCACTAAACCTTGATCATCCCCTGGATCTGCTATAGGTTCTATTAGAGGTTACGTGTTCAGACACCTGGTGTTGCACAGACCCATGTTTCAGGTCTGTGTGATTATTGCAGGTACATCATGGTGCTTTCCCATAGTGGTGCAGAGCTTGTTTCAAGCTGTGTTCCAGACCCATGACCAAGAGGGCCTGGGCTGAGGTAGTCTGAGGGAAGTGATAGGGGGAAATAGATGATGGTAGTGAAACTGTCATGTTTTATGCGAGAGAGGGAGGAGAGCTACAGGCTCATTGAATGCAGACTCTGCTCAGTTCCAAAATAAACTCATTTTCGGCACATTGGGATGCAGGGAGAACTCACTGAGGATAGAGACATGCAGAGAAGCAGCAGCAAGGAGGGCTGTCCTGGTACTTTGGTGCAAAGGTATCTTGGCATTAGGCAACCCCATTTGGATCCCATATTATATGGCTTGTAAGGCTACTTACCTTTCATGTAGATAATCAGTTACATGGTCTGAAGTTAATATGATTCAGTGCTGCAACTAAAATGGACAAGATGAAACAAGAATCGGAAATGGCCCAGCTTTACAATACTGCAAGAGTTATTCTAGACAGATTGTTGAGGGAGAAAACTCAGACATATTTAGCCATAAAATTATAGTAGTGCTAGACAGCTGAAATGGAGGCATGCATTAGGGTTTTGTAATAGGGACACTGAGGGCTATACCCAAGGCCAAAATGCAGTTTACATTTCTGAACATCTGCCTGTAGAAACTGGGGTGGGGAACTCTAAACCTAATCTCTGGTGCCTGTAAGTCTTGTTGAAAGATCTTTTCATTCCCACAGAAGGCTTGATCATTCAACGGTGGGAATCTTTCTTCTCTGCTGATCTGTGACACAAGGTGTTGTATTTTCTGAGTTGTATCTGTCATGCAATAGGATCGTCAAATGCAAAGAAATTCTTCTGAACAACCATTTCAATTGCTGGAGTAAGCAGCAGCCTTGTCATTATGCTCTCTGTTAGTACTGGTATCTGCTAGAAAAGCTGGTGTCCAGTCAATAGTCCACATTATTGAATCTTGGTCAGGTATATATCTGCTAGGCAGAAGAAACATTGATTATCACTTCATTGAGGTAAAAGTGAGTTTCTATTCACCATTGGGAAAAAACCCCAAACCAATGGTAATCACAGACCTTATGAGGCTACTAACACACAACCTTCACCTGGAGAAATAATGTTTTTGTCTCTGTGGCCATGTTTACATAAGCAAGTAATTCTGTGCAAAAGGAGCAGATCAGTAGACTGGGGCAGGTGGATCACCATCTAATATATTAAAATTGTTAATGATTTGGGTATTTTCCTTTGGACTAGATTTAATCTGGTTCCCTGATATCCCCATCTCACACATGGTTTGATGCTGTCTGAAGGACAAATCACTGATTTAGACACTTATTTTCTCCATTATGGACTGGGGTGAGTTTGGTGCATAGGTGAATGGAGGACAGCTCTTGGATGAGTGAGTTCCCCTCAGAGAATCTAGTCTGAATGTGCTAAAACCACTCTGCAAACCCAACTGGCAGGTGGTAAAATAGGACAGTCAGCATTTCACTTCCACACAGAACTAGAAAGGCAGTATGGGCACAACCTGGTGGACACAGCAAGAGTGGGTTGTTGGGTTGAAATGCTTCTGGTGTCTATGTGGAGACTGTTTTGTTCTCAAGTCATTAAAAACTCAGCAGGGAACTAGTTCTTTTGTCTGCAATATTGTCTAAATGATCACTTAGCTCACCATGGCAGTTAATATTTTTTTCTTTCTAAAATACATGTCATGACACAATTGTTAGATCATTTGCCCTCGGGATGTTCTTCATACTGTTTTCCTAACCTGTTAGCACAAAACCCCTTCTCTTCTGAGTCTCTAAGCACATAGGTGAACTTATCTGAGTCATACATGCTCTCTTGATCTTCAGCATGGCACAGTGATTAGAGTTATTCTTTAATTTAAGGACAGCTAATGACCATTATTTCAAATGCTTTCATTCTCTTCGGGTGCAGAGCCTGAGACATGTGGAAGCTGATTTTGGAGGAGCGTGGAGCAGTAGCAAAGCCATTCAAATCACTGGGACTGTACTGCTTTAGCCCTTCTGAATATTATTGACTACTCTAAATTCCACATCTTTATTTTTTAAAAATTTAGATCTACAAATGAAGAAATATCTCTTGATTTTATTCAGGAAATCTCACCATCACGCAGTCTGTGGCTGAGTTTAATTAAATTAACTCATGACATTGTTAGTGGCGGAAAAGGAGAAAAAAAATGAACAGCTGGTAAAGAGATCAATGTTAGTATTTTTGGTTCAGGGTGGTCACCTTAGCCTCAGAGCTTCTCAGATCACTCCCTCTCTACATATACAGCTATATATAGTTGAGAGTTGCCTTAAGATAGCAATTACTTCACTACTTCCTCTTAACTAGCACGACCTCTCCCAGTGTAGGATTAAACAACCTGGAACTTGGTGACTTTTATCCTTTATATATTTAGTCTTGTCCCTAGTATAATTCTGAGCATTTCAGAGGTGGCCCCTGTGCTGTAGTCCAGGGCAGCATGAGAACTAGAGACTTGACACAGACCACCAGGTTGTAATTGTTTTCACAGACTGTTCAGACTTCATCTTAAGCCTAGCTAAATTTCTTCTCCCTAATTTCTGCTGAGTTATTTGAATTTTCCAGGACCTCACTGGTCTGCTGGTTAGATACCTTCTGTTTCCCAGATTCAATTTATTCAAAGCCCTTTGTTCTTTGGCAACACAATTCATTACTTTATTTTTTTTTTTTCCTAACCTTTATTTTGCTAAGCTAAAATAAACTAAATTCTCCTTGTCTCCTTTCATTAAGAAGGTTTTTCTTTTCACCTGATTAATTTAGTGCACCCTCCCCAAAATACCTTTTGGTGCAGGGTGGATTTTGTTGAATGTAGGTTGCTGGAATTGTTTACAGCATTGTAGAGTCTTGTGCAGTGGCAATACTATTAGTACAACTCTACCTTTTTTTTGGGGAAATACCTTTATTTATGCTGCTCAGGACTGCTTGTTTTTGCAAGAGGTTTTATGGTTACCCTGTGATTAAATAAAACATCCAGGTCTTTTATTTTGTCAGTTGTTTCCAAATGTTGCTTCCCCACTGTGATCGCAAGACTGTGATTGTTTTATTAGTTTGTATGTATTTGTTCTATTACTTACCCAATTTCTGTTTCTCCAGTCTTCAAGAGCATTCAGTCTCTCTGTGATGATATTCTGGTCCTCTTCCCCACTAGCAGTGATCCTCTTGTTTGTCAGCATTGCCTCCCAGCTTTGTCAGCTGTGAATTTCATTCACTACTCTTATTTTTTGGTATCAAGATCAGTGATAAAAATAGCAAGGAAAAATTTGTTCAAAGACCATGGGCTGAATTAGTAACTTTCCTCTGATTTAACATGTCTTCCGTGCTATCTATTGGCACATGCAGGTTCCTTATCAAAGCAGTAATTCTCTTCTCCAGCTGAATCACTAGTCTCCTGTTTAGTACTGTATCAAATTCTTTGCTAAATTAGATCCAATGCGCTTCCACAGAACCACAGAGGTTCTGAGGTGGGAAGGCACTTCTGAAGTTTGACTAGCCCAATGCCCTGCTCAGAGCAGGGTGCTCAGGGACATGTCCTCTTGGGGTTTGAATATCTCCAGGGAGGGAGACTTCACAACCTCTCTGGACAACATCTTTCGGCGTTCAAACACCCCCATGAAAAACAAGCAAAAAAAGTTTCTTATGTTTAAATGGAATTTCCTGTGTTTCAGTTTGTGCCCATTGCCTCTTGTCCTGTCACTGGGCAGCACTGAAAAGAGACTGGCTCCTTTTTTATTTTCCCCATCAGGTATTTATACACACTGATAAGACCCCTCTGAGCCTTCTCTTCTCCAGGCTGAATGGTCCCAGCTCTCCCAGCTGGATGCTCCAGTCCCTTAATTATCATTGTGGCCCACCACTGGAGTTGCTCCAGTATGTCTGTGTCTCTCTTGCACTGGGCAGCTCAGAACTGGACCCAGCACTCCAGGTGTGAGACACACCAGGGGCAAGCAGAAGGGAAGGATCACCTCCCTCTACCTGCTGCTAGGACTTCCTCAGACATGTTTGCTGCAGGGGCACACTGCTGGCTCATGATCAACATACCATCACCTCTCTGTGTGCCCCTCTGCCCTTTTTTTCTTTTCTGCCAAGCTGCTTTCCAGTCAGCCAGTCCGCAGCCTGTACTGGTGCCTGGGGTTGTTTCTCTGCAGGTGCAGGGCTTTGCATTTTTCTGTTGGGCCATTTCTCCAGCCTGTCAAGTCCCTCTGAATGGCAGTGTGACTCTCTGGCTTATCATCCACTTCTTCACTGTCATCTGCAAACTTGCTAGGACTGCACTCAGTCCCATCATCCAGGTCATTGAACCCTGTATTGAACCAGTATTGAACCCTGGGGTACACACCTAGTGAATGGCTCCCAGCTAGACTTTGTGCTGCTTATTGCCACCCTTAGTTATGATAACTTTTTTAAGATAGTCAGAGAAAAATGATCAGGTTACTCTAGTTTGATGTGTGCTTGCCAAATGCAAGTTGCACTTCGTTCAGGTTTGGTTTCACCTCTGCATCCTTAAGGGGTTTCTGATTGGAAATAGAATCTGGGACCTGTACCTTGATAAGACAAATGTGGTGAGGGGGGTTAGAGGAAGAAATCTGTATTTGTGGGTAGGAGGGAATTCTAAGAAGCTACTGTTGCATCATATCTGTGGAATATGATTCAACTGATAATCTGTAGGGCCCTTCTGGAACTTTTTTTTTGGCCAGAATTATCAACAATAATAAAATTTCAAATAAAAAGCTTTTTTGAGCTTCCAGTTTAGTTTGCTAATCCTTACCTTTGGAATTGAGATTGCTTCTGAGAAGGAGTGTAGTTTTCATTTAGGAGGAATCTGCAGTGTAGAATATATATATTTGGAGTGCATGAGGATACAAAACCTTCCTCTAGCTTTGCTACACTTATTTTCATTCCACATAAAAGGCTTTGCAATAGATATCAAACAAACATAATATCTCTTGTCTGCTTGGGGAAATTTAACATAAAAGCATCTGTAAGAAGGAAATTACATAAAAATGAGATGACAGAAGTAATGGAGATTTAGATGAGAAGAAATCAGCTCTCATTATGAGGTAATAAGACTGCTTATCTGGCTATGTATTAGAATAGAGTTCATCAATGAGATTTCTGTTGGTGAAGCTAGATAATGGAATGAACATCATTTTCTTGCCTTTGGAGCTGGTAATTTCTGTCCTTAGTGAGTGTATTGCTTGTGTTTCCAAACACTATGTGTATCACAAATAATACACATACGGAATTCAGCAAAGCAAGCATGATTGATGTGAACATAAAATCAAAGTCCAATCAGTTTAATGAATCACATCTTGACCAAAATAAAAAGCAGATGATCAGGACAACTGGTGATCAGAAAAGCATATCTTCAGCAATAGTTTTTGTCACTTATATATCCTGAGATGCAGGAGTTACCAGCTTAATAGATTATACATACTGCAGTACAGTCTTAAATATGATTCTCTGGCAAGGTTGTGAACTGTATTGGAAAAAGCTAACTATGGGGACACAGTCTCTGATCCTGCAGATGCTTATGGATGAGTTTAAGCATTGATTTCTACTGAAGTCAGGGCTAAGAGCTGCCTGCTTAACTAGGTCAAAATGCATCTAAGTATTTGTGGGACGGGGGGGCCAGCTTTTCTTCAGTGATACCAAATCATCATATTGTCCATTAGTGGTCAATGGAAGAAAGTATCTATATTTTTGATGACTGGTTTTCCCTGGCATCATTTCCAGTATACACATCAGTTGTTTTTTTAATTTCCTTTTTACCACAAGTGATAGCTCTGCATTTATAGACCTGGAAGCTACCCCACAGTGCACTCTCAGCAGTCCAGTCCCAATGTAAAAGCATCATGTCAGTAAGCAATGTACCTGAGAGGGAGCATGGGACAGATACATTGTTCTTGGAGCTGCTCTGGCTCCCACTAGTCCCATGGGCGCACATTAGTGTGTTGGTTCCAACACTAAGTGGGTTGGGAGTGGATCCACGTTTCCAAAGCTAAGCCCTTCTTTTGATTCCTCTTCCTATAAAAGAGAAGGGAGGGGAGAGTGGGCAGGGAGTTGTCTGCCATAATCCCCTTGTTCTGAAATTCACTTTCTACTCTGTTTGACCCAGGCTGAACTTGGTGGAAATGGGGTTTCCATGCTTGGTTGTTTAGGAACCACTACTCAAGGCAGTAGCAGCTGCTAGCTTTCAGGGCGGGTTGCACGTCCCTGCTTGCCTTACAAACCAGTACTCCACTCCCACCCATCTTTCCTTCCCAACTTTAAGCTCCTTGCTTCCCTTTACAGACCTTTAAGCAACAGTTCACCTCCTGGCTCCTGTCTTCTCCCTTCCTTTCCTATCTGCCAAAATGAAGACTCCAATCCTACCCCTCTTCCTCCTTAATTGCTCTTCTCCTTTCACCTCAGGGGTAAATATGATCTAGCCTTTCTTCCATTCTAATCCAATGCTTTTTACCTCATTCTGCCAAGTTCCTGCCATTTGCATTGGAATTACAGGCATGGTTGTGTTGGGTGCTAATTGTATCAACTCCTGATTACCCTCTGGGAACCATGAGGGATTTATCCAGCAGCTCCTGTGGAAACCTCCATGCAGCCATTGTCAAGAACTGCTGCTGACACCTGCCTCACACATTCACCTGGAAGAGTTTTCCATGGCATGCAGACCATGGATCGGGATTACTGTTATGTACACTTGTTATGTGGGACTGTCAAGAAAACTGAAAAACTAGGGTTTTAGGCATGACAGGTATATGTTATGGAGTGTCTGCATATGCTAAGAAAGAATATATACTTGGTTAGAGAGAAGGGAAGGAGGGTTTGTACATAAGTTGCAGAAACGTGAACTGGGCATCCATAGTATTATAATTTTGTCTCATAATTTCCAACATTATATCCATTTTATCTGTGAAGCATGAACTTCCACTTAAAACTAACTGTCTGGGAGCACAAAATAACTTGTCACTAAAGCCAATTTAATCTTTTATATGTGTATCAATCAGTAGCTTGAAGTGATCAATTTCTGTCAGCATCAACCTTTATGATAGCTACTCTCCAGTTTTCACAGTACAGTACAGTTTTGTTTTGTTTTTTTTTTCCCTTTCTGAAATATTTGAAGAAGAATGGTGTTTCTAAAAGGTAGCAAGTAGCTGGCTAATTTCAGTGACAGTTGTGCATCTAACTTTGACTGGTTTGAGCAAGTCAACCCCACCAAAGAAAAACCCCCCAAGAATAAAGTGTCTAGATGTTCAGTATAGTCTCATCCACATTTGAAAGTCTCAATAGGCTTTGCATTTAGACTCATGCTTAGAATGGGTCAACTCAACAATCAGTGGACATTTAAATAAGCAGTTAATTGATTGTGAGATCCCCGTTGATTCCGTTATGTTAGTATGTTCTTTATAGCCATTGCCTATGCCCACATCTAAACCTTACTGCTAATGTGCTTCTAATGCTCAGGAGGCATGCTTCTCTGATCAGTCAATCTGTGATAAACAAAGCAGTCTGTGTCATGCAGAAAACTGAAACATGTGGCCTGTTGTGGCATAAGATTAAATGCAAAAGCTTTCAGACACACTAGTAAAGCATGCCCAAATAGCAGGGCAACATAATTTTTCAGAACAATCTTTGTAAAAGCTCCGTCAGTACGTGTTCACAGTACTATTCATAAAGAGGATGTGTCTGTGCCTTGAATGCTTATTTAAAGCCATATTTTAGAGGGAAGCAGCATCATTTTTAACAGCTTTGAAAGAAAGAAGGTTTGGGAGAGGCTCTTTAAGAGTTCAGGCTGGGTGATCTAGGAACATGGGATCATGTACAAGGCATTGAACTAGGAGCAAGTTACTTGAAGCTCACCTCTTCTCTGTGCTATTGTCCTCCTGAAAGATGGGATGATATCTCTTACTGCTCTTGTCTTTCCTTTTTTATTTTCATTAGCTTTGTCTGTTCACACTGTAGCATCTTGAGACAAAGAGGTTCAGGTCCAATCCATCAAGATTACCTAAGATCCCAGGTGGCTTTCAGAGGGGGAGGTCTTTTCATCAACTGAATCTTTCTAGACTGAGCATAAAGGGAATCTAGCATAGATGACAGTCAATAACAGTTAATATTCAAGTTTGCTTGAACTATAGTTGATTGCTATATGTGGAATACACCACAGCTGGACTCTCCAAGGACATCTGTAACTTAAATCATCACTATGTTTAGAAGTGTCATTGCTTTACCTCCTAGGATATATGCTGGCTTTGCTTTATTTTAGACTTTACTGGTGATTAAAGGTCTTAGACAATATAAATATATGTATTCAAAAGCCATCTGGGCATAGTCTTGGGCAACCAGCTCTACATGACTGTGCTTGAGCATGGGTTTGGACAAGATAATCTCCAGATGTCCCATCCAACCTCAACCATCCTGTGATTCTGTAAAATACAACAGGAAATCAGAGAAGAGCATGCATAAGGGGAAGAGAAAACCTATAATAGTGTGGTTGGGATGGAAAGAAGGACTTGCTGCTTGCTCATGAAGACATTTGCTTCAATGTGAATGCAAAAACCTTCGGGGTTTGTGCAGACTGAGCCGTGATGTAGCTCTGTGAAATGTGGTGAAGTGGTAATGGGGATGAATGCAGTCCATTTTGCCTTTGGGTGGAAAAGACATGGGCAGCAGCTTGGGCCTTTAATAATTGAGTATATTGGTCTAGAATTGGAACCCCTCCCTCCCTCTCTGCCATACACTTGCCCTTTATTTATGTCCTTTGTGAGCTTGACACTGAAACTCAGAAAACATTACCTTACTCTGGTAATATATGCCTTAATGGTAGCTGTAGGTGAAAACAGGGCTGTTGGCAATTTTTAATCTCTTAGTCTAATCAATGGCACTTGACCATCATATGGGACAATTTCCACTCCTTTGGATTAACCTAACCAGTGAATTTCCTTACTCAATTTTTATGCCTTCCAAATTATTTAATTCTTAAAGCCACCTCCCATTTTAGAAGTCATTTGGCCAAGATAAACACATTTAATGGTTTTAATCTTTCTGCATAAATCAGACTCTCATACTGTATACTCTGAGCTTGTATCAGTTGGAGGAGGTGAAGGAAGCTAATGTCATGGATTAACATTCCCACCCTATGTGCCATCTTGTTGCCAGATGGTCGAGAGAAGATATTTTGAATATATTCCTGAATAAAAACAGTCCTGGTTGGGCAGGACAGGAATGTTTCTCATCTCCTTTCAAAAATCTATACGGCACAGCAGTGAAGATAGTCCAGGGGCTGGAACACCAGAATTTATGAGCAAATTCAGGAATGCCTGAATTTATGTCCCTGCTTCACCTTCAACCACCTTTTTCCTATTAGTGTTGGAAAACTGCTTCAGGCCAGACCCTCAGAGGTGCTTGCACTCATGTTTTCTCCTCAGCACTGCAAGAGCTGACTCCTTCATGGCCACTCCAAGCACTGAGTTGAAAGTGCAGGTTTCCTATGCCCTGCAGAGAGGCAAACATGAGCGAAATGCTCAGAAAAGTTTTAGGTGCCAGCTTAATGGCCCTCATCAGAGGTGGATACATACTTTACAGGATCCCCATCTGTTGACACTTTTTCCTGAAGTGGGTTAGTTGCTCAAATGCAAAGGTGTGGTATCAAACCATATGCAGGAATAGTTGGTGAACTGCACTGAAAATGTCCAAGGCAACTGAGAGAGGAATTCAGCTCTTTCCTTTGCTTACTTAGGAGCAAAGACTCAAGGTCTACCTCATCCTGGGAAGGTACGACAGCCATGGATAATGTCTCCCTGCCCCTTTGCTAGGAGGATATCACTCTGCCCTTGGAATTCTGGCTGCTCAGGGCTTAGCTCTGGTGTAACTGCTGGGAACTGCCAGAGCAAGAATTGTGCCTTAGAAGCATCGCCAGAGATGCATGGCCCCAGTGGTTTGGTGAAAGCTTGAGTGAGCATCAGCAATACCCAGGACGCGTGTGGGGTTAGGTGGCCACTGAGCAGCAATGTCCAGACTTTCCCTGTTGCCTGTGCCAGGGGCTCGAGTGCACAACTCGGCAAAGGGTGCGAGCAGGCAAGGGACTGGCTTCACTACATCAGCTCACCTGGCAGATGGTAATAACAATGCTTTGCTGTCTCTCAGGGGTGTAATAAGGATAAATAGATTAAAAGATTGTGTCCTACCTGGAGGTGTGCAATGGGGGCTTTAGAAGAAGTTAAGATCAATAAACTGGCAGCAGTACAACAAAAGGTCTCTTCCAGTTTAAGAGCTGCAATATTAATTCTATCTTGAAAATAGTATCTACCTCTTTCTAATGAAAATGATCAAAATAATTTTCATTTTGCAGTTTTTGGAAAGGAAGCATTTCTGTCTAGATAAAAGTGCCTTTTTTTTTTTTTTTTTTTTTTTTTTAATAACGAACTTGTGTTCAGCTGCTGGGATTTTAAAACTTTTTTTCTGGGGAGACACACACACAAAGACAAGTCAGATTTGGCCAGTTTTTGAAAAAAATTCCCATGTGGGTTTTTTCCACACTAATGTTCTTTTATAATATGGGAAATTCACTTGGAGTGTTCATAGTTTATTTCATGCCTCCTGTAGGAGTCAGCTTAAGAGATTTGCTTTATGTCTTTAGCTTCACAATTTAACAGCCGATGTGAAGAGAAGTACTACAATCCTCAGAAGACTTACCAAGAGGTTTGTGGTCACTCTGTTTTATACAGTGATGTTGTTACTAAGCAAATGATTTTTATTGTGTCATAGGTGTATGTGTAGTAAAGTGTAGTAATAGTTAAAATCCTTTCTTGATTCCAAGATGGAAACTTTTATTTCCTATTCTTCTCTTTCAGTTTTATATCAAAAACTGAGAACAGGAATTAATGTAGTAATAATAATTATTATTATTAATAATAATAATAATAATTGCATGGTTGGGTAAAGTTGCCAATTTTTTATTAAGATTAAAATCTGGACTTCTTTGTTTTCCTGGTGTAATTTAAAAGCAATTAAAAATGCTGAAGCCCTCCCTGTTTTTCCCCTTGTGACATTTATTTATTCTAATTCTCAGGGCCTCAAAGACTTATGTTTGTTCTCTGTCACTCATTAGCATGTGTGGGATTGGAATCTGTGGGATTTCTCTGTTTAAAAACACAATGTTTTCTTCTCTGAAGATGTCAAGCTCATGAAAATGTTGATTTATTTTAATGGCGTACGCTGAAGTAGATGAATGCTGAACATTACTCCTCTCTTTTCAGATTAATGATCAATTACATAGATGTAATTTATGTGCTCTACATTTGCTCTGTTTCATCTGTGATGCCCAAGCATATTATGGCTTTCATTTACTGGGTCTCTGTTGGTAGGGCACTAGGTAGTGTACTTTTCATGGCACAAGTCAAATTCAATTTAACTTGTTCTTTAACCCTGAGGGGATATCTTCAAACACTTCTAATTCTCATTCCGGTTCTTTCAACAGCATGTCTAACAAACAGAGCTTGTTTGCTCTAAGAGTGTATAACATGACTGTGCAGTTTTATTCTGCCCAGCATATTGCTCATTGCATATTAATTTTCATCTAGAGAAGCAGAAGTTTTTCCTCAGATATTTGCAACAAAGATTACACTGGCATAAGGCAAAATGAGAGGTATGCTCAATTTTTATCCTGCACTGTCTGGGGAGGTAACTTACTCCCAAGTATAAAGCTTCTTGCTTTATATGTATTGTAACACCTCTGTTATTTTTAGCAACATAGGTTGTTCTTAAAACTAAAATTCAGGCTTGAAAAAGCGAAATGTAATGTAAAATAAATTGAGCTGATCGTCTGGGCTACCTTTGTATAGGACTACATGAGGAAAATGGACAGAGAAGGAAAAAGTGGTAGAGAACTGGTAGCTGTGGCTCTCCCTTAGGCTCCAAATCAATGGTGAGGAGCCTGAAAGCTTGAAACCTGGTGGGGAAGTTAGTGCTGGTTATGGTAAAAATGCCCCAGGAGCTGAGGTGCTGGAATTTTTGATAGCTTTAGATGCCCTAAAAGAAAACTAGCAGACGAATTCTGAACTAACTCCTGTCTTTCACTACAATTTGACCTAAACTTCTTGGTTTTGATCAGTCAATAGTTTCCAATGAAAAGCTGTTTTGTTGGGAAATTCCCCAGCAAGTGTAATAAGATCCATATTGAATTGTTGACTGATAATATATGAACGAGTTATAGCTCATTGCTCAAGTGGATAAAAAGACTGGGAACATCTAGAAAAGGCTACATTGAACTCTGTCATTCATTTGGTGTACGGCCTGAAGAATGCCAATATTGTTATTAAAGACTTGCTGACTCCATTGAATGCAGTCCTGTTGAATGATTCTGCCCAAATGTCTTCACAGTCTTTCCTGCTGCTTTCTGTTTGTTTTTAATTACACAGACTTTTACATGAAGACGGAATGTGTTTTGCCCATGAGTTCATCTGCTTCTCTGTTTGGTCACTGGCTGAACTCCTAGTCCCCTGTGACATCATTGTACTCCTCAATTCAGCTGTCACCCACTGGGATAAGAGCATCTTTTATTTGTCCTCTCTGGATTGGATGCATGGAAGGGCACTACAGCCCCCCTGCAGAGCCTGCTTTCTCACTGAAATTATGTCCTCCCTCATGCCTAGCTCTGGAGCCACTGGAAATAGATGCCAGCTGGGGTGCCAGTCACAGCAGAAGCCATAATTGCTGACAATTCGTAATCTGTCAGTTAAGAACATGAGGGGCTACACAAGTCTCGTCTGTCTTTGCATAAATACCCTTCACAATATATAGGGCCAGTGAGGAGAAACGACATGATAGGCAGGCAGGATTAACTCTGAAACAACTGTCCTGAAAATTAGGGCAGCAGAGATGTAAAGCCCATGAGGGATCCTCAGGAACAGGAATGAAAGGTCAGGATATGTTTTTTCTTGAAATGACCTTGACGTGCATACCCCTACATATATATTATATGTATATATATAAAATATAGGTATGGATGTAGCAGAGGTTCATATTCAAATATTACAGGTACTATTATTAGGGTCTGTTAAAAAGAAAGAGATTCAATGGATTTAATAATCAGATTATTTCCTTCTAGTTCATTCCTTCCCTGACCAGGCAGGAAGGAAGAACCGTCAGTTTAAGGAATACTAAAAAGATTATATAAGCTGTGTTTCTCATAATATTTTTATTTTTTGTAGTAAAGCACCTAGGACTTGCAGAGTCCTGTAAGACATGCTAAGACGCTCCTGAATTCCTGCATGGCAGAGACATGGAACTACCTAAGGAACTCCCCAGTAAACTGGCTGTGTAAAAACCTCAAAGAAGAATCTAATACAGGATAAGTCAGCTTATTGCAGCTTTTTTTTCCTCCTGGTGACCCCCCTGGGAGCATAAGAGGTTGAGAAAGAAGAATGAACTTAAAACCTGACTAGATCTATATCTTTCCAAGGAGCAGATGACCACAGATTTGCCTCCTTTTTCCTCTGCACCAAATGGAGTTTGGGATGTGGGCAATGTTTGGGGCGGCTGCAGTTTAGAGCACAAGACTCTGTTATTTCAGACCTGTAATATGATTTTCAGTTGTGTAACTTCAAAAGAAGAGAGATTTTAGAGTATCACAGACACAAAATGAAATTTCCAAGAGACAGATAACAAGGCAGGAGCTGTGTTACCACAACTACAGAACAACTGGTGACTTGGAAGTCACTGGTATGAAAGAACCTGGAGGTTTTAAAACTCACCTCTTGAGTCATGCAACATATGGTGCTCAGAAGAGCTTAAGAGTTTAAGAGCTACCCAGGTAAAATATTCACTGTCTAGTAGCCCTGGAGCTCATTACCTGTAAATACTACAGAGTTTATAGGTATGCCAAGGAGGCAAAGGAGATGAAATGTACTTCTACCTTCAGAAGGGGAATTAATGTAATAGCAATCATTCCTTTTATAGATAATACTGCTATTTAGGAAGTCCTAAAGTACATGATGTCTTTGCTGATTAAATTTCCTGTGTAAGCAAAATGTTCATAAAGTTACATAACTGCATTTTTCTTCCTACCTCATTGCTGGCAGCAGCAGTACAGGCTTCTGGAGCACTGCAAGCCTTGCTTCACCTCCATTTCTAAGGTGACCTAATGGTGAGGAGAAAAGAGCAGAGGGAGAGCAGGGGAACTGAGAGAGAAAGAGTGATGCCGTTGCAATAAATCCTTCATTCAGTCTGTGTAACTTGTGCACTTCCTGCCTTCCTCTTGCATCCCTCAACAGATCTAGGCTCCCTGTGGCCTGATGCTTCCCACCTGAGGTCATTAATGCAGTCCTGGCGCAATGAAGTGGCTGAAGTAATTTCCCTTTTTATCCCTGGTTAACTGAGCTGAGAAACCAAGACCACCTCTCCCACTGGACTTGAGGCTACTAGACAGCTCTTTCCCTCCTGCTTATGTCACAGAACCTCTTTTCCCATACTGTAGGGCCACTTTCCCATAATGTAACTTTTAGTGGGTTGGTGAGTAAAAAGCGTCAACTTGCGAGACAGATGTTTGGCCAGAGGTTGTCAGACAGGCATCCTCTGCATCATCTTCTACAAGCAATTCAACAGAAACAATTGTGGTGGGGAGCATTTTGAGCATGTCCTCTAAGGAAAAATTATAGAGGGTAATTTTGCTGCCTCTGAACTGGCTTATCTGACTTTTGTATCCCTTTGTGGTAGCACAGACCCTTGCCCTGCTTTTTCAGTCAATTTAAAGAGTGAGTCAGGACAGGAGGAATCTATTTCAAAGTTTCCATATTAATTATTATGAGTCAGAGGAAAAATTAATATAAGATTCGTTGTTTTGCTTAAGTAGCACTGTCCAATCTGATTAATAAGTACCCTTCTGCTGACCTCAAAATATGCTGTAAAACTTCAAGATAAGGACCAAAAAAATGTACCAAGACACTTCTGCTGTTCTTGTATTTGTTTATTGTACTTCTGTTCTAGTTTCCTTTGCTGCCAATGCCTTTTAAATACAAATGAGCAAACTGTGGGCCAAATTAAAGGAAAGAAGAAAGGTTTTTAAAGAAAATGGTGGGAGCTCAGCGCTGGAGTGTATATGAAATCAAAGTTTTATTGTGTACAGTGTTGTAATACAGAGATTCCCTCCCAACAGATGGATCATTGGCCTGCTGTGCATAGAGAGGCAATGTCCTCATGGCTGAACCCCTTAAGGGATCTAGTGCACTTAGATGGGAGAGCTTAAAACATCCTGTGCAGGGTTTAAAAAGTAAAGCCCAAAAGCTGTTAGCACCAGAGAACATTCAATCTGGAAATTAAGAAAGGGAAAAGAATATACATGAGGAGAGGAGACACTTCTTAAAAGATTCTAAAACCACCTTTAGTTTTCATCAGTATTCTGTTAACTATTATATAGCATTTTTGAGTTGCTTGATGAGGGGTGATGTGAATATGCTGCACAGCTCTGGGAGCAGCAAGGAGTGACAAGCTCAGCAACTCTGGCCATTTATTCTGAGTGAAATGTAGAGATACAAGCCATGCTGCAAGCCCTTTGCCCCAAGAATCAGGAAAAGCTGTTCTTTTGTCCTGTTCTGCCTCTTCAGGAATCATTAGCAACCCTCTTTCAGAAGATGCATGATGGAGGGGCCAATCTCCTCCTCTTCAGTCTAGGCCTTTCTCTGTAGTGCCATTTGTCTCATTTTTGGAAGAAATCAGCAGTTTTGCTCAGTGTACGTGGGACGCTTGCTGCAGACAATTTACAAACATCAGGGGAAAGAAGGGAGTTGGCGGTGTTTTTGAATTCCCATAAGTTCTTCTTTTTTTGTTGTTTCTCTTGGGTAGCTGAAAAACAGAACGGGTGTTTTATTTCCTGATGAGCACAAATATTTGTCCAAAATAACTTAAATTGTTTATTAACGTTACTCCATTTGAACATTTCTTTTTTAGGCACCACGTGGAAGCTCTTATTTCTTCCATGATGGATATTTGTCATCAGCTCATGTGAACACTTTGGCGAACCAAAGGATGGATTGTTCTGTTTTGCTTGCTTGGATTGTGAAATAGGAATATCCGTAACATGACAGGGCATGAAAGAGCCTGAAATGAATTAAGGCTGTACTTTAATGAATGGGCTTTTCATTTAGCAGATTCTTTATAAACAACTGCGGTAAATCCACTTTCAGTAAATCCAAAGGATGGTTGACACATACATTTCATATGGGTGGGTACTGGCAGGCTAGAACTGATGATACATCATTCCAGACAGACCATTTTTCAGCAGATGAGTGTTCTAGCTATCGTATTTCAACTGGAAGAACTACTGTGGTGTAGAGCCAATACAATGTTAATCTGATTATCTCAGCTCAAAACCTGGACAGGTGAGAACATTCTCAAGCTGGATACTCCAGGAATCATCCAACCAGTGTGGATCTCTCAGCCTTCACTGTAAAGGGGGCAGGTTTCTACCTGCTGAATTATTTGATAGGTTGGGCTGAAGGTAACTGAGCCAATGGATATTCCATGCTGAAGGTGAAAGAACTGAACAGGCATATACAAGTAAAACATGTGATAATGCCTAGTGCTTCATTCAAAGCTGTGTATTTATTCAGATGCGGAGTCCCTCTGGGCAAATGTTGCACCTGACTGTTTTTCAAGTTTTAAATCATAAACAAACACCTACAATGCAAATGTGAGTATAATGGAAAATGTTGTGACTGTGCATGTGTTGTAAGTATTTGAAAACATTGAATTTTGCCAAGACAACTGTGCCAAAAAATGCAGGTCATTAGAAAGCAAGATCTGGAAGGAAGCACAGGCAATAAGTTGGATCATTTTGCTTTGCTGATCTTTTCAGGAAGTAGAACAGTTGAGGGTAAATGTACCATTTGTTCCTTAAGGGTTTACTAACCCACTTGAAACAGAACCTGATGTACATCTAGTCTTCTAATTTCTCTTGATGATGTAGGTTTCCGCCACTTCTTGCTTTCAGACGCATCTCAAAGAGTACCACCAGTGTCCATATGCCAGTTTGTATTGTAAGAGTTCAAGGCGACTGACAATTGCTGTGTGCTCCTGTTCACATCAGAGGATACTGGAGCTGAGCCCTATAATCACAACCCCAAATAAACATCCAGGATTTCTGATTGTCAAGAGGTTCCTTGGAAAGTCACGTACATCCAGTGCTAGTCTAGAGAAATGTTTTTGTGGGATGTGTGGCAAGAACACTCTTAATGATATCTGTGCCCCTTGCCTGTGGCCACTTTTTATTGTTGAAAGTACTAGTGTGATTTTCAGTCCTTGGTGATCACTTTGTGTTAGATTTTGTATTAACCTGCTGTTAGGCATCTAGTTCCAGCTACAGACACTGACTCATACCTGTAGAAACACCTCCTACTGCTTGGTGAGGCAATGGACTGTGAACAAACTTAGCGTCATCAATCAAAATGATTTCACAAACTTGTTCCTGACTTTTGTTGACCCTATGTTTTCAGAGCTGAGAATGCAAAATGCAAGCGCTGTAGCTCAGGGCTGAAAGTTTGAATCAGATAAGAGATACTATTCCTTTGCACTCAAGTATAACAGTGTGACTACAAACGGATTACTGGTGTGGCTACTTAGACAGGTAAAAAGTAAAATCCTTGCATGTGTAAGCATAAACTCCATCTTTGCAGATCTTTTAACCTAATTAAGTAGGTGGTTGAATGTTTCCAGGAAGAGTGCATGAGAAGATGTGAAGACAGCAGAAGACAGCTTCTCTTGTCTTTTTTAAAGGATGCTAAGATTTTTCACACTAGCATTTGCACAGCTCTTGCTGAGCATAATAATATATACATCATGTGACTGTAGGTTTATCATACATTAAAAGACACCAGCCAGTTCATTACATACATTAGTTTGTTAGTGCATCAGAGTGTGGTAAACAGATGCATACCCTGGAAACATTGTCATCTCCCTAACTATGTTAAGTCTGACTCTTTCCATATTTAATAACAAGTCATTATGATAGCATAAGGGGTGGAGGATACAGAATTCAGTCAAATGAGTATTTCAGGCAGCATTTAGCTATGGTAAGCAGGGGGTTAGCATGGACATTAGACACCAGAGTAGACCTGATAAAGCATTTTATCAAATTTAGCAAGACTGTCCATTCTAGTCTGACCATGATGTAGACTGCCACTGAACTGAAGGTTATTGACCTGACCTGGTTTGCATCTGATGGTGCTGGTTTTGAGAGCAAATGAGCTCTGGTGCCTACAAGCTCATAGGGCTTCCAGTTCCTCAGCAGATAAACATTGGCTGGCCTTGTCTTTCAGGTTGGCTTGTGCAAACACACCCCTAATGATTCCCACAGGTCACGTAACTGGAGTGAAGTGGGCTGCTGGAATGGGTTACTGAAATCTGGCAGTGGTCCTCTCTGATTGAACAGGACACGATGAATGCTTGCATGTGCATTAGTTACACATGTGCCTGCTCCCACTCAAGCTGTGGGAACGTAGGGCTCACACAGCAGTGTTGTATAGCACAGGGTGCTGAAAGGCTAGTGCACACATCTGACTCCCTCTGACTTTAAATTTTAGATGCCTAGATATTACCAAGGAGTCTTTCCCCTTAAGCAGTGACCTGCACTGATGCTAAGAGCCATGTAAAATCAATCTGCTCTGTAACCCCCTGTGTGGCACTTCCAGTTCTCCTCCTGCTGTGTGTCTGGGACTGCTGTAGCCGGTGGCAGGCGTGGAGGATGAAAACGTGGCTCCTTTCCACAGCCACTGCCAACCCATTGCATTCTGAGCTGAGCTGCCCAGGACAGCTGAACTGCAACAGTCTCAAAATATAGGATTTCTTCTTAGAAATAAAGCCAACTGAGCTTTGGTTTTTCTGAGACCTTGATCTCCTTGACACCTGAGGTAATCAGGGTAACCTGATATAACCAAGGTAACATTGACTGAAACTGGAAAGCAAACAATCACGTTGAGAAGGGCCTCTTGTAACGTTGCGATAATTTGCAGTGGTGTACTAGGGGTCGCTATGGACTGGCTGCTTTGGCTAAACTGACACGTGATCCTAACCGAAACCAAAACTTTCTGAAGTACATAATTCTTCTTACTACTTTTTCTGTAAGTGGAGTTGAAAACATGTCTTCATAGAATTTCAGCTAAATTTTTACAAATATTTAGCTGATTTAAATTTAGTTTTGAGAGTATTATTTCCAACATATTCAGAAAAAATATGATATCCCTTTGTTTAAACCAATATTCTGAATTTTCTAAGATTTCCAGTGTGTCTTAAGCAATGGAAGTAAAAATGTTCTGCATAATATGAGTTTTGAGACAAACATGTATGCATGATGCAGCAAGATTTTATTTTTTTTTAAATTAAAGTAGAGATTGATCTCAGCTAGGTATCATTCACACTGGCTTCTTGTGTGGGTTGTAAACTGGAAATAAATCTGTGGGAATAAACGTCATGTCTTGTGAAGAATGTAATTGATTATGGTGTCAGGACCCTGCTCTTGCTGCACCAGTATCAGGCACAAGGGCAGGCAGACGAGTGAGCAAAGCTGTTCTTGAAAGGCATGGAGCTGCATCAGTAACAGAGAAGAGGATCCATTGCACCCAGAGAGTACCAGAGTCAATTGCCTGGGCAGTCAGAAGACTGAGACCATCTTTGCTGCTGAAAAGCTTCTTTCCGATTGTTTCTATGGACCTGAGAACGGGGTTGGCCTTTTGCTTATCTCTCTCTCCTCTAAGCCTAGTGAGCTTCTGTTGCTTGTGCTGTTCAGTGCTTTTCAGAAACCCAAGGTGGCGGGTTACTACAGTGTCTAAACAGCAGTTTCAAGATACAATTAAGAAAATTATTGTGAAACGATTTATTTGCATCCAGATGGCTGCCCATGAAGGTGTAGGTAAATATGTTGTCCATGAGCATTCAGTGAATAGCATAGTGGCTAGGGTTTTGTATGGGATAAATCAGGGTGTAAATTGTGTGTTTTTCAGTTTACTCACATTCAGGCTCTGCCTGATATACGCTGGAGCAAATCTGGTTGGATCTTCTTTGAGAGTGGCTATCCTATTTTGGGGAGTCTATTGAGGTCTTGAAACACCCTTTGGTTCCATACAGAAACAAACCCAAGCTCTTTCAAATATGTTCACCAAACCAAGTTGTGTCAAAATGTCACTTTTCATCAATATCTGAACTGTTTGGGAAGTGTTATATGTGTCTGTTCTCATGTGCTTTGTCTTCCTCTCTACTTTTTTCCCTACCCCACCCTCTTCCCTCCTTCCTGTCAAAACAGCGACAGCTTGTGTTTTCAAAATGGGCAAGTTTTGATTTTAGCTAAATTTAATATAGTAAAAAATTTTGGCTATCTCTAAATGTGTACTTTCCTGTGCTACCTATCTCGGAGGTAAAAAGTACCTCCACCTCACCTCTCCTCCCCGCCCCTTGCCCATAAGCTATTAATACAAGACAATATCATACAAGACAATATATTCCTGTTAAAACACCTCTTTATTTTTTTAGGCATAAAGGCAGTGTCCTTTCCTCGCCCTCTGTCCTCCCCCCATACCAAAACAAAGCAAAGGCCAGCGAGACCAGAGTGTGTGAATTCCACTGCCTCCCTCCTCAGCCACACACCCCCTTCCCTCCCGCAGCGGGGTGAACACTGTCCACACATCATTTGAGACAGGAACAATATAACACAATCTGTTTTCAAATTTTCTAAATATTTCCCAACTTCCATTGCAGGCTGTTGTCTTCACACTGTAAATTCGTGCCAAGAACTCCCCAACAGCATTCTTCTCTGCCTTCCCAAATCACTCGGAGAGCAAACAAACCTTTCCTTGAGTCACTGATTTTTGCAAGAAAACGTTTGTGTTTATTATATATGAAGAAGAATAGCTAGACTGCACATTTTACAGCTCACAGCTCTCCAGTGAAAGCCATAAGTAGGATCTTTGACAGCACAGAGCTGCTTTCTCCTCTGTGTATTTCGATCTGTGAACACAACTTCTCCCTTCCCAGAGCAGCCAGGGTACTGCCGCACTGGGTAGGAAACAACTGCCTGGCAGTTTTCTATCCCCTCCAAGCCCATAAGGCTCTGCGACATGTTGTGCCATCTATAACTGGTTTAACTGCCTGAATGAAAAGCTTTTGATGTAATAAACAGTGTACACAGTGCAGTTTCACAGGATAATATGATCATCTGTATTGCAGTGAGCTATACTGAATGGCTCAGTCTAGACAGGAATGTGTTAAATTAGTACTGGAACAATTTAGCAGGCACTAGAATTAATTAGGAGGGGATTTTTTTTTTCCTACAGTAAAAAATGTAAGATATCTAGCACCTAATAATTAAGTTGGACCATAGAAATTTTCAGTATTCAACAGAATTATTTAAAGTGATCTTGGTATGTGCTAGTACTTGTCTGTGAGGTACTATACTCGTGACAGTAACAAAAGTTTGCCCTCACCTATATAAGTGCGTTTGTGCCTGGCCATTTTGAGCAGGCACCTTGATTGCCTCTATTTATTTCCTTGCTGCTCTAACAATGTAGCATGCTTGTATTTCTCTATATTTTTTCCTCTGGGTCAAATCACCATCACTTTCTACTTTTGTAACATGCTATTGAAGCAAGTGTCTTACCATTTGGTGTTTGTGTTTCAGCTCTCCCACTCTTCACTGAGCTGTTCCAATATAGAAAGCACGATTCAGTGATTAAGCAGAGAAAGGAGGATAATAATCTGTGGTTTTGTTTCTCAGTAGGACATCAGTAGCTGTCACATAAAACTGGCAAACAACTTTTTAAACTCCTTGAGCCAGCTGTAAAACAATACTGTGCACTAGGATGTGACTCAGTCTGCAAGGTGCTCAGCATCAGGCAAATAGAGTGAGTTTCCTTTCCAGTCAACAAGCTTGTGTACCTGAAAGATTCTCTGATTTTTATCCCTAGCTGTATCACCTGGTTTAAAACACATACTACCTCTTCTTACCACTTCACTTGTATTTCTCTGCTAGTTCATAGTGTAGTTAACACAAAGAGGTCAGTGTAGTTTCCGAGGTGTGGAGAGCTCATATTATCCACAGGTCTGAAACCACAGTGCCCCAGCCTGGTGCCTGAAGTCTGAAAATCTGAGTGCATATGTTCTAATTCTGTCACCCAGATTCTGAGGCACCCATGTTAAATGGCATCTGATCATTTTTTCATTTGGTCCAATTGCCTAATACAAATAGGCTATCAGAAAGCTTTATTTTTCATCCTTACAAAATGTGTCAGGGTACCTATATATAGCTGATATATTGATAGGAAACATCATCCCTATTGCTGTGGAATAGTTGTTTTGCAAAATTATCTTTTCCAAAATGAAATGGCTGAACTTTGCTTACTGTCTGTTTGCTTGATCCAGATAGAAGAAGAAGAATAGTATTTCTGCCTGCTTTACACTGAGCTTGGGGGAAATCTTGACAGAGCCTGTGTTTTGGTCTGCATTGACAAGATCTAGTTGGAGCTGGGGATGCTTCTTCATCAGTGGTCCTGAAGTTCCCAGTCACTGTTCATGGCACGTATTTCAATGTGACCAGTCACTCCAATAAAACCTATTTCTAATGTCCATTCACAAGAATATTTTGTTGCCACTATCTGCAAATGTGTGTGAAGAATGATAGGAAATGCTGTTATTGTACTTCAGGGGACTCTGAAGACCACCAAGCAGGCAAGAAAGACAAGACATAGCAAGACAGGAAGAACACATTTATTCCAACTTCTGGGTGTGTGACCAAGGACTGGATCCAGTCACTATCTGTGCACAACTTCACGTATATCTCAGACTCTGGAGATCCAGAGCATCAAGTATACTGAAGATATAATGCAGACTCAAGTCTGTTTAGGCAGTCTGGGTGAATCAGAGGCAGATCCAGGTCTCACCACAGGTCTCTTGGAAGGCACAGCAATCATTTTTAGATGCAATCTGCCTTCCTGGAGGCAGGAGATGCTGCCATCTCTTGTTTGAACTCAGGCTGCGAGTGGTGGGTGACAGAGAGGTTTGAGACAAGGAAAGCCTTCAATGTGGGCAAAAATTTCAATCATGAGGAGCAGAAAGTTTATGTCCACACTTGAATCTACTCCCATCTCCACTTACCAGGGTGTTATGGGGTTTTAACAGCACACACTTCAGGTTTCTCCCCCAGTATGAGCTAATATGGGGCTGTGGGCACTGTAGGCTGTGAAGGCAATTCCTTTTGAGGCACTCTACTGCTAAAACTGCTCAATAGCTCTCCAGAGGAGTGTGAAGACTGTTTTTACAGCTGAGTACGGTGCAAGGATTGAACTATGGGCCTTTCATCTTAAAGATGGCTCCCTACCATATGTTTTTATTATGAAGAACAAGGGCAAATCTTCAAAAGTTTAGTGTTACGTAGCTAAAAGTTTGCATAGGGCTTTAGAAAACCAAAAGAATCTACATTATTATAAAAACAGAGCTCTTATATTAATGAGCTAAAGTAAATATACTGCAGTTTAACAGCTGATTTGGAAAGTCCTTTTCACTGTTCCCATAGTTTCAAAACCAGGGAGTATGAAGACTTTTTGAAGAAACCAAACAACTGTAACTGCAGTGGACAATTTCATGCAGGTGATGAATTGGCTGTTCAGAAGAATAGTTCCTGTGTTGCAGGAGAACTTGCTTCTCTGCTTTCTGCCTCATTCAATCAAACTGCCTGTACAGAGCTGAGGCAGTCCTGTTGGAGAGTGATCAATATGCTGCCACATACCATCCGTAATTCTGGAATTTGCTTCTCCCACCCACACCACGGTGGTTTCACAATATGCTTTCTTGTGCTGTAGCAGGGACAGCCTCCTCAGGACATGTTTTTCTTAGTCACATGGATTTGTCAGATCCAGCCTTTTTTCCTAATTAAATGAGCTTTGCAGTGTGTGCTCAGCATTGGATAAGCACAAAAGCTCACATAATCAGTCCAGATGACTCTTTAAGGAGGCTGTAATTTACTGCCGTGTTTTCTTTGAAGCATACCTTACCTCCCCACTTGGACTGAGCAGTACCATGGCACCCATTCTGAGTAAAAATGACAGTGTGGTCCTTTATCAGCAGTGAGCAATATTTAATTTGAATGTTTGTGCTGCAAAATTGCACTGAGAAAAGACTGTGCAGGGGTGGATAGATTAGGAAAAATTGTGGGACAGCATAAGGAATTAGCATGTGGGGCAGTGTGGCTCACTGGTTAGGCATGGAGACCCGACAGATCTGGCCCTGTCAGAGCCTGAGCTTACATGGGCCAGTAGAGCTCTACTACATTCAGTGACACCACAACAGTTTACAAAACGTGAGTTGTTTTTTAATATCCTGCTTTCCAGTGACCACCCTGACTAGCCAAATTTCCTTTTCTGAAGACACATTTCCTAGCTGTTAAATGTCAAATTATTCAGGTTAAAAAACTTGCCAGTAAGGCTTTGGTTTGCTTCCTGCGTTGCTGTTGGTAGTTAATGAGCAATGCTACGCGACTGTACCATTCTCTAGGACTTAATCTCCCCATCATGTTAATAGTTATGTCACAGAGGCCCATAGAATGGAGACTATTCCCTCTTGAAAAAATTCTCACTCCTCTAAAGTAGATGATCTGTGTGAGAAGAGAGGCATTTTGTAATGCTGATTTAATTCTTCAAAAGATCTTGTATTCTGAAAGGTCTATAACACAGTTTGTCTACTTTGTTAGTGTCATGTAGGGACAAGACCTATGTCCTGCGGACTGACAGACATGTAGCATCTCTGTGGACAGCTTCAGTCTCACATCAGGGAGTCCTGTGAGCAACCATATTGCTGCTGGTATTGTGACCCATTGGCTGGCAAGACTGACCTCTCCAGTGTGGGAGCATGTGGAGCGCAGCACAACCGGCTCAGTATGCTGCCTGGGGAAGCTTGTTCAAAGTTAGTCTGGAGGCATTCACTGCTACGCTGTGCTCTGTAGTCTGGGCATGTGTTAAATATAGGAATAGCAGCTGGAAGAATAGAGACAAGAGGGAACCCGAGGTAACAAGAAGACAATACTGGTCAGATACACTGTTTTTTACCGGTTTCAGTCAGTTTTCCCCACTTCTCCACTAGAATTCTGTTAGGAAAACAAAACCCTTTTATTTCTTCTCCTGCTGTGCTTGTGATTACAAATAAAAATGTAAGCATGTATGTGGCCCTCTTGAATCAGATTTTCTGCATAGCTGTATTGAATTGGGAACTTCCAGACATGTCAAGGTCTTTTCAGAAATGTCTTTTTTCACAAACGTTTCCCATCAGACTGCTGCAGGCATTCAAAAAGTAAGTGTTTAAATAACGGAGAGAAATGTCAGTGCCAAACAGAATGCTGAATTCCTGGAGGCCATAGGTTAAAAAGAGAAGGTTTTTTGGCAGCTAATTGAAATCTAAGTGGGATTTTTCCCGTGTGCTATTTCCTCATTTGTTCTTTCTTCACTAATATTTAACAGGCCTTTATTGATTACAGTGGCAGATTTGCACTGTAAATGGAAACTGAAGGTTACATTTTGTCCCATAATCAGCGGCTATATATATTTCATATCTATCTATCTATCTATCTATCTATCTATCTATCTATCTCATACATATTTCACAAATCAATGCTTGGAGAAATCACGTCCTAACACAGTTGGCTATAAAGGCAAAATGGCACTAGTCATTTTTTTAAATAATAAATCTCAATATCTGAGTAAATTCTCCATCAAGAGGTGTAGAAAGTCTCCACTACTGCTATGTTACTAGCATGTCTGAATCTAGTGATGAACTCAGCTTAACAAGTACTGTAAGTTCCCTTTGAGTCTGGAGTCAGGTCAGCCATCTCTTCTCTGCTTAAGTGGGAGTACTTCAGATCTTATCTGTGGCAAGTCTCTTTCAGATTCAGCTGACAGCTGCAGATCTCTTTTGGCTTGGGTTTTTCACATCCCCGTCTGCAGGGAGCACTGTACACCCCATGTGTCCTCCTGCTTCCCTGTCCCAGTCCCATGTGGGGCTGTTCCCCTCTGGGGTTTTGACCATCTGTGCATTGAAAAAGCTCATTTCCCAGCTGTGCATGCACCTCTAGGATTTTTGCTTATTAGCCAAGATTTTTAGTCAAATGGGTAGGATTTATGAAGCTGATATAAATTTGTCAATGTATAAAACTTCTACACTGTTTACTTCTTATCAACAAACCGATTCCTATAAATAGCAGTTAATTTGCAACTTCCACATATTTCCCTCCCCTTTTTTTCTTCTGCTGTTGCCAGAGCTTCTTGTGTCCATCTGAACTTTGGCAGCAAAGCCCATTTCCATACTCCATGATACTCTTAATCCTACAACTATGTGAAAGCACATGACATCCATGCCACGAAGGCTGGCAGACACTGCCACTCTGGACCTTAGTGTATTTGCAACCCAATTCTACAGCACATTTAAAACCACTTCTGTGTAATTTCCTCTCTGACAGGCATGCTGTTGCCTCTGGGGTTGAAGGGCTATAGGTGCATTTTCTTCAGCACAAGTTTGTACTGCTACTTCTCTTGATTTTGCCTGAATTTTGTACACCAGTGCTGTAACTTTATCAAACAAATGTGATATCTCACTGAAATGTGGGGTCAGGTTTGTCTGACAAAACTTGTTTCCCCTTTGCATTCCAATCTTGTTGTTAGTCATAAACTCCTGCTCCAGCTTTGGCAACTCTGCCTGAAACTGATGTCAGCTATAGTTAAACAGGCTACCTCACTTTTTTAGTACTAATACAACACTGATATGCTTCTGAAATTTTCACCCATAACTGAAAATTTATCACCAGCTAACACCTCACCTATTGCTTTTGGTGCTCCTTGGTATGAATTATCTCGACCTACTGACTCAAAAATATTTCTCTCCAGTTAAAATTGTTTAATATTCTTTCTTCTTGGTTGCAAGTTGACTGGAAGTATTTCACCATCATCAATCAGCTTATTCTTGATTTTCCTCAATGCTGGGAAACTCTTTGGAAAAAAGAAGTAGAAACACTAGTGATTGGGACTTTCTCTGTTTTCCTATAATTTGGTCATGACTCCTACTTATGAAGCAATGACAAGTGGTAGAGGGGAAATGAACCATTCACCCATGTGCTATACCTGGGAAATCATTAACCTCTAGAATCAATACTCATTATATGCATATCACTATAATAAGGTCAGTAACAGGCTATGTTCAGGTTATGTTAAAAAGCTGTCATCTAAAGTTTTAGAAAAAAACATATTTCACTAATGGCTGTATGTTATTCAATAGCATACTCTGAATTCTCAGATTCAGTTCATTATAGAGAGGCACATAAGGAGTATCTTCTCATTTTAGCCTGTCTCAGAAGACTTTAACAGGACATTGCTTGGACCCTGTATATCAGAGTGTTGTTCAACATTAATAACTCATAGTTTGAGACCCACCTGAAATGGTTCTGCGGTGTTTGTTCTTTAGAGCAACACCACTGTTACTAGGAACAACCAGTAAAACTAAGAATAAGGAATATGGTACCACAGGAGGTGATGTTTCCTGGCTGATGTTCTTCAGCTCTTCATTTTGCCTTTCATCTCCCAAGGTCTTTTTTCCCAGACTCCCCCTCAGCCTCTCTTATACACACTCCATCTGTTTTTTCTACTCCTCCGGTCTCACAGTAGGTCAGTGCTGGGCACCGTAGGGTGCGCTGGTGATGATTGCCTCTGCCGGGAGCATGTGCTGCCCAGGTCTGTGTGAGCCCCCTAAACTCTTGGGAAATACCATACTGCACTTCCCAGCATCCCAGGGCCACAGGTGGGCCACAGTGGGCAGCACAGACATTTAACATGGAGCATCAGATGACATCTGCAAGCAGGAAATATAAAACATGTCAGTGTTCATTCCTTGACTATAAATAATAACAAATTATTTCAAAAAATCTCTATATCCTCTCTTTCATTGTTCTTTACTTCCGCTGCAAATAACTTGCGACAATAAAAATGAAGGGATGCCAAATTTGTGTGGGTTTTCAAAGTAAATTCTTTCCTTGAAATGAAGTTCAGTTGAAAAGTCTGACCCTTCTCCCCAGCGTTCGTGCAGGCCTGATGGGCTAGTGCTATCCTTCAGTGTGAAGCTGTCCTTAGGGTATGTTGTTCCTCTTTCCTCTTGAGTCTGAAAGAAAGGGATCAGAAACTTTATGTCTCCCTCCTGTCTTGCAGAAATTTTCTCTGCTATCTCCTCTGGGTGGAGTCCCTTAAGGCCCTATGCATAATGATCTATTCACTGGCATTGGCTAATATCTTACTCTCCAGAGCCATTCAGTCATTGCTGACTTTCCTTACAATTCTGTCCTCAGGTTCCTCAGAGTTTTCTTTCTTTATCACTAACAACCGTTCATTATTTCTCACTTAAACTCCACAGTATCCCATGGTGGATTTTTGCATCTTTTAATTTCCCAGGAGGGATATGAAGGGTCTACAAGTAAAATGCTTTGCTTGCTCTTATCTAGGAGATTACAGAGGAGAATTGGATAAGAGCAGGGTTTGAATACTCAGTGCTTTGCCACTGTCAGCAGCAATGCACTTTTGGTAGAGAACAGCATTATCCTTATGCAGTAGGGTTTTAAAAACCTTTCCCAGGCATAAAAATGGAGGAATCAAATTCATTGGACATTACTCTCTGCTGCCTGAAGTTCCTTCTCATTACACTGGAGACAGAAAAGAGAAATAGGGTGTCTGGATACCTCAACTCCCATATAATATTCAACAAAAAGAGACTGTCCTTATCACATGCCTGTTTCTCCAGCATTGTTTGGAATTTATCTGGACACTGGCCATCCTAAAGCCCACCAGCAGAAGCTGCAGGGCTGTTTTGATTTGTACAATTGTCATCAATATGTAGAGTTTAAAAATTTCTGTGAGTACTTTGGTGTCTGAACTTCTCATCTGCTTGAGCTGGTGTGCCTTTGCCTGCCAGGATGACAGAAACGTGATGTTTTGAAAGAGTGAGAAAGAACTGCAGGTCAGGCCCTTCATTAACCTGTAGTGGACTTGCCAGAAGAAACATGGTACTGGAGGGAGATTGCCAGGCACACCAAGGGTCTCATGAGGCCCTGTGAACCTCTCAGTCCCCTCGCAGATCACAGCCAAACTCAAAGCAACTATTTAAACTTCAAGCAGCCACTGAGCTCTGCTTGAAAGGAGCTGAATGGAAACCAGTGTCAGTAGCAGTGGTGTGGGCAGCTACCTTGCAGGGGGTTCACGCTGTTTGGCCACAGCACTGTTGTGAGCTGGGAGGGAGATGTGGATGACACAGCTGTCCATCAGCTGCACAAAGAACAGGCAGCTGTAGCCTGTCCGGTGTTGGGACTGGTTTGGTCCGCTGCGCCATTCAGATGTTGCGTGGTAGGAAGCTGGGATTCACACTGGCATCTCAGTTCCTTGGGCCTTTTTAAAACTGGTCATTGTGAACGTCGTCCGTACTAATTATTTTTGAGAAGTTGCAGTGAGCAGCCTTTTAAGACTGTTGGACTGTGTTCACAGTTAAGAAGGACTGCCTAAAGGATAAAGATGGCTTTTTCTTTTTCCACAACACTGAACTCTGATAAAACACATTTTCCCTTATTTATCTTGATGTACCCTTATGCTATGAGATGAATAAATTACAGAGTGCGAAGTAAATGAGATTTCATACTGGTAACCATGTGCATGCTCTAGTTTTCCCTGGTTTTTTGCTTCACCATATTCCCTGCTGTAAAACAAATGTGTATAGTTACAAATCTCTGCTCTCTCATAGTATAAAACAGCCCTTCTTTTCCAGATGAAATTTTCTTGCCACATAAAGTTGATTTTCATTCTTCTTTTTGGAAATGCCTTGAGAAATGCAGTTTGTGCTAAGAAATCTAGAGATGGCAGAGGAAATAATGTTAAATGTCTGTCTCTGCTTGCCTCAAGTCCCTATACTTGCACCTGCAGCTGGAAAAGTTGGAGCTTAACCTCAGAATTCCACTGCCAGCCCTTCTACTTACTTTTACACCTTCTCCTATTAAATGTTACTGATTTCAGGTTGTGTCTTATAATAACCATTGCACCTGGAGCTGAACTGGGTGACTGTGGAAACCAGCTCTGTGCTCCTGCTGGTAACAAGAACGTGCTGGTAGCAGGCCAGATTGCTTACACTGCTGGTGGGATTCTGCACATACTCCTCATGAGCTGTGGGACTGACTCCGTGCCTGTTGTGCTCCTGCTGCCATCATATCAGCACAGCTGAGCTTTGCCATTTGTTTCCAGTTGGGGAGGGAAGGAAAAGCCAGAGCAGCTTTGAAGATCCAAATGAAGTTGAGTATTGCCATTTAAAAGATTAGTATATTTGTATAGGATCTAGTTTTAAGCTCCGTGGAATTTTCATTTTATTTCTGCTCATGTTAGGTGGGGAAGGAAGACTCAGATTCAACCTCTGCACCTAACATGCATGCCAAGGAGTCTGGTTACCTGGTCCAATTTGTAGCCTGATGATAAGTTTCTCTTCTGCTGTTGTAAGGGCCTGTTATTGCTCTGTGCTGGTGTACACAGCACAATGTGGTATCTTCAGCAGTGAAGTGGGAATAATGACTACAGGAGTATGGCAAGGCTTCAATCACTCATATTTACAAATGGCTTTGATTATTTCTCAAGGAAAATAATGACATAAAGCCAAATGTTATTAACAGTCTAAACGCGTGCTCACCTTATAACCCAGTTAATAAACAACTATTTAGCTTAATTACTATATGCTGCATGTTAGAGGCATAAATGCCTTACTGATAGTTTAATCAGGATTCCCCGCAAACAACTTTCTGTGAGCATAGTTAATTGCAAAAAAATTTAAAATTTGCAAAATCAGGTTTTGGGATTGAAAGGCAGACCTGTCAGTCCCATCTCTGAGGACTGCCTTACTTCTGTAAATCTGACTTGAAGGACTTCAAAAGCTTCTTTTCTTACTTAGCTTGACTGGTGAACCGAATGATCATTTTGATTTTTTGTCTTATGCTTGATTTTCTAAACTCTCAGGCAGTTCCAGGAAAACAAGTTTCTTTAAAACTATGTGCCTCAGTAATAATAATTTATAATAGGAAAGTGTAGAAAGCTTGTGGGTCTGAAGCAGAACTGGTTTTCTCTTCAGTGCTCTCGTACAGTCAAACATTGTGCATGAAAAATGAATCCATGCAAATTCAGTTGTTCCTGTGGGACTGGAATTTTAACTAAAGGAAAAATGTTTTTATAATACCTGCTCAATCCTAACACAGTTCAATGACCCACTTACAATTAGGTTAATGATCCTTATGCTTCCTAATCTCTTTCAAGGACAATCTTCGGTGAAAGTCAGCCCTGCACTGAAATCTGGTGCCTTTCTCTCTCCTAGGAGGAGGACCCAGCTCTGACAGCCACTACCTGCCAGCTGTCATTTATTTTAAATTATCTTTTTTTTTTACTGGTGCAGTATGAAAAACAGGAGTATGTCTATAAGGTACCAGCTATTGGATATCACTGACTGATTGCAACAGTTTTGTGGTGTAAATGTACAGTAATTTTCAAAAAGTGTCTCAAGACTGTTGTGAGAGAAGATGTGGTCAGAATCAAACAACTTTAAGTAAGTCCTTTAAAAAAGGTGAATGGTCAATTTCTCCCTTTCCGTGAATCAGACACTGCAGGACTGAGCATCATACATCTCAGTCACCATGGAGAGCCAGGGAGGGGTGGAAGCATTTCTTTTACTGTGATACATTTTTTAAAAATTTTATTCATATCCTTGGTCCTAAAATAATGATAAAGATAAAATACACAGAAGTGTGTTTAGGGAAATGAATTCTGTTAGAAGCCAACTTTAGAATCGTAGCTGTAACATGAGAGGCTGTTTCAGACCTTTCCAAGAGGATTAGCAAAACATATTCAGAAAGTGAGATGATATTGGAAGTCAATATTGAATGACATTCAGCAAACAGTGGACCAACAAAAACGATTCTCAGCAGAATGTTTGTAGAGGCTCACCATAGCCAGGGGATGATAATCTCCTTGCTGTCTCTGATTGTCTGTGGGAGAGTGGGAGAGTCAGAGAGGCTGAAGGTCCTGCTCTGAATTGTCCTCTGGATGAAATGTTTGTCTCTGGAGGCAACAGAAGCCTGGAGAAGGAGCTGAGTCCCAACTCAGCATAGCTAAGGTGCATGGCCCAGGGACACATAGTCATGAGCACCATAACCGTATATTAACAACTGCACTTACAATCAGGTTCTGGTGTCCAGGAATTTCCACTGATTAATTTGCTAGCATAGGTTTAAAAAATTCAGGCAACTTACTGAGATTTGTCAGACCACAGTGTCACTGAAATGTTAAAATGGGAGCTCCAGGAGAATTTTCCATTTCTCACGTGGAAATGCTTCATGCAGAGAGACAGCTGTGAAAAGCCAGAGCTTTAAGTGCAGTGGTGTACTTCCACTAAAGAAATAGTATCAATTCTGTACTGCTATAACTGGGAGAAGAGGAGCGGCCGAGGAAATGGGAGATCTTTGAATCTGGTTTGAGATGTTTCTGGTCTTTTGATTAGGGTCATTTAGCACTCATCTTAAATACAAAATCAACACTACAAGTATGTATGATTTTCAAGAGAACAGTTTCATATATTCTAAAACAATTACTTGTGAAGCCTCCCACAGAGAAACAACAATATCTCTGTTACCTTATTGCTGGGAATTACACTTGCAATAATAACCTCAAAATGAGAATCAGAAAGAGCCCAGAGACTGGATTTCTCTTTGCAGGGTATTCTTAGGAGGTTGTAAATGCATGGGTAGAGAAATGTTGCAGTGTTAGACTTTCGTTTTACAAGCTCACTAAGAGAGCTGTTCCATGGCATAGTTTTAAAGACTTTATGTTGTCTGCATTATCATAAATTTGCTGCTTACCTTACTATTATTCTATGAAATAGAGGAAGATGTATATGATACACATACCTGTAACAATATAGTAGGAACTAATCCTATCAGGCAGGATTCCCAGTCTTGTACCTGATGATGGAAAAACTGAAGAGTATCATGCCTCAACCCTTCTTAATCATACAAACCAGAAGTCTGACCATCATAAAATATGTCGTCATCCTGCACCTGGACAGTCATACCCCACCTTTCTCCCACCTTAGTAGGTGTGTGAAAATCTTGTCATTTGTCATAGCTGACATTTGCTATACAACGATGTTGTATATTCACAAGAAAACCAGCATCTGGACTTACACCTCTTCCCCTCTGGTGAGACATGTGCTTCTGTTTCAAGGGGCTCTGCCGTAGTACTGGTGTATCATGCCTTCCCCAAAGGCTGAAGATTGATCCCCCCTAATGTAAAGGCTGAACACTGAAAGCTGCAGAGTTTTTCTGACTCCAGATGACTTCATGAGAAGCTGGAGAGATGTGGCAGCTCCCAGGAGAAGACCCAGGCATTTCACAATTATATTGCAATACAGGTGTATTTTGCCAACTAAAGAAGCTTGGTGGGGTATGCCCTGGCTCCCTTCTATCCTGCAGAACAACTCTGAGGTGTAAGGGAGAGGGATCACAGCCATGTCTCTTTCTAACATAGAGATAGGACATAGCTGGGGAGAGCACGTGGACCCGGCCTGGGAAGTGCTCATTCATCCACACACATTATACATAGACTTTGGCCCTAAAAACCTTCCTCTGAGTTATATTATTTACTTTCATGCTCATGATAAGTTATACCTAGACTGCATCCTGACATGGTTTGTGTAAACATACTGCCATTCATTTGTCAGTCGGTCTGGCATGCCTAGCTGTAAGTGAAATAGAGGTGCTCCCATTGTAAATTAGGTAAAACCAGCAGTAGCTAAGACTAATAAAAAGGACATATGAAGTAAAGCTTAATGCTGTTGTAGAAGACTGTGTTGTAGATATGTTTTTAGGAAGATTATCTGAAGTCTTATGAACACTGCTAGCAGTTACAGTCAAAGCAGTTGGGAACAGAAACTCAGTTCTGTCCCTAGAGATTGCGGAGTTCTCAAAGTTTTCAACATCTGATTCACATTTTGATAAAACATCTATTTTTGAATACATCTCTTCTATCTTGAAATGATTCACTATTGGGAGAACTCTCTCCTCAGATCTAACTGCTCTTTTATAATTTCCTGGTAGCTATGAAGGCTGTGGTGGGAAAAACAATGGTCAGGGTGGTGATGATGTTCTTCAGAGAATGTGCCCTCCTTAGGCAGGGAGTACTATAGGTGTGGTAAGACACTATTTGCTATTATAGTTGGTGGGTTCACATACCTTGCATGAGCATATAGGGAGGCTCAGCAAGATCCTCAGAGGACAGATGCTGCAGAAATTGCTAGTGAATGGAATTAGAATCAATTGGACTTTGAATCCTGCCTAATACTGCTCTGTGCCTAGCAGATTTTGTAAGTACATGAAAGCACTTTTGTCCATGCATAAGTGTAGTCATTAACAAAAGGATTGGTAATTATGGTAAGTAATATAATAATCTCAAATTCCAGAGATGATTGCATATGACACTAGACAAGCAGTGGATTATCCAGTATTTATCTAGAAGAAAACAGACCATTAAGAAATAAACTAGCACTGAAATGCAAAGAGAAACCTTTATGCAGAAATGGCTGTAATGTTTCATGCAAACTTAGACAACAGTGGCCTTCCTGCCCATGTTTCTCACAGCTGCTGTTAGTTTCATATATTCGTAAGGCTGGCTGCATGCAGTGGAATTGATGGATTTTCCCTTAGGCATACCTGTCTGCTTTCCATCATTAAAAACTCTTTAACAGAATAGAGCAGAAGCTGTTCTGATTTTTCCTTACAATTAACACTCTTTCATGAAAGCTACTTCATAGCAACTTGGATAGCAAGCTAGAAGTGGATGCCTCTGTAAAGTGCTTATATGAAGTGCTTATACCAGTGCAGCTCTCTGTTAAGAAGGCAGACTCCCAAGGAGTATCATAACACAGGAGAATCAGATCAAAGAACGGTGATGAAAGTGTTTCTTAGCTGAATTCAGTTTCTCAGGTCACTATAATTATTTGTCTGTTATTTATGAAAGGAAGAAATTTACTTCCATACTATTTGCATATAATTTTGGCTATCCTTTCTCCTACTATAGGGAAGTCTTTCCTCACATCCTTCTCCTGTGTTAAGGGGTGACATCTGCTACATGGTCATCTAGACCTGCTAAGTGGTCACAATGCTGGTAATCAGGGAATGACAGTGCTGACAGCAACTGCTGAGCCTTAGGGTAAGAAGTGAAGCTGGATCAGGACAACGAGGTTGTGATATGTGAGTGGGTGTCATAGACTCAAGCAAAGGCACACCTGGGCCTGGATTAAAGGCACATTATAATTATTCAGCACAATCTAAATGAACCATTAAAATCCAGACAGCAGTGAAATAAAAGGAAAAATTGCTTTGTGGAAGAATTAAGCTTTCATACCACTAGTCTGGTTGGTCTTCAACAATGCTGTTTAGTTCATCAGAGGAGTTTGTCAGCCAGGGTTGTGCTACTTGTCAGTTGTACTAGCTAGCTTAGGTGGCTGTTGGGATATGGGCAGATGAGGCAGCACGGAGCTTTCTAATTTGGTCTTTGAGAAGCAAGGTTAGTGACTGCAGTGTAGACATACCCTTGTGTTGTGGATTATCAGAGGTGGGTGATGTTCAAAAACGCTCTGCAAAACCCGCCATCAGCTTTGGTATAGAAAATTATTCCCCTTCACTATACATTTCAGTGAAAAGCTTGCCTCCAGTTTAAACTTCCCTGCACCAAATCGCGAGCTTGCACTTCAACTCGTGGACCAAAGTGAGTATTTTCCATCTGCAATGTATGGACCAGCAGAAGTCAGCAGATGAATTTTAAGGTAAGTGAATGTTATGTTAGCTGAAGTAATTTTGCTTTTGTTAATAGAAAGGACTACATCTTAACAGGATGAATAATAGAAGGAATCTCTTGGCTTGTTACCAATCAGAACAGTAATATTTCATAATCTCTACATTATTTTATGCAGTGAATGACAGCACCAGATGTACAATATGGGTGAGTCAGATCTTAGGAAAGTAATTAATAATGTTAGCTTAACAATTTAAAACCTGCTGTTAAGAGATGCTAAAAAACAACAGCACAATCCTCACAATAGAGGCTCAAAGAACTACAAAGCTGTCGACAGATGAGCTCTGCTCCAGGAGCTTCTTGAACATCTCTGTAACAAATGGTGGGCACAGTAGCAAAGCTTTTAGGAAATAAAACACTATGTTAGACAGATAACATTGTCTGAGACATCGACTCAATTACAAGTACAGGGACATTGCAAATAATAGCCAGAGGTCAGATTCCTCCCTTTTTGCATGAAGTGTGTAGCTCAGGGAATTCAGCAGTATGGAACTCAACACTTCTATTGATAGACCTGCCTGAATAAAACTTATGGTAAGTGTGACCTTGTTTCTTCTTCAACGCAGTAAATCAGGTTATCAATCAGTTAAGACCACCATGTATTTTCCCCTTAAAATTACCCCTTAGCTGCTTCTCTGAAATTTAATATGGATATCAGCTTTGTACTGTCAGAACAGAATTACTAGGCTATAGATTCATAAGTGAAGAAAGCAGATAACCCAGCAATGTCGTGTTTGTGGAGGAGAGGCATCTCTCTCACTGCGTAGGACCAACAGATGAAAAAATTGGGGTCCAGCTTCAGGAGGAGTGTCTATAAACTCCTATGTCTGCTAAGAGGTAAGTCTTCAAAGTCAGTGGCATTGATCAGCAAAGCTAGAGGATGCACTTACTGAGCTGATACTTCAGTTCAGACAGGTAATGTCATCTTCAAAATGTAGGTACAACTTAATGTAGGTACATCAGAAACCTTCCCATTGAAGACACCAGAATCCAGATACCTCTGAAGTCTTGTGAAACTAAAGTTTCTGGCAACTTCTCAACTTTGCATCTCTAGAAAAGAGAAGCCAGCCTCAGTATTCAGGAGCTGGTGATTTTAAAGGACCTTCAGTTGAATAAAAACCTTTATCGACTGGGCTATACTGTATACCCAGGAGCAGAGCTGGGTATACAGAGCTGTATCCCTAGAGCAGGGCTGAGACTGAGCACAGATAAAGGATTGACGTAAGCCCTCAGATGAAAGAAAGTGTGCACAGCTTTCTGAATTAAAAAAATAAAAATAAAATTGGGTCAATGAAAAGAAAAGTTATCCAGGCTGAAATTAGGGATAAACATGCGGAATTAGACAGGCTGGGGAGGCTATGCATGTGTGACCCAGTCATGTGCGACAGTCCCTGCAGCTGCTATTACTGGAAATGAGCTATCAGTGTACCAAATGCCACGAGCAAGATGAGGAAGACAGGTTCCGGAAAAAAATTGTTCAGCGACAATTTGCACGGATTTTCTTGTTGGCTGTATTTTTTGATGTGCCCATTTGCTGTTTTTAAATTAACCCCTCCCTTGCACTTAGGAATTCAGCAAGAGTTCGAAGGCTGAAGCCCTGTCACCTGCAGCCTGTCACCACACTCTTAAGTAGGTGTTGAAAGGTGGTAACATGTGAAGTACGCAACACAGAGGTGGACAGAGATAAAACCTTGGTAAATTGCTCTAAAATGCAGTTAGAGAAGGATCTGTGGGAACAGCATTATGTGAAAAAGTTGAATATATATTTAAAAGAATCTCCAATAACCTTAAAACATGCTTTTACTTTGCCTCTCTACTGCCTACCTATCAGATGTTCTCTTGCTTGAAAGATATTTATAGTGCCATAGGTGGTCTTATGGCCTATAATTGTCTTCTGACAGAAAGTGGTTGCACAGGCTTCCTAACAGTAGTTTAATGTAGAATCAAAGCAAATTTTGTGATACGGTTCTTAGTTTTGTCTTTTCTTTTTTTTTTTTTTTTTGGATGGGGGTAATCTAATGTGAAATATGTAATTATTTCTGGGATCAGTGATTACAGCACAAGTCTCCCCACGCTCTCTGACTTTCAACTACCTACTTACCTTCTCACCCAAGGGCTTTATACTTCCAGCTGCAGAGTGGTTCAGCTTCTAGGTGATGTGAAATTTCTCTATTTCACCTTGCATCACCTGCAGCCTGAGATGGGAACTGGAGCCACACTCCCTGCATGCCCTCGAGCAAAAGGGGGGCTGCCCTGCACAGGAGGAGGGGCCTCAGGTGAGGGCAAGAGTCATCTTTGAGCAGTGGAGCTGCTGATCCTGTCAGTTTGCTCAAGGTCAGCACATGGAGTGCATGCACTTACTGTTAAGTTATTCTGCAAGAATTAGGTTGCTATGCCCTAACCTCCTCTTCTGTTCATGGCCTCATTTCTCAGCTGGGTAGGCCTTTTGGAGTCTTATACAGAGTGTTGACATTTCCTTGCCTCAGACGTGAGTCATGACAAAATTTAGGTGAGCACAAAATGCCTGGCTTCCCAGATCAGGGGACTTGTCCACATATGTCTGGGCTCAGAGGCTCACTCTGGGAGGGATCTATGCTCTTCTGAAAAGAGATGATCATCAAATTCAAGGTTGAATTGGAGGGCAGGTTTGTTCAAGGTTTCTTTTCAGCTAACTTCCAGCTAATTCCAACATTAAGTGCATAAGGCAATAGTCTGTATCATTCTGTGTGTTTATTTAGAGGTTGTATGTACAGTTTGTGTTAGGAAATCTGATTAATTTGGTTGGCAGAAAGTATCTGGCAAATATAAGGTTAATGTAAAGACATAAAGACATGTCTTAGAATGGTCTCAAGAAGAGTTTAAGCAATTTACACAATTCATTTCAGAGGCATTACCTTATACGTGTTGAGTTATGTGAAACAGGTATAATAGCAAGGACATTTTAATGAACAATAACTACTGCTGAGGAAAATATTTGCTCTTAAGCTAAACGAGGTAGTGTATATTCTGAGTGCCTGGTGACAAGCCCCTATAAGTATGTATAATAACTGCCAAAGGCATAACTTCCAGAAGGTGGTAATATGTGCTCAAAGGGTGCCATATTTCTTAATCTTTCCTGATTTCGCCATGGTTTTTCTTATATACACATTATTATATTGAACTTACTGATAAATACTATTTGTGGACAGAAATGCTTAAACTAATCACAGCAATCAGTGGTCACAGCAGCTTAGCACCATTACAGACCTCAAGGCAGTACAGTAAGAGGGGAATAACCTGAATAATGCAAGCACACAGTCTAAATTTGGTTTCATACTGGCCACAGAGAAAGAAGGAAACTGCAGAGAAGATTTCAAATTAGATGGTTCAGTGGAGGAAGAAGGGATCAGTGTTAGTGATGCTATGGCCCAGCAGAAGTTTGAAGGAGAGGCTGTGAGACAGATTAGCAAAACAGCTCAATAAACTGGGGGCTGACGGGTTTTGAAAGGTCTCACCATAATTAGAGCTAGTTGGAAACCTTCTGGCAAAGCATTTAAACAAAACCACATCTTGTCTCTGAAACTACAGTGTGTTGTTTAAAAGGTCTTGGATTCAACAAACATACACAGTGGCAAGACAAAGATCTGAGTCCTCTCAGGTCTTCCTGGAGATGTGAGAGGTGGGAAGGAGCCTGTCTCTGCTGTGTTCAGTGAGACTTCTGAGGCAAGGAGCTGAGAAGAGCTCTCAGGCATCTTCCCTCCCACCATTTCCACATTTAATTTCCAGTGTCAGAGATCTGGCTGGCCTCACAGAGAGCATCATGGTGGCTGCCAGGCTGGCCTGGTGGCAGCTTGTCCATCACCTCTCTGAGAGCCAGCCATCAGCTCCAGCACTGGAGGCATCCACCAGTCCAACTGGGGAGGTCCAGCTGTGTTCACACTCCCACGCTCTGTCCTTTGGGAGTTTGCCTCAGTGCAGGGACACTGTTTCTTTTGTAGGGGAAGCAAAGCAGTACTTTAATGAAGGATTTTGAAACAACGGACATTTTATACCTTTACTCAAAGATACGAGTTTACCTAAAGGCTTTCCAATACTGCTCATGGCAGCCCTAATTTGAGACGGGAAGATAAGTACCTCCTTTTTAGATCATGCATAACTTTAACAAGAGGAAGAGTGGGAAGGAATGTCCTTCTGTCTGATGGGGCTCACCCTTCTCCCTTGATGCTTTGGAAACAGTTGTTGACAAGGCTGACACTTACCATTAGGTAATAAAAAGGCTTCTTAAGAGCACTATCATGGCCTTTAGTTAGTACAGACTTTTTGCTGCAGTCAAAACCCTTCCCTGGAGCAGACCCTCCAGCCCTTACACAGACCTTCCCTCACCCATCTTGAGTGTGGGCTAAAGCAGGCTTGGGTCCAAAGTCAATGGGAGCTATTCCATTGCTTCCTGTGGCCTCTGGAAGAGGTCCAAGGGTGGGTTTGATTATGTTTCTTCTTGCTCCACAACCTCGAGAACCTCAACAATTTCTATTGAAGTAAGCACGAGACATCTGTATCGCACAGAAGCACTCTGGATGTTGCATGGAAGGGAGAGCTCTGTTGATGAAGGGGCAGACTACAAGTTATAGGAACAGTCCCCTGCTGCCTCCTTCCTCAGACTGACATTTCTATGTTCTGAATATCCAGTGGTACCAATTAAATGCTTACAGATTATTAATTAATGAAGCAGCCTGTGAGAATTTATGCTGCAGGGCTCCCTGGGCACTAAAGCCACTGTTCCAGACACCCTGGCTCCTCTGAGACTTCTGTTACAAAAAAACCCGCCTTCGTGTTTGTGATGAGATGGGTTTAGCATTAGTTATGGAGTTTAATATAGTGGTGATAAATAAATGAAAATATTTTAAGAAGTGGATAGCAGTAGGATCGACACTTGTAGGAGCAAAGAAAAGCCAGGGGAAAATCTGGTGTCAGGGAAGAGCCACCCTCACAGGTAATGGGTGAGCTTTCTAGAGGCTGCAGCCAAGTGCTCGTGCCTCACGTGTGCAACTGCAGGAGCAGACAGCTTCCATGTGACCAGGGAGGAATGGTTAGAAGGGCTTTCAATGTGCAATAATGAATGCCTGCAAAGAAAATTTCTACAGCTGTTAGATAGTCAAGTGGATTTCTTTCATTAAATACTTATGAGATGTGATTTAACAGTGTTGACATTGAAAAACAGCTTGTGTTCTTTCGCTTCTTTTACGTAAGTAAGAGTTTTGAAACAGGTTAAGTTTTTGCAGGGTACAGCTTGTGGTTTTTTTTAAATGGCCATTTCCTAACCAGGTCTTGAGTGCCTTTATCTCTTAAGAGTCCCAGAGTCCTGGCCAACCCACGCTGCTTTGAAAGCTTGACATTTCCATATTTTCATCAAAGGAACATAGGGAAAATCTGAAATCCCCCAGACAGAAAATATCCTATGGGTACACGTTTGTCTGACTGCTCCTTGTCACCAGATGCCTTTATCTTCAACTGCAGTCCTCTGAGAAATGCTGGAGTTAACAAGTTGCAGAGGAAGGAGCTGGTTCCACTGCGTAGTCTAGACATGTAATAGTTTGAATTTCACTTCAAGGTCAAGTCTTCAGAAGCAAACTTTCTAGCAATTTGACCTTTATTTAAAAAAATCATCCCAGAAGAAGTGTTAAAGGGATATAAAATTGAATTTATAAATACATTTACAGTCATGTTCAGAAGTTTCCTTTACAGTTGTACGTAGATGTGGGATTTAATGTCACATTTGGCACTGCAAACCTATCATCCTAGAATAATTACTTTATGAACTCTTACAGTAAAAACTTTGCAAAGGGACAGACAGAGGACATCCTACAGTCAGACATCAGGCAGTGGTGCCTGACAGCCAACAGGACTTGGCCATGCTTGCATGGTGTGATAGATTCACAGTACAGGGTGGGTGAGCTCTTCATTGAACTGGGGCAGGAGCAGGTCAGGGCTCCTGCAGCCAGCTCAGAACTTCTCCAAATGGAGGCAAAGCTCTTGCTTTCCCAAAGGGGAAGGGATGGGACTGAGTTGAAGGTGTAGAAGGGGGATTTTAGATGAGAGATGAGTGGGGACATGCCTGAGGAACTGGATTTAGCATGTGTTGCTGTGGGGCAATGGGATGGGAGAGGGAGAGCATAGGTCATGACCCCCTTTACAGGACAATAGAAGAAAAGCCTAGTTTTCCTGGGCCCTGGTATAAGGAAACTAAAATACAATTCCTTGCCCTGACATAGAAGTGTGTGGGACAACTACATAGACCTATGGATAGTCCTGAAGCTCACCCATGCTACTCTGTCAGCATCTTGCAGTCACAATTAGTAAGTGCCACACTTATGTCTGACAAGGGATTTACTTTGTCAAGCCCTTTCCATCTTTCTCTCTTTGGAGGCTTTCAGTACAACAAACCAACTACCTGGTTGCAGCTGTGCAAGTGCATTCTGTATTGTGGCTGCTCGAAACAGGGCTGAAACCACTGCCCTATTTTGCACATGATATTAAAACAGTAGGTAAAAAAGATTAGTCATTATTAACATGAGGCTGGTGTTTAATTAGTGACCTAGCAGCAAAAGGTTCCTGACTGGTCATTCCAACAAGTCTGAGAGTCCTAGAGACTCATTCAGCACAGGAACAGTTTGCTGTGTAAGACTATTGGCATGCAGACAGTGTGCACACTGACTGGGAAAAATGAAGTGGTGTCAAGAATGCTTTGGCTATATTAACTCTGAATACGTCATTGTTGCCCTGGGATTTTGGTTTTTAACTCAATATTGTTTGAAAGTGCTTTGTGGCTTTCAATATTATATTCCAGTAAGAGGAAAGGTATAGCATGCTGACAACCTACAGTTGTACTTTGAAAGAACATTGCTTAAAATGCATTTGTCTGTTTGTTTTCAAGGAATTTAAATTTTATTCTTGAATCCTGAAGATAACCAGAAAAACCCTTATATATGCACTGATGGATTTATTAGCAAATAAAATCAGCATGTTGTCAAATATCATGATATTGGGCACGTTTTCATATTGATTAACCTGGTGAAGATCACAGAGTTATTGAAGGACACAGTCCATTCCAGATGCCAAGTTTACCTGGCCCTGACACAGAACAAATTCTTTACCTCTACATCTTAAAGGAATGCTCTTTTTCTCTGCTAACAATTACAAAGCTCCTCCTCCCTAATGCCCAGAAGTAGAGGATTTGGGAGGCTATCATTCAGGAGACTGAGCTGCTTTGTCTTGTACTTTTTCTTGTAGGACTGACCCATTATCACAGCAACAAATTTGGCACTATTTTATTTGATTCAGAGCTAGGGACCTTGCTTCAGAGATGGAGCTGAAGTCTTCTGAATAACAAAGAGAAAATATCCTTATATTGAAACTATGGCCATTTATTTTTACATGGACAATATGAAACCTTTGTGCAATAAGAGGATAAATATTTCACTGGAAGGCCTTTTTATTACCTGCTGCTCTGCAGTTGTTTCCATTTATGCATATACATTTTTACTTCATTCAATTAGAGAAGAGCTTTTGGACAGTGATTTCTGCTTCAGGAGGGCTCTACTTATATTCTTCCAAATGACAACAAAAGCAAAGCACAGAGAAATTTGGATGCCATCCTGAGCTGTCTTCAATAAATATGGTTTATAGTTTGTAGGAGTCTGGGCCGCGCTGGGAGAAAGTTAGTGCAGACAGAAGAATGTAAGGACGAAGACAAGGCCAGCAAAATAAGGCTGGCAAAAACACACAAGATAGCAGATAAGTGAGAAACACCTGTGGTCAGCAAAAGCACACAAGTCTGAGCAAAACAGGGTATGAGATAAGGGAGTTTTGGCAAGTTTTGGGCTTTACGTGCTGATTGCAATTAACCAATGCAAATGCTTGTAGAGGCGCGTGAACAGCTCGTGTAGATGACCTGTAGCCTATTAGAAGATAGATGAGTGCGTGTACGGAACTTAGTAGAATATAAATGTAACCAGAAAAGGAATAAAAATAATAAAGATGAACGACCTGATCATCACATTGGTGTTGCGTCGTTTCTGTTCCCGCACGGAGAAATAAGGACCCCGGCTAATGGTGACCCCGACAATAGTTAGCATTACATGCCCTGTTTCTAAAAACCAGGACATGGATGGTCCAATTAAATGCTCACCTTTTGAAGACTGAGATGATTATTCCAGCTTCTAGTTCTTGAGAAACCTCAAGAGAACTGCTTTCCTTGAGCTCTCAGTTGTGTCTTCATTCATCCTGAGTCAGGACTTATGTGAATTTGACTGGAAAAGACATTTTCCACATGTTTTGTCAAATCCATTAGGAGTATTAAGCCCCTAGAGGGGATCTTTGCTCAAATTAACCAAAGATTTATGAATCCCCAAAGAGATAATTTAAGGCTGTATCATGGTCCAGTGGATTTTGATTATAATTGAGAAAATTTGCTCCTCTAAGTTTCATACTTGATTTTCTTTTTATCAAAATATAGAAGAACATAATGGTTTGTCATCCTTCTGCAAAAAGTCCCCCCCCAAAAAAAACTTCCTGCAGGGAGTGTAAAGAAAATAAAAAAAAAAAAAAAAAAGGATTCAGATGATTTTATTTCAAAATCTGGATTAAAATGGCAAGTGATGTTTTCTAATATCTGGCTGTAAAGCCAGCAAACAGCCTGCTAGTACCAAGCATGAGTCTTTAATAAGTAGGACAGATTCTCATCTGGTGTAAATCAGTACTACCCTATTGAAAGAGACAAGCTCAGCAGAGCTGTATTTTTTGCACTGAATGAAAATATAGCCTACTACTTCTCAGTGCATTTAAAGAGGGTTGAGGAATGATCAGGTAACCTCCAGACTCAGAAATCTTTGAATAATTCAATCTCCTTCTCCCATCCCATCCTCTGGCTAGCTTCTCAGTCCTGTCTTGTTTTAATTTTTGTTTCCTTTTAAGAGCATGCTAATCCTGCTGTTATTGCTGCCTTTCTGCCTCTGCTGCTTTTCCATTCTTAGGGTAAGCTCTTGAGGACACAGTACTTTTGTTAAGTTTTCTTCATACAACAAACTCCCACAGTAGCCTTTGTTTATCAGTTATTTGGTATTTATATACCTAATATGATTTTGATCACAAGGAATTTTTTTAGCATTTGATGAAACTTCTGCACCTAATTACTAACACATGTTATAATTCATTGTCAAGCAAATGAGCCTTTCAAATAAAATAATGCACAAATAACCAATGAGACCCTGCTGAGACTACTTTGTTTGGAAAAGCTGGAATTCAAAGACTTGAGAATTGGAAAATACTTTCCAGTCAATTCCAATGGTACACAAGATGCTAGCTCTCCTTGCATCAGGCTGTTAGGATGAGATGCTCTGCAGGATGAGTGTTCCAAGAACAGGAAGGGAGGAGTGGCAAAGTGCTGTGTTTTTGCTGCCCTGTACACTGCTGCTGGTTTTCAGTCTGGAAAAGCCTCCCTGAAACTTTCTTCAGGCGAAAATTGTAAGACTGATATTTGCAAATAATTGGACAGGGATGATGACTAGGATTATTATTACTATTATTAGTAAGGCATTTTACAGACAGTAATGAAATTTTTAACTCAGAAACCTGATAGCACACACATGATAATCAAAGAAAGGAGAGAACTGAACACTGACTTCTGCTCTTCTCTGTGCTCTGATCACTCCAGTCTCATCCCCAAGAACATCTGTTCTCTCTAACTTTAACTTGTTTGATCAGTCAGCAGTTTTCTAGGGGAAGAGTTTGTAGGCCTCTTAGAAGTGCACATTCAAGAGTGAATGACAGTATGTCCATCAGGAAGAAATGTTAGCAGTAATTATGAACAGAGAAGAAAAAAACACAGGAAAAGCTCAGCAAAGTAGTTTCTTGGCATACATGGCTGGGAAGAGGAGACATAACAAAGGGGATGAAAAGCAGGGAACATGAGGAAGACCATGAAGATGAGCAGAAAGAAATATGCAATGAAGAGAAATCAGATTAAGCATCTAGAGACATCAAGGGAAGGCGGCTGTCAAGAACTCTTACATCTATAGGATTTTAGTATCAGTATGTGGAATGTGTTAAAGGTTTGAATCTGAAAACACCAGATGAAGAGGAGTTGGCAATAGATTACAGGAGAAATAATCAGAATTTGGATGTGTTGCTGCTTATCATGGGATCATTGTGCACTAGCAGTTTGTGGGGAGTCACAGGCTTTATTTTTAGAGACTTACAAAAGAAAGAGTTGAGTCTATCTTGGCATCTGCCAACCTTGGATGCACCTTGCTTTTTGAACTGTTATGACAGTGCTCTTGGAAGCTTTGAGAAGTTTTTGGTAATAATGTGGAAATGAGAACACCAAAAATGAACAGGAAATGCGCAACAAGAGCAAAGATTTAAATGTTCTTGTTTTTTCCTGTTATGCTGTTGTAGTTATGGCTGCTTGGCTCCTTCAGCTGAAAAGAAGGAAAACAATGGCAAACTGACAGTTTCTGTTTACAGTTGGATGCAAGTATAGGGCATATGTTTCCTAAAACACATACATATTGACCTTGATTCCTCCTAACCATATCTGGGCAAATAATCAAGGCTGTCCACTCACCAGCAGCTCTGTCCACAGTGAAGGGAGATAGATACCTCGAGAGTCTGATTCAGATCTTACTTCAGGGATGAGCTGGATAAAAACTGTTAGGATCCTTTAATTATAATTCTGAGAGTATGTTGCATGGGGATTTGGTAAGCTAATGAACTGTTGCCATTTATGAGGACATTTGTTTCTGCTTTCCTAAGGAAGAATTTATAAGAGTTTGCAGTGCAGGAAAACTCACTGAAAGTTTAAGCTTTCTTAAAAGTTGTCCCCATTTGATTCTAAGCCACAGAAATAAACAGATGAATAGTGACAGATTTGGGGTGCTTGTACATTTTCAGACTTGGAATAACTATGACGCTCCATACCTGGGTAACTACCTTGAATTTCCTGAAGACTATTTTCATAGAATATAGACCTCACTGTGTATGCAGTCCTGTCTCCTGTAAAAGCAACAACAACATCTCTGTGCAACTGTTGCACATAGTAGCCCATGATATATTGAACTTTGTTCTACTTGCAGCCATTATACTTTGATCTTTGTTAATTGTGTAAGTCATACCACATTGTGGGAGAACCCCATTCAAACTACTTCATGGAGCAAATGTATCCGACAGATGCAACTTAGTGCCAGAGAGGCTGGGAACTCTTCATCCTTGAAGATTTTGAAGATGTGGCTTGGGAAAACCTTGGGTAAACTAATCCTTGTTTTGAGTGAGAGATTGGACCAGACAACCTCTAGAGGTCCCCTTCAATCCAAATTATTCTATGATTTTAATAAAACCTTTTTTGCTGAATAGTGGCAGTAACTTCTATACCTATTTCTGATTTTGAAACCAGCCTGCATGCAGATAACCAGAGCTTTTAATGAAAAGTGATTTAATGTTATTTAGTTGAAATTCCTTGGGATAAATATGTGCTGATTTACAAAAAAAAAAAAGCATCTGTGATAAACAAAAAGCAAAATGGAAAAATTAATATTTTGTTGTTTGATTCAAAATGAAATGTTTTGGTTTAAAATTAAATTATTTTTTTCTTACTTTCAATTGAAGGAAATAGGAATAAATATTGCAAAATTTTCATTTATTTTGAAAAATTATTCTCAATCAAAAAATGTTCCACTTGTTTTTTTGACCATCAGTCTTGGAGAATATTTCCTGTAAATCCATCTCTAGAGATAAGATTTCATGAACTGTTCCAATTCCCCAAACCACCTGATGTGGCCTCTGAATAAGGCAACAGATTGTTAATTATCAGGGCTTGTCCCAACAAGGTTCTGAACCTCTCTGATACCAGAAACAAACAAGTGGTTTTTCTTGGGAAATAGATCAGGGGAGTTCTGTGTGTGATAGCAGGTCATGTAGTAAGTTTTTTATTGGTTGCATCATCTGCCTGAAAAGAGAGAGGACTCTCAGGACCCTTCCCCTCTCTACTGTGTGTGCCGTCCTAATGCAACACATTTTGGCAGCAGCTGTCATAGAATCACAGAATGGTTTGGGTTGGAAGAGACCTTAAAGATGATCTAATTTCAACCCCCCTGCCATGGGCAGGGACACCTTCCACTAGACCAGGTTGCTCAATGCCTCATTCAACCTGGCCTTGAACACTTCCAGGGAGGGGGCAGCCACACCTCTGGGCAACCTGTTCCAGTGTCTCACCACCCTCACAGCAAAGAATTTCTTCCTTATACCTAATCTAAATCTACTCTCTTTCAGTTTAAAATCATTATCCCTTGTCCTACTGCTACACTCCCTGATAGAGTCCCTCCCCACCTTTCATGTAGGACCCCTTTAAGTATTCAAAGGCTGCTATAAGATCTCCCCAAAGCCTTCTCTTCCCCAGACTGGACAACCCCAAGTCTCTCAGCCTGTCCTCATAAGGGAGGTACTCCAGCTCTCTGATCATCTTCATGGTCCTCCTCTGGACTTGCTCCAACAGGTCTATGTCTTTCTTATGCTGGGAGCCCCAGAACTGAACATAGTATTCCAGGTGGGATTTCATGAGTGTCAATTAGAGTGGGAGAATCACCTCCCTCAACCTGGTAGCCATTCTTCTCTTGATGCAGTCCAGGATGCGACTGTCTGTCTGGGCTGCAAATGCACTTTGCTGGCTCATAGTCAGTTTTTCATCCAATACCCCTAAGTCCTTCTCTGCAGGCTGCTCACAATCCACTCCTCCCAGCCTGTATTTGTGCTTGGGATTGCCCTGACCCATGTGCAGGACCTTGCACTTGGCCCTATTGAACTTCATGAGGTTTGCACAGGTCCACCTCTCAAGCCTGTTCAGGTCCCTCTGGATGGCCTCTTCCTTCCCTCCAGCGTGTCAACTGCACCACACAGCTTGGTGTTGTTGGCAAACTTGCTGAGCGTGCTCTCAGACCCACTGTCCATGTCACCAACAAAGATGTTAAACAGCGCTGGTCCCAACACCTACCCCTGAGGAATGCCACTCATCACTGCTCTCCACTTGGACATCAAGCCGTTGACTGCAACTCCTTGAGTGTGACCATCCAGCCAATTCCTTATCCACCAAGTAGTCCATCCCTCAAATCCATGTCTCTCCAATTTAGAGACAAGGATGTCGTGCAGGACAGTGTCAAATGCTTTGCAAAAGTCCAGGTAGATTATATCAGTTGCTCTTCCTTTATCCACCAACACTGTAATACTGTCATAGAAGGCCACCAAATTTCTCAGGCACAATTTGCCCTTAGTGAAGCCATGTTGTCTGTCACCAGTCACCTCTTTATTTTCCAAAGTGTCCTTATTTTGTCAGTGTCCTTACTACACCATACCCAATACTACACTGGGCAATTCAGTAGATGTTATATGGACACAGGTCCTGTCCCAAGGAACATGGCACTAGCGTGGCTCTGTTTGCCTTCTTCATGACCTCAACATTTCACTCAGGTGGGAACTCTCAGTGTTCAAGACCGACTCTTTCGATGCTGCCCCTGTAATATGCTTCCTGCCCACATGGCATCCAGCAGTCACTAGATATCTTTCTGGGAGTCAGCACCTCCCCTTGCATTCCTAGGGTTATTTTTCCATTCATTCTGTGTCGTAGGAACTGCTAGTCTTATTTGTGGAAACATCAGATTATACTTTTTTTGGCCTTCAAATGCTCATTACAAATGTTTGAAAGTATAAAAATACTTAATTCATTCCTATGTCAATAGAGACTCTGCTCAGGAGTGTAGGTAACATTTCTTAACACTTAGTACATACAGTATTTCTCATAGTTGAGTCACGAGGAAGAAAGTTTTGTCAGGTATAATCAACATTGGTTGTAAGAGAGGCGTCTTTTGTTAATAATAAAGTATATTACCAGTCACTAAAGCAGCTGCAGGAACTTAGTTACTGCCATAGAACTGGATTGCCAAAGCAATTACAAATTTCAAGTTACAAGTCTTGTGTTGAGTCATTTATACTTGAATGTACAAACCTGTCAACCTATCGCCTTGTCAGCACATTTGTGAATGAAGCCATATAACTGTTGCTGGGTTCCCATTTGACTGCTCAGCACTGACCGACTCTGACCTACATAATAACCAAATAGACAGTCTTACCACACAACTGGGCTAGTCCCAAGTGAAGCATCTGATATTCACTGTCAGGTATGTCCTCTCTCTTGATTTACGAGTGCTGAGCTTATTATGTCTGTTAAACATAGTGTGAACTAAAAGCACCTAATAATTGGTACTCTCCTTTCTGAATTGCTTCTCTGGTAGCTCTGTTCACTGTCACATTACATTCTTTTTGAAAAACTAAAACAGTCATACCAAACCAAACCAAGCCCTAGTGCTTTTTGATAGCTTGTGACAAGAGCTTGTCTGCAGCTTTCTGTCACAAGAAGACACTCTGAGCTGATTTGTTCTTCAAGAAGAGATGCAGTGTAACCAGGATCCCATTACACTGTCTGCATAACACCTTGAACAGTTAGTCAATAACTTTTCTCCTTCCCCTATAAATGTCTGAACAAAACAATAAAAAATATAATTTGGAGAAGCTTGGGACAGTAAGATCAGACAGAGTTATTGCTTTTAAGCACATCCATATGAATTATGACCTAACCTAGATAAGTTTTATAGCAGACAGGTGATTAGCAAGTTTATTATCTATACCTTTTCCAGCTGCATGTGTGAAGCTACCAGAAAACACGTACAAAAAGTTTTCAAAAAATGCTCATTGTTTTCCTTCTATTGAACTTTCTCAGTTTCTCATGGAGTGTGAGTCAGTCTTTTCTCTTTTGGAGGATAATGCCACTGGCTGGGATGCTAAGCTAGCTTACACTTGTGATTGAAGTTGGAAATCACAGTTTGTCTATGGTGCCTTAATAACTGGCCTCAGTTTGTTTTGTTAACACTAAAGCTTATCCCACTCGCATCTGTCTAAAGTAAAAATTTCTCAAGAGCACTGCCATGTGCTGCAACATCTTCAAGTCACCCAGACAGAGTTTGTGATGGGGGAGTCCCAAATCAGGTCTGCTAAACTTCTCAATAAGTATCTTTGTATCTGTCCACATCAATAGCTGCCCTGCATTGGATGGTGGCACTGTTAGGTCCTTCAGGGTGTGCCAGGATTAATGTTTTCTCTCTCCTCATTCTCTATGTCCCATTTCCTTTGGTTCTCTTCCTTCATTGTTTTGGGCCTGCTGTAGACTGGGGGGAGCTCAGTGCTGGGCAGATGTGAGCCTTGTGAAGATACATCTGGAATTTGAAATCTGCTCCCTTAAAGAAAGGTACTCATTGGCCATTGTCTTCTTAGTGACTGATGGTTCATACTAAATGCTAGCCCATGAAACTGTATTGTTGTCAGTAAATCTGGACTGTGGTTCAATGGCAGAAAAATCTCTTGAGAGCTACCATCTGATTGAAGTAGAGCTTGATCTGTTTTGGAGAGCTTCCCCCAAAGCTGGTCAAGACACATGTGATAAGCATACTGGGACTGGCTGATGGTGGTGGTGCATTTTTCACCTTCTGCATTGTTTCAAATTGTGATGAGTGTGAACCACTACTAAATCAGACTGTGTCTTTCACTCACTTTGTACTGATGCAGATGACTTCCTGAGGTGTATAGAAATGAGTTCCCATTTCTCCAAAATAAGACCTTCATTTTTTGAGAATCTTCTGTCCTAAAAAGGAGCATACTCACAGCCTGGGAAATGGAAATCTCTTGACTCATGGAATAGGCTCAAGAAAAGCAACAGATGCACAGCTCCTTCCCCCCACCTCCTGCCAGTCCTGCTCAGGACAGGGGCTACCTGCAAGGGACTTTTCAGGATGTGTCTGCTCAGGAACAGGCTTCTGGATTCTCTTTTCTTCATGTTGCTTTTTAGCAACACAACTGATTGTTTTTGTGGACCTGACTGCTGAGAGTGATGTTTTATTTCATATGAACCATTGAACTCCGTTCATTTGCAAACAACTTTGTATTGCTGCTGACCTCAAGCTGAGTCAGTAACTGAGAACGAAATGTTCTGGCTTGCCTTCTCATCCTAGGATCCTTGCGTTCGTCTTTTCTTTGTGTAATGCGAATCTAGGCATAGGAGTAACTACTTTTATAAATAAGAATATTTGCAGATCAAATATATGTGCTTAATATATGAAGCACATTTGATAATATATAATTTAAATGCTATATGAATATTATTTCAATATGAGAGCTCAAGGGTATTTTAAATTGTTCCTTTCACAGAAGCTTCTCATACACTGTCTTGTCTGTCCAGAACAGTTTATCTTTGAGGGTTTTAAAGTATTTAAGGGGGTCTCATTTGATCTTAAAAATATTCCTTGTTTCTATATTAGCATCAGAGCAGAATCCAGTGGAAAATTAACCCTAGTTTTTGAGTGATCTATCTACATAGAGGAACACTTTTTGCTTATCTGAGCCCTGAAATCTGATACAGCACATGGTGTAGGAACATGGCAGAAAAATCCTGGATACGTGGAATAGAAATAAGCATAAGAAATGAGACAACTATGTGTTCACAGGTCTCTGACTTCTTCTTTGCTTCTATCCACTAACTGATCTCCCTTCTAGAGTACTCTCATTAAAAGCTATCTCATTCTTGAAAGGAAAGCAAAGGAAGTTCAATCTACAGGAGAAGCACGACCCTTCTGTCTCCTGGTGTGCCATGCCTCATGTCTCTGAAGGGCATTCACTCTTGACCTGAGGAGAGATGCTGAGCAGCCACCTAAAAATCATTTGCTTCTGCTGGCTACTCAGCATCTGACAACTATGAGGGGTAGCCGGAACGCTTTTGTTGGTATCTTTTCCATGTGTTTCCTGAGTATGTTTTCAAAGCAGCTTAGTTGTGTACTATGAGCTCTCATTTCCTAATGCCAGTGACTGAAAGTGTATGCCAGGGGACAATTTCAAAGCCATGTTACTTTGTCCAGTCATATCATCTGTGCCCACTACCTGTAATTCCTTGAGAATGACTGGTGCAAAATGATGACACAGGGTCATTGCACGTTTCATAATGCATGTCGAATAAAACATGGGGGTGAGGGGAAACAGGCTACCCTTCTCTTTAAGCAACTCTTTGCTTTTAGATAGTGAATTGGCACAAGTCTGTGGTCAGACTAAGCATTTTTACAAAGCTGAATAGAAGTGCAATTTGTAACAAGGCAAGATGTTATCTTCAATTTAGCAGCTGTGGGTAATATTGAAAATTACTGGATGGATAAAAAGTGACTCGATCTCCCGGATCCCTGCTACAGCGTACAACTGACTCTGAAGTCTCTGCTGTCATATCTTATCAGCTACTCTTTCCTCTGAAATTATGTCTACCTGTACCCCTAATACACCTTCATTTGCTATGCAGGCATGATTTTGACTGTGTCTCAGGTGTTGAGAGACAGGTCAGTGTTTTGACTTCTGTGTCTACAAAGCACCTGCTTTGGGGAAGAGCTTGTGGGTAGAACTGTAACAACATAGTTCTGGCTAGTCGAGACACAAACAGCAAAGTCACATCTGTGCAGCCACTTTGGAGTGTGACATGTAATTACTTTTGCCCTTTTATAATGACGACATTCTGCCTTCCGACGTCTCCTGAACTATCTTTGCTCAAAGCCTGCAAAAATAAAAGCATAACAATACACAAGAGCTTTAAGAGTGGAGAGAGGAGGACAAAAAGAACCAATAAAGATGAAGTCTGTTCTCAGAGGAGTCTTGTGATAACACCGCTGGGAGGGCTCTTGTTTGGACTGCAGCAGTGGCTGTTTATGAAGAATGAAGAGAGAGGTAGACAAGGGGTCACTGTTGCACCTGGTCTTTCTTTTAGCTTATCTCTTGCTCTCCCACATGTTAAATCTTTGTGTTTGGGTTATAGACCATGTTCGTCCTGATGGGAGAGTAAGAGAGAAAGCTGGGGAGGAATTTATCATCCTTTTTAAATACTCCATTTCCTGATAATGAAGGCAGGGGCAAACACCAAATGGAACAAAGACATTTTCCCGCATGATTAAGCCACTGTGACAGATTTCTTCCACAAGCCTGAAAAATGAATGTTAAAACTGCATTTGGTTCTGAGTCAAAATTTCATAAAATTTGAGGTGAAAAGAGAGGTTTGGCAGAGGAAACTGAAGAGTGAATCCGGTATTCATGACTTGTATCAATATCTTCTTTTTTGTACAGATAAATCAGTATCAGACACTGACAAGCTGATAATTGACCTTATAATAGTTTTACAAGATTTGCAATATATCTTTTGCAATTCTCTCTCCAGGCCTTTTTTTTCTAAGCTGAAATTTGTCAAATGCTCACTACTCCTTCACCGGATGGATTCACTCCCCCTTGATGGACTTCAGTGCTGAAAAACTTGCTTTGTGGGACACATTCTCTGCATAGGGAAGAAAACAACTTGGCCAAGTCTCTGTAAGCTGAATACTGGGCAAGAAATAGATTATCTTCTGATTGCATGAACCTTGCTTGCTATGGAAGAGCCTCCTCCTCAGTGCTTTCTCCTAACATTTATTAGAAGTCGTCCAACTTCAAAATTAGTTTTCGGATTTCTTTCAGTGTATAAGCAAAGACTTTATTCTGCTACCTGTGAAATGACTTCTGAGCTGTATGTGCTATTTTTCACCTCAGTTTCACAAATTATGGACCTTATAGGTGTTGAGGGTTTTTTTTTTCTTTTAAGCTCTCTGCTTGCATTAAAATACTTTGTTCAGCCGTGACTAGCATGGGTGTCCTTCTTGACCTTCTCACAGTCTCTGCACAGCAAACCTTGCTGCATTTGTTAGTTCCAAGTGACCACAGCTGGGATCTCATGAAGCTGAGCTCTTTTTGCTATCACTGTTTATGCTAATACAAATCAAACTTTGAAAGTGTATCTTTTCCATTTTCTTGTGGTTTTAATACAGCCAAAAGACCTGAGTATTGAGTGCAAATGACCTCTTTGGGGAGCTGAGTGCCTTTGCAAACAGGTCTTTGGGGCTTCCTGGCTGCAAGGAGAGGGCATCTGTGCAAAAGGAAGGCCTTTAGTCTCCTCTCCTGTTGTTTTTTGTAGTTCTGAGTGAGTCAACACATTGTAATCCCAAGGAACAGGGTATGTTATATTCTGAACATGGAAATTAGAAATGTATGCAGTCATTGATGTTCTTACTTTTGTAAGAGTGGTAAGACTTTTGTAAGACTATGTCAGTGACAGCGGGTCCCTTGTTTAAGAGAATATTACTTTCCCTGTTCTCAGTATGGCTATATAGCTTGTTAACTCTGTGAACTAGTAGTGTACAAGATAGTCAGAAAGAAGAAGACTTCATGATTCAAAGATGAAGTGAAAAAAAAAAATGTGGTTTATATGTGTGTGTATATCTATCTATCTATCTATCTATCTATCTATGAACCTAAAATCTAGAACTATATAGAAATCAAAATAAATGTCAGGCTATGAAACAGCAAAAAATTATTAGGGAAACAAAAGACAAAAGCAAAGTCTAGATCCAGAAAAAGAGGATAAAGAGCATAAATACCCGAGCAATATAGGAAATTTTTAAAATTAGGAGGCACATTACTAGCTGGAGAATTGGAAGAAGGAAAAAACCATTAAATATAACTGTGAGCCTGTAAAGAAGTAGAAGAATTCATCTGCACCCTATGGAGAATCTTACAGTCCTTTGCTGTCTGAGAAGGATGATGGTAAATGTCTATGGCAAATCTTTTAAAACCAGCAGGCGTAGTTTACCTTGTACTAATCCAGCATAGAGAAGTTGGCTGAAGAGAAGACTAGTGTACTTGAAACAGGCATCAGTATGCTGAGTGACTGTCGAGGTGCTTTCTCAGTGATGTTTTGTATCAAAGCAATGTTACAGGTCAAAATCAAGGTAAATGTAAAATCCTACAAGTGGTTGCAAGTGAGGAACCCTCACATATATTTTTTTTGTCTCTAAGCAAGATATTGTCAAAACAGTCACAAGACTGAAACTAGTGCTTATTTTTAGCAACAGTCTAAGCTCATTACTGAGAAGATGTGGAGATAATATAGTGATCAGCAGACCGTTAAATTGAGAGGATGAAGCAGCTGATGGAGTGATCACAATCATGTGATAAGCAAGGCCATTCAGACGTTTTCAAATGAAAGCTTATAATCCGGGAACAAAGCAAGCTGGACATGGCTGCAAAATATGGGCTTTGGATCTGGAGAGGTGCCTGTGCAGACATTTCAGCAGCAACCCTCTGCAGAGAGCAGCAACTAAAGCAGTGCTGGGCTGTACAAAACAGCAGGACCAGGAAGACAGCTTCTCCCTTCGTGACAGGGCGGTCGGGCTATGGTATTCAACCATAGAGACTGTTTTGCAAAAGAAAGAATAAGAAACTGGAGACACAACAGAAGAGACGCATAAAAGTGATTTGAAGGCTGAAGAATATACCCTGCAGGTGAAAACAGAAGAGTGTCTGGGCGATGGTTTGATTACAGTGTGTCTTCATAGGAAGGGCTTGCCAACTATGAGAAGGCACACACAAGGAAGGCATCACAGTGAAGGCTTAGCAGCTCATCCTGTACAACTTTGAAGGAGAAACAACTCATTAATGAAGTACATAAACCTTCAGAACAAGCTGGGAAGTGCATTTGCTGCCCTTTAATTTCTTCAGATCAAAATCCAATGTCTTTCTCTTGGCAAGTTCATGAGTTTACTAGGGGGGCAACTGGATGAATCTTAATCACATGTGATGTACTAGAGGGAACACCAAATAACCTAGCAGACCCTTCAGGCCTTAAACTTTGTCAATAAATTATGTGGATTTTTCTCACTAGCTGGCAGTAGTGGAAGAGGAATGATCAAATCTAATCACGTACTTTTAGAAGTCCTAACTTATTATTTCATCTCACCTAGGATACTAATTTGACCAGTAATGGAAAATGGAGTCTTGGGGGCCTGTGTTGCTTCTGGTTTTAAGTGAGATTTTTCACTGTCTTATTTTCCATTGATTACACTAATGGACTGGTACAGCCAGCTCTCCTGCCACATATTTTTGAAAGAGTTCACAATTCATGAGAACTTTTCAAATTTTAGAAAGCTGCTGTTTATTCTGTATGTTTGTATTCATTAGAGTAAAAAAAATACTTTGCAAACCAGCAACCTACTACTACTATATCTTATATTTTGTGGCCTCAAGTAGGAAAGCAACCAGCAGGAACAATTCAAAGGCAGATTAGGTCAACTGTGACAGAAAAATATTACTGGAGATTACTATTTGGTGAGTTATTTTCTATGAATATAGTAAGCACTGCAATGATTGCTGGAATTGGTGGTAATTAATAATCTCGCTGCTGGAATTGGTGATAATTAATCTTATTGACAATGTAAGAAGACAGGAAAGAAACTGAAAAGAAATTATATTTCTGCAGATAGCTGCACCAAGTGGAGACTGAGGTCCATTAAGCAGTGCCTCTTCTGGAACACATCAGTCCTGGGACTTGGCTCTGGGGTTGCTGTATGGTAAATGTACCCTGCTGTCTCACGATTATTTGGAAAAATGCAGCAAAGGTTGCATGCTTTCAGAGCGCTTCTTGGTGCATACACTTATAAGGACAGCTGAAGAAACAAATTAATGATCTTAAACGCGGACTTGAGCCTGAAAATTTCCACATCTGCTTCCATTTAAGCATGTTACCATAAAATTTAACCTATGCAAGACTTGCATGACTTGTTTTTATATGTCTCTCTATATATAGTGCACGCACACACCTGCAAATATTGATATGCATGTTCCAGCCAAAGAGGAAAATTTAATAAAAATGAAGTACCTGTCAAATTGTACAAAATAAAATTAATTTTCAGCATGGCACTGGGTTGATGTAGATAATTTTGTGTATGTGGAATTTACCTGCAGTGCTGTTGTGGATGTACATAAGACCTATAACCAGTAAGGTGGGGTTTCCCTGCATTGTTTGGGGGAGTGTCTGTGTGGACAGATATGAAATGGTGATCTGAAAGCTTGACAGCAGCAGTATAAAAACATGTTTTTCAAAAATGTTAGGAATGTTTCTTGGTCTGATATTCTGGTACATTCCATGTTACTGATTCAAAGGAATACAAACAAACAAGAACCCCCATCATGCAATTAATTACCTAGGCAATGTTAAATGGTTTCTAAGTTACTTATGTGCTAAGACAGTGGAATTTGCAAGGGGCCTTTTGAATATAAATGTCAAAACAGTAAAATAAATGTACGTATATATGTCTGTTATATCTTCTAAGGTGTGGTTCTATATACCATAGGTGGGCATTTCACTATGATATTTTATGGCAGAACTATGGCTTCTCTGTGAACTTTTTCTTTTTTTCATTTGTTTTTCTATACTAGAAATGTCAGGTCCTGGTTTATCTTTATTGTCTTTGGCAGGTTTTGCAGAAAATCCGCCAGATAACATCATCGGTATCCAAAAGCTTTGATGCGCTTTTCTCATCATTCTCAAGGACTGACAAAAAGGGATGAAGAGTTGAGCTCCCACTCAGTAAAGCCACATGTGTTTTGCATGGACATGAAATATGTCTAAGTCAAGGTGCTTAGGTAGGGTAGGTGTGCAAGGTATGTCTGCAAGCACTCCATAGCACTTCAAACAGACATACAGACAGCTTTCATGTTGTGAATTTAGTTATTAACACCACTGTGACCATGCTGCGTACATCTGCTGTGGACTATGTAGGGTCTGAAGCCAGTTTTGCCATAATTGTGCCAGTGGAAACAAAGTCTGTGATTTTAATGGGTTTCATAAATTTTGGTGTTTGCAGCAGTACCAGTTTGAGGCTGTGAAAGAGATTCAGCCCCAAGCCCTTCACAAATCTATATAGTCTTTTCAAGCAGTAACAGGAAAGCAGAATCCATATCTATGTTTGAGATGGTTTACAACTGAGCATCCTATGGTCTTTCTATTGGGTGCTACCTATAGTGTTGTGTAGATGGAATGCTGCTATCCAAAGACCAAGGATCGCCAAAGTTATTAAACACGTACATACACTGTCTTCTGGTAACTTTAGGCATCTAGGTATGTTTAAGGGCATGGTCCAGAGATAAAAGGCCATTGTTTGTGAAGATACTCAGGCACTGGTCTCCTCAGTGTTGAAATGCTTAATTGACCAGTTCCTCTATTTTGTTTAAAAAATTACTTGTGATTCTATGGCTGAGACTTCAAAGGAATGGGGGTGTTTAAATCAGTGGGTGATCCAATTTCTGCTTGTTTATCTAATAACATTCTAATGGAAAATGCAAAAAACTGTCATAGGTGCAAGGACAGAAGCCTAAATTTCCTGTTTCCCAGATGAGTCTGGAAGAATACCAATTCCTACTTCTTCCTTTGCTCTTTCTGCCTCAATGAATCTTGAATTTTTTGTCTCATTGTTGCAGAGCTTCTGTAGAGGGTTGGAAAGCTTTTCCTTTCAGTGCCAGATGTGGGTTTGCATTCTGTTATGAACAAAAAAGAAACTAACCCTTCAAAACTGAATCAAGTAATACAGGACTGAGAAGACTCATGACTCTAGATGGAACTCTAGATAATTAGGAATAGATAACTGTCTCTAAAACCTCCAGGCTTTCTTGATTTACCCTGCATAAATTTACTCGATAAGTGGGTAAAATAGTACCCCGTGGCAGAACAATTAATTCACTATGGATCTCCAAAGTTTCAAGTGAGTGCTGTGAAAACTAGACCATTTTCTCTCAGTTTGAAACAGGTTTTTAATGTGTTTGAGATCAGTGAAAAGTATTCATGGGCCCAAATAAAGCTCCTCAGTACCTAAAACTTCATTAGTATTTTAAATATTAACCTTGAGTTTCTCTCTTTTTATATAATTTCCTAAAATTTATCAAATAACGTTGCAAGCTGAAAAATCTACTTACATATTTCTGAATACACTAGCTGTGTAATTAGCTAAATGAAACTTGGTAGCACATAGAATTTAATGTAATTCCCTCATCTCATAAGATTAAATATCAAGTTCTCTCTGTTGGAAACAATTATTAAAACCATTCATCCTTATGCTCACCTGAAAAAAATGTTGGGAAAACACTGTTGGGTTTTTTTGTTCTGAACATGCGGCAGATTCTCAGTTTTACCTCTCTCCACAAGAGCTTTAAAATTGGAATTATTTCTGGTAATATACTTCAAGAATAATAACACTCCTCAACTTGCACACTATACTATCTCTGTGAGAGAACTGAGAGAGTAATTTTAAACCAACTCACTGCTGGTTAAATCACTGGTTACCATCTTTGCTTTTCTCAAATCAAAACTTCTTCAAAGAATTTACTTATTAATATTTTACACTGATGCAGAGAATATGCAAGGAAGCTTAAGATATCTTTCAGCTGGTTGGGACCCATACATGAAATATAGTCCAGATCTGCATCCAAAGAGTTTTCAGCATCAATCAACAGGACAGATGAAGAAGAAGAGGAAGAGAGAGACAACGTTATTTGTCTAAATATGAATTCAACAGGTCAGTGACAGAAAAGTGGAAAAAATATTTTTATTTTCTTTCTTTCAGATTTGTATGCTGATGAATATGCTACATTTAAAATCAAGCTGGATCGCTTTGTGATGATCAAATAAATAACAGAGATGTGATGTCGATTATTATGAATTTCACGTAACAGCCACCTCTCATAACACTTTTAAAAGAAGAACTAACTTGTCTCCAGCACACCCCTGGGTGAATAACTTCATTGTGTAAGAGGTGGTAAACTGGAAACAAAGTAAAGGTAAGGAAAAAAATATATGTCCAAGATTGCATCGAAATAGTTTTCCTACCTCCTGTTCCATTGTAGCTGACAACAGACCACATACCATCCATTGCCTGCAGCCTACCATGAAAGTATTTTTTAAAGAAGCCTCTTTTATTAATTTTTAAGAAAATGAGAATGTCCATAGGAAAGCCAGTGTCATAGATTAAGACTGAACTGGATAAAATCTCATGAAGCATTACATCAGTTAGATTTTATACTTTTCAGCCAGTCACATCTTTCTTCCCCTTTGAGACAGATGTATTTTGAAATGACTGTTTTAAGTTCTGAGATCTATGCCTTGCCTTTACTCTAGCTTTTATATTCTGTCTTTTTGTGTGTGCATGTGAAATTATTTTATTAATTGTAAAGAAAACATCATTTTGGGATTAGACTAAACCTTTTTTTGTTTGCAACCAGTAAGAGAAGGCATGCCAGATGACATCCAGTGACATTCATAATACAGCTTTTGCTGGTCTAACGTCTCATCTATTCTGCTCCCAAGCAAGAATAATATTCTGATAAAAGTAAACCACACCTGTGTCACAGGACAGACAATGGAATAAAGGGGCTGTCTGGCTAAGCTGAGAAACTATGTGCAATATGGAAAACTTTTGCATAAGAACTAGGGGGTGAAAATCTTTATCTGGTATATGTCTCATTTCTACTAAGAGAATTTGTCAGGATACTTTAACTGGTAAATATCTTCTAAGATAGGCAAGGCCAGTAGGTAGGGAGCTCCGTACTCTTGTCTTGGCTTAAAGCATATGGAGAGTAATTAAGGTTGCAAAGTGGTATTGCTACGTTGGCACGGTGCTGCCTGCTGCTCAATAAAAGCTGTATCTCAAAAGGATTTACAACACTGGTCTGATGTGCCAATACTGCTTCCAGTTTTTGCATCTGCTCTGGCTCTCTGCAAGGTATTTCACTGCATGGTGTTAAGCAGTGTCAGTGACTCTTCTGGGCACATAAGATCGTTTTGCCGCATCCATGTGACCCCCTTTTAGGCTTGTATCTGTTCTTGCCCTAGATACGTCATTTCACGTATCAATGTTTCAGCAACATAGTGGGATCCCTGGTTTGGAAAATGGAATTTTCATCCATCAAACATCATGATCAGTCTCATTTTGCTTGAGCCACCTCGCTATTAAAAGCTTTATGAAGAGCACATAGTGTCTCAGCAAAGGTTGACTTCTCTTCTGGGTGTGAGTGGGGAAATGTATTATATATTAATATAATGAAAAGGTCTTGTGACAACAACTGCTGTTGAATAGATCTTTGTTGAATAGGAGCTCTTTGCTTTACTTAGCATGGTTTGGCTGTCCTTTCCTGCACATAACAGCACATGAAGGACTGTGTTAGGTGTACTAGTTCCAGTTACAAATGCACTGGAATGATGGAAAGACAGAGAGGAGGTAAAAAACTAACTCACTCTGACAATAGTTACTTCTGTTCATATGGAGATCATGTATGGATTAAGAGAGTCTTTATATCAAAATTGATGTGTATGGAAAGAGTGAAATGAAAAAGTCTGGGGAGTTTGAAATCAAGGTAGGACTGTTGTGTGAACATTCAAGACTGTTGTGCAGTTGATTTCAACAGGATTAGCTTTTTACCCTTTGTATATGGGTTACAGTAAGCCCCACTGCCAAGATGTGTGCTCAGCTTTAAGAGCTGAAGTTGTGCAGCTGAAGCTGAGCATATTACTAAGGCTTTGCCAGGCCACAGCTTTACTAGGTGATCTGTCCATGGAGGAATAAGATGGTTTTCCAGCTTAGGAATTAGAGTCTCACCCAGAAGGTGGCTATCAAGTGTTCAAGTTCTGCTTAGTTTTATATACAATGGCATTGTGTTGGCTTAGGTAGCTCTGGTCCTTCTGTCCACTTGTGTTTTTTGTTTGTTTGTTTTTTTTTTTTGGTTCTTTCTACCACAGCTTGCTGCTTCTTTAGTTGGGTAATTACAGCTGTTTGTGAAGCTGCCTGGGAAACTGAATCACTGAAATGACCCAAGAGAAAAATAACATTCCAGAATCAGAGCTTCTTCATACTTCTGTTTGGCATTTTGTCCTGTGAAGCCAACACATTAATGGCCACATAGCTCCTTAAAAGCCACAGAGAAAACTACAGAAATTATTTTAAAAAATGGTTTTAATATTTAATTGCCAATAGAACTCTCACTAAGAGTCCTCAGAGAGGCTACACCTAGACTGCAGTGAGACGTATTTGTAATCATGCTCCAAAGATGACAGCTATACCCTTGCTACCCTGAGGATGAGTTTGACCCATTTACTTTAACAGAGAGAAAGGTCTTGTACCCTTCATTCTTCTGATTTAAGAATAGCTCAACTTGCACCTGAGAGAGATGGGCTTTAATTCTGTGGGCTCATGTTTTCGATGGCTTTTCTGCCTTGCATTTCTTTTGTCTAAGCATAGAAGGCGCTCTTACACTGCCGTCTGCAGTTGGGAAAAGCTATTCCTAGAGCTAAACGTTGTTTGAACTGTTGATTTTGACAGAACGAAGCAGTAAATGGTCCTACCCTAGGACAGAAAGCCTGGCTGATAACAAATAAGCAAACACATTAATCTGTATTTCTGCAAAGGCAAATACCTTTCTGCAAAGATAAATAAAATTATTTACATTTAGTGAAAGAAAAAGTCCATTGAGACATGCCATGGTAAAAAGGCACGAGCAGCTATAAGCCATGATGTCTTATCCATGCCAGATCTCTTCCACAGATTGGTCTGATACTCTGAGTTTTACTCAAGCCTTTCTCAAAGGCAAAACACCTTTTCTAAGCAGACCTTATAGGTACAGGTGTTTCAAAATAGATTTTGTATTGTATTAAATCCGGCCAATCAATCCAAATAGGCTATGTTTTGAACTGTCCAGATTGGCTACTTGCACCGGTTTGAATTGTCTGAAATTGTTTTGATAAGCAAATAAGAATGCAATGCAATATGTACTTATACACGTATGTGTATACACATATGCACATGCACATGTATATGTATGCACGTACATGTACACACATGTATGTATGTATACACTGAAATGTAACTCTTTCTTAAACGCATCATGAGAACCGTAAAAATATAATTTTTTTTTTTTTTTTTTTCAACTTGTGACAAATCTTGACTTGCTCAACTTATGTGGTTTGGAAAACCAGGTGATAAGGCATCTCCTGTTCTCCTGGGACACACTCTGAATATCTCCAAAGAGCAGGACAGGTCCATCAGAGAGATCACACCACTGGAAGATGTAGCTAGGGACTAAATAAGAACACCGATCCCTTTCTTGTTGAAGCAGAAAGACTTCTCTTTCCCTTCCCTTCCCTTCCCTTCCCTTCCCTTCCCTTCCCTTCCCTTCCCTTCCCTTCCCTTCCCTTCCCTTCCCTTCCCTTCCCTTCCCTTCCCTTCCCTTCCCTTCCCTTCCCTTCCCTTCCCTTCCCTTCCCTTCCCTTCCCTTCCCTTCCCTTCCCTTCCCTTCCCTTCCCTTCCCTTCCCTTCCCTTCCCTTCCCTTCCCTTCCCTTCCCTTCCCTTCCCTTCCCTTCCCTTCCCTTCCCTTCTTCCCCTCCCCTCCCCTCCCCTCCTCTTGATATTTGACCAGTGACTCTCTTCATCACCACACTTTACTTCTTTGATGCAGGTCTAGCTCATTTTCTTTTACTATTTTCATTTCAATCCATTTTAACTCTCGGGTGTGTAATGTTTGCTTATTTGGACTCCAGTTTTCCCCTCTGGTGCTGGGATGTTCCTTGTCCTTACATGCCCTGAGCTAACTAGATATATTTTGAACTTGATTTGGTTTCCTAGCTCTTTTGTTCCTAAGTCACCCAGAGTCTCCACAGGAGAAAGACCGTCATCATTCTATGTGCAGAAATGTTTCTAAACGATCAATGAAAAATCATTTTACTCCCAGGTCATCATTTCTGAGTGCAAGCTCTAGGACTGAGTCTAAGTCTCTCCTTTGTTTTTACCCTTGTTAATCCCTATTCTCAGCTCTTCAAAAAGGAGGTTGCCATTTTGCTTGGTAGGCTTCACTTCTGGTTTCTCTCAGGACTAGATGTGAAGGTAAGATCATATCTAGTATCCCATCCACATGGGGAAAAATCTGAACATCTGTGGGACTTGGCACAGAGAACTGCTATAAACAGAAGAGTAATTCGGCCCACTAGCAGGCTACATCATTGAACACCATCAAAAGCTGGCAAAGAAGTAATGGAAAATGAGTTAAATGTCATTCTGCCTTTCCATAACTTGTCATTATGTTTTTTCATCAGAGACATTAGGCAAGTTTAGCATATTTTGGCATTACTCAACAGTTGCTTGATAATTACAGGGGCATGCTCAGGTATACTGCTCTTTTCTGGTTTGCTCTCCTTATTTTACAGGAAAAGAAGAATCTAATGTACAGACAAGAATCTTGGACCATATCAAGTGTATGCACCTCTTTGGACCATCAAATCTTTTTACATGTATTTGGAGCCTTTGAAAAGAAAGTGGCGCATAACATAATTAACAGTTGAACAAAAGACTCAGAGGGAAGCTGCCTGTGAAATGAATACAGATCTATCTAAATGAGGAGGGTAACAATACAAAAGAACAAAACAAATGAGTCTACCACAGAAGCAGTAGAGTTGTGATTATGTCAATGAGAAACACCACAAAGGAGCTCTTGCATTACTCTTCTGATAAGATACTGAACTAAATCAAAATGGACCCCTCTCCTTCAACACTACTGAAGTGAGGCAGTTTTCTTGTACAGTGAAATTTTTTCAGTGTCGTAAAGTGGGGAAATGATAAACATAGGTATAATCTCTTTACACTGTAACAAAGCTGCGGAGTACAACAAGAAGCAAAACCTAAGTACCTGGGGAAAGAAAAAGGTTTTAAATTTTAGAATCTTGTGTGTTTTCTAATGTTTTCTGGTTTTTCAACTTCATCTTCCCAAAATGTGGGTTGAGAGCACATTTCTTTATAAAGCAAGAAACCCAAACACATTCATACTTTTTTATATGACTCCAAAAAGTGGTATTTCGGAAAAAGTACAGCATCATGAGATTCATAACAGCATTTGAAAAGCTTGGTCACACTGGGTCATGTGAAGTTGTGATCTTGTCACATAGATCAGTGGCTGTTGAGTGCAGAGGGAGCTGCCTGTACGTCAGAATCATCAACTTTCCATTGCAGTAAAAGGTTTTTAAAAGCTCACAGTGAAATATAAAGAAACATAATTATTAGATCAACCTTTTTTTCTAAGAATATGCATTTGTGCCATGTGCTTAACTTCAATCTACACGCCAACAGTGCTTTGATGATTTATTCATTTTGTTCAATTGTCCATAACAAATACTTTTAACTTGAGATGTTGATTTTTCTCATGCATCACATTTTTTGACATTATTCTAATGACCAGGAAGGAAATTTTTCAAAGGCACAAGTGGTAGTTAAGAACCTCACTACTGATGTGAAATCTGTGAAAACTGGGTGTGTAAGTGCCATATAGGTGTTTGGAAACCTCTGCAGAGGTTGTAAACCATGCAGTAGTTTCTGGCAGTGGCCAGGTCAGCCTTTTTCACTGTTTTTTTTTATTTGTTGTACTCCATCTTCCAGCCTAAAGAGGAGGTTAAACACTGTGTATGTTCTTTGGGTATCTTTATAAATAGCAAAATGCAGCAAGGTAGCACAGGAACAATTGTGAACGCCGTTATTGGTGTGTGTTGTAAAACAGAATGTGTGAGCTTGTTGTTAAAGAAAATATTTACATACTCCTGCTGGACATATGCTGATGGACCCTGAATTATAATCCAGTAATATGGCGGAGGCTGTGGTCCATGGAGATGGATGCCAATGTCTTTCACAACCTCTGACCAAAATATTCTGAGTTTACTAAACATTCTCTGCTACTATAAATTTGTAAATGGAAAAGGTGATCTGTACAAGTGCTGCATTCCTGTTTCTATGGATTTCATAAAGCACAAACTTTAATGTTCATTAGGGAAGGGACTGTTCTTAGAGGGGAAGAAGACTCTCCCAGTGCTGTGGGGATGTAGACACATTGCTTTACTGTCTCTGTTTCAGCAACTGCTTCTGTGCTCAGCAGCTGATTTGCTTCTTCCTCCCGCATTGTGTCTTGTGCACGTTCACATCACATGATGTTGCTGACCTGTTTTCCTTGCTGTGTGCTGCTGAAGTAAATGCCCAAAGAATTATTGTATTAATGACTTTGGACATTGCTAGATAAGGAAAATAAGAACCTGTATCTGACTAAGAGGTACCAGGTTTTTTTCTCCATGTTCAGTGGTTGGAAAGGATGCTGCCCACTGTGAGGCTTCACATGCTTGGGACTGAAAGGGTAGGAGAATTTTTTCACTCTTCAGCTGTGTGTCTGTTTATGATCTTTGCAATGGATGGGACACTGAATAGGACCCAGCTGTGTTTTCATGCAAAGGACAGCTGAAAAGGTTTGGGCCTCCCAGGAAGCAAAAGCCAAGTTTTGTTGAGGCTAATGCTGCCTGCAGCATTAGCGCTGAGGGTAGATGTTTGGCTCCAGACAGGCGGCACAGGTTAATGTGACTAAAACATCCTGAAGTGCTATGGGAAGTTCTGCTCAGTAGGAGGGAGGTAATGGCAGTCATTGCTGACCTATAAACAGGATGAGGGAGCAGCAGCAGCAAAACGGAGAGACAGTCACTGGCGCTACATTGACAGGCAGACACATAAACAAAGCTAGGGAGGAAGCTCTGTTTATATCTGGAAAAGAAAGCCCAAACTATAGGATGCAATTGATGGACATACATGACTATAAATAGCTACAAAAGCATAATGTGACTTAAAAGATTTAGTTGTGCTGTAAAGACTCCATGCAGAATGGACTGCATACACTTAATATTTTTAAGTGATGTGCTCATTTTTCACGTATTTAGTATTGCTTACTATGATTAACTGGACTTTTTAAACAGGGAGAAGAAAATTTGCATAAATTCAATAATAACCTTTTGTTCTTTTATAAAAATGAAGAAGCTAAAAAAAGGTGGGAGGCTGACAGACTTTTCAGGCAATTGTCTAAGAGACCCAGTCACCAGTAGTTTGGTGTTTGGGTATGAAATCATGTTTTATTAGATTAATAATAATACTTTGAAAGCCAAAGGGTAAGGAGAATGTAAGCAATATTTTGTTGGGCTTTTGATTGTGTTCTCAGGGTTTGGAGATATTAATCAGAAGGCAAGTGGGAGTGTCATTCCCCAAATATTATTTTGCCAGAGGAAACGTGGATGAGAAACAATCTGTATGCAACCATTCCAACATGCAAGTAGAGATCTTCTTCTTTCTGCCTTTAGATGTAGGTAGTTAGGGACTGTCACCTCCAGCTGCATTTCAGTATGTTTTTTGGGTTCAGTTCAATGGGTTTTTGCATCAGCTGTGGTAGTTAAGAAGGATGTGAACAAGAATAGGTCAAAATACTTTTATTACAAATAGTTTTTCTGCTGAACTGGAAGTGGTATATTGCTGACAGGGTACATATACTTAAATCATTTGTGGGTGTGGTCATTTGTTTCCTAGTAGAATTATTTATGTGGTATAAAAGAAGAATTGTGTTTAAAAAACAAACAGTCACTGGGAATAAGATGCCTGCTGGCAATTTTTTACCAGAGAACAGTTCTGTGACCTTTGAGGAATTTTGTCTAGTGGTCCTACTAGGGGTTGCTATGCTTCTAGTTTTTAATTTTTCCATTTTCATTTGTAACTCTCAAATTGCTTTCACAATGGCCTTTCTGGCTTTTTGAAAAAACACTAATGAGTATTATTGTTTATACACACAACATAAAAACCTGTGTTTGGAACTTTCTGGTATTGTGTGCAGACATGAATGCTTGGTTTAAGGAACAAATGAAATTAGCAGCTGTTCTGTGTTACAGTTACATGCTGTGTCAGACTTTGTCTCACAAACTCAAGGAAAGGTAAAGCTTTCCATGCCTTCAAGTCACCTGGCCTAATAGGCATTGCATAACAACTTCAGTTTCATTCGGGGTGGCATTGTAATTTCCAACTTGGCTGTCAGACTCATTTCTTTCACAGCAGCGCATGCTGTGCTTTCTTCACTATGCAACTTCCACAACTGAGTTTCTTTACTAAGGTTCATAGATGAAATGTCAGAACCTCTGAAGCAACATGGTTCTCTGCCTTACAAACGTCCTTAGCCTGTCAAATCTGTCTTTCATGGCTGCAGGATCAGCCTAGGAAGAAGTAAGACTTCCATTGTTAGATGTCTACAGGTGTTGTTTAAACACAAAAAAATAATGTTAAGTTAATGTGCTTTCTTTATAACTGTCTTCTTTCTAACTGGAGAGGAGAGTTTTGCTCTGTCTTGACAGAACCTTTGGAACAGGATCTGTCCAGAAGGCAGAAACCCTCACGACCTGCCGATAGCTTGGTCTTCAGGACAAAGGACTTATTTTCCTTCTCTGAAGGAAAAGACAAAACCAAACAATCAAGGAACAGTCTTGATGGGAGGGAACACAGTTTCTCTTGTGGCAGAGTACTTGCCACTGATCTTGAGGCCGCTTCAAGTTTGAATGCTCCAGTCACTTCCCTTCTAGAGACAGAATCACAGAATTGCTGAGGTGGAAAGGGACCTGTTGATACCTTCTAGTCCAATCCCCCTGCCCAAACCAGAGTCAGTCATAGCAGGTTGTCCAGGACCATGTCCAGATTGATTTTGAATATTCCCAAGAATGGACACAACCTATCTTGGCCAACCTGTTTCTGTGTATGACCACTGTCACGGTAAAGAAGTGTGTTCTTGTATTCAGATGGAATTTCAAGTGTTTCAGTTTGTGCCTATTGCTTCTTGTCCTGTCACTGGGCACCACTGAAAAGAGCCAGGGTCTGTCCTCTTTACATCCTCATTCAAGTATTTATACACATTGATAAGATGCCCCTGAACCTGCTCTTCCCTAGGCTGAACAGTCCCAGCTCTCTCTGCCTTTCCTCATATGAAAGGTGCTCCATTTCCTTAACTGTCTATCTGGTCCCTACTGCTCCAGTAAGTCCATACTTTTCTTATACTGTGGAGCCCAGCACTGGACCAGAACTCTGGGTGTGGCCTCACTAGTGCTGAGTAGAGGGGAAAGATCACCTCCTTCAACCTGTTAGAAACACTCCTCTTAATGCACCCCAGGGTACCATTGGCCTTCTTTGTCACAAGGGCACGTTGGTGGCTCATGTTCAACTTGCTGTCCACCAAAACCCCCAGATCCTTCTCTGCAGAGCTACTTTCCAGCTGGGTGACTCCCTGCAGGCAGTAGTGCCTGAAGTTATTCCTCCTCAGGTGCAGGATTTTGCATTTCACTTTGTTGAACTTCATGAGTTTCCTGTAGGCCCATTTCTCCAGACTATCGAGGTCCCTCTGAACGGTAGTGCAACCCTCTGGCATATCAGACACTCCTCTCCATTTTGTATCATCTGTGAACATCCAGGTCACCAGTAGAAGTTATTAAACTGTACTGGCCTTGGGATGCACCTAGCATCTTGCCTCCAACTGGACTTTGTGCTGCTGGTCACTACCCTCTGGGCCTGACCATCCAATTTTCAGTCCACCTTACTCTGCACTTTTCTAACCTGTACTTTGTCAACTTGTCTATGAGGATGTTGTGGAAGACAGTGTCAAAATGATCCTTCTCTCAAAACCTGCCTTGCTTTCTTCTCTGCAGTAGCTCTGACATTTCTGTTTTGGTTTGATTGTTTGAAACTGTTTTTAAAAATTGACTTCAGTGGTTTGCTCTAATAGGGAGATTTCTGTTGTCTTTTCTGGTGAGAAAAGTGTGATTTCATGTGTTAAAACCTATTGGTAGTTATGTGCTCTGCAATGTAGTCACTGTTGCGCAAGCCCTCTCCCTTATCTCAGGCATGTTTGCATCCAAGTGCTGTTTTCCTTACAGCATTCAATGGGACTGAGGCTTAGTTTGGGAAGTGGAAGACAACTGCCACAGGCAGCAGCATTCCTCACCAGCCAAACACAACTAGTGGAAGTGTTTACTTCTGTTACACAATTAGCAGAAGTTTGTAAGACTTTCAGCTGCAATTTCCAACTCTAACATCCCTCTGGTGCTTTCTGCATTTTACCCAGTATGTTAGTAACAAGTTAGTGTTATTTGGACTGCATCACAGAATCATAGAATCATAGAAAGGTTTGGGTTGGAATAGACCTTAAAGATCATCTAGGTCTGAACCCTGTGTCAGGGGCAGGGACACCTTCCACTAGACCAGTTTGGTCTAAGTCCCATCCAACCTGGCCTTGAACACTTCCAGGGAGGAAGCAGCCACAACTTCTCTGGGCAATCTGTTCCAGTGCCTCACCATCCTCACAGTGAATAACTTCTTTGTTACATTAAGTCTAAATCTATTCTCTTTCAGTTTAAAACAGTTACCCATTGTGCTATCACTACATGCCCTCGTTAAAAGTCCCTCTCCAGCTTTCCTGTAGGCCCCCTTTAAGTACTGGAAGGCTGCTATAATGTATCCCCAGAGTCTTCCCTTCCCTTCCCTTCCCTTCCCTTCCCTTCCCTTCCCTTCCCTTCCCTTCCCTTCCCTTCCCTTCCCTTCCCTTCCCTTCCCTTCCCTTCCCTTCCCTTCCCTTCCCTTCCCTTCCCTTCCCTTCCCTTCCCTTCCCTTCCCTTCCCTTCCCTTCCCTTCCCTTCCCTTCCCTTCCCTTCCCTTCCCTTCCCTTCCCTTCCCTTCCCTTCCCTTCCCTTCCCTTCCCTTCCCTTCCCTTCCCTTCCCTTCCCTTCCCTTCCCTTCCCTTCCCTTCCCTTCCCTTCCCTTCCCTTCCCTTCCCTTCCCTTCCCTTCCCTTCCCTTCCCTTCCCTTCCCTTCCCTTCCCTTCCCTTCCCTTCCCTTCCCTTCCCTTCCCTTCCCTTCCCTTCCCTTCCCTTCCCTTCCCTTCCCTTCCCTTCCCTTCCCTTCCCTTCCCTTCCCTTCCCTCCCCTCCCCTTCCCTTCCCTCCCCTTCCCTCCCCTTCCCTCCCCTTCCCCTTCCCCTTCCCCTTCCCCTTCCCCTTCCCCTTCCCCTTCCCCTTCCCCTTCCCCTTCCCCTTCCCCTTCCCCTTCCCCTTCCCCTTCCCCTTCCCCTTCCCCTTCCCCTTCCCCTTCCCCTTCCCCTTCCCCTTCCCCTTCCCTTTCCCCTTCCCCTTCCCCTTCCCCTTCCCCTTCCCCTTCCCCTTCCCCTTCCCCTTCCCCTTCCCCTTCCCCTTCCCCTTCCCCTTCCCCTTCCCCTTCCCCTTCCCCTTCCCCTCTGATCATCTTCATGGCCCTTCTCTGGACTTGCTCCAACAGGTCCTTGTCTTTCTTATGTTGGGGGTCCCAGAGCTGAATGCAGTACTCCAGGTAGGGTCTCACAGGAGCCGAGTAAAGGGGAAGAATCACTTCCATTGACCTCCTGGCCATGCTTCTTTTGATGCAGCCCAGGATACGGTTGACCTAGGAGGAAGTTTATCAGAGACAGAATTTGGCAGGTATTCCCCTGTTATGAAGTACCGTAACTTTTTGGGGTGGTGCACCAAGTCCCTGCTTATGACTTTTGGGACTTTGTGCCTCAGCTCAGTATTGACCAAGTTCTTTTCTGAAAAGCTCATCTGGGCACGGGGTCACTGGGTGCTTAACATCTCTGAATAGCTCTGCCACATTTCTAAATTACCTATTTGAATCAGGCCATGTTTGGAGGGCTAGACTGACCACTACCATTAAAATAATTTATGTTCTGCTATTAAAAAGGAACAATGCCTTTTTAATGCAGATGTAAACTGTAGCATTTGTAGCATACTTAGCACTGTTGTTAATTCCCTATTTGTCATTGCATTCATTGCCTTAAGCTGTCTTAGAAAGTTAAAAATGTGAGCAAAGAGAAGGTGTAAAGAAAATGCGTTGAAAACATTAAAATTTTCTTTTCTTTTTTTTCTCAGATGGAGGAGTTGATTGTTATGTGCTACTCTGCTCAGTGGATATGTGCCTGGCTACAGCAGGTTAAAAGGTAATCAAGGGTGGTGCTGCTAACATTCCTACCCTCAGCTCCCTGTTCACCTCTCGTCATCCACCCTTTCATTTAAACCCAATCGTTTTACCCACCCACCTAGTTTCGAAGTGAAATTGTGCTAGAGGAGATCTGTCTCACAACACGCAGAAAGACTTGAGCTGTTTTTGTAATTTCCAACTTTCTTTTTGAATATCAAGTATTTCTGACTTGCTAAATCCTGATTTGGGTCAACATCTGGACTCCATCCACATGTATGTAATTCAAGGATCATGCCACATTTAAGTAAGAGTCTGATTATGCATCAGATCTAGACTTTGTTGTGGTTCAGGGACATTAAATACTGGCATTTTGGTATAATTCTATGTCTACCAGGAAGGAAAGGGCCCGAAGGGGAGCTGATAATGATTTGAATGGTATAAGACCTTGGGCAATCATGTTCTGCATGCCCTGCAAGCTCTGCACACCCATTAGTGCTGACAAAGCATTAGAGACATGCCTGTCACCAGATAGAGGTCAGCGCTTCCAGGAATACGTGCTGTATTTTTATATTCCATCATCTTTTACCTATGTCTTGGCAGAACTAGAGCAATGCACTGTAACACCAGGCTTTACAGACCTTGACTACATTTCCCTCTTCCAAATGTCTTTCACTCCCCCTTCTCAGTCCAATCTTCCCTTTCTCCTTGTTTTGTTTTCTCCTTTCAGTTTCCCTCATTTTTCTTAATTTCTTTTCTCTATTGGAAATCACCCTCCATTTCAGGAGAGGCCACAGCTGCAGTTGTATCAACAAGGTGTCTTGTAGGAAATAAGCAGTGGGTTGCACTGTGAGCTTTTACAGTACTCATAGCACAGCCTGTTTTTACACTTAGCTGTCAGGAGAAGATGTGCAAGAGGACATGCTCAGCAAGAGCTCAGGGCATAGCAGCAGGGTGAGACACCCGATGTGGAGCCAGCCAAGGCACCCTGCCCAGAGAAAGGAAATCACGTTTTATTCTAAGCCACAGAGGAGTCTTCAACTCTTGACTAGATTTACCATGCTGAATATTTTCTGGTGCTGGGGCCTACAGCAGTCCTTGCTTAAATGTGCAGAAGTGGAGCTAGGCAGAGGTGACAGCATTGCTGCAGTTATTATCAGTGGTCAGAGCATGCCTGGCTATGTGCAGGGGCAGCAAGGACTGGGCTCCGTTTCTTTCCTCTGCCTACCATAAGCTCACATTTTACCTAACTCCCAGTGTTACTGTGCCAGCTCCTAGGCTGTAGGTTTATTCTCTCTCTGTTTCTGGTCCAATAAATATTTAATTGGTCTATGCAAAGTGGAATTACTTCAGGAAGAGCTGCCCTTTTATGTCTGTTTAAAGAGTTCACTGGGGACATGCAATCTTCTGTATTTTCAGGCTGAGAAAAGACCCTAAATATAAGTGCTGCTCAGCTGGATCAGGGACCTCAACTACTTGCAGGGGGTTTGTCTAAGGGGAAGGTCTTTGTGGGGTTACTTTGAAAATACCTACCTGTTAGGTTTCTGCCCTATTACTACAATTCAGAGTTTTAAAGGGTTGTTTAGACACAGGCAGCCTTGGGCTTGCTTTGATTTTTATGTATCTGGAATATTTAACTTCTAGAGATGTAGAAAGCAGTTAGAAAAAGCACCAGGGACTTCAAATGTCTCCAAGCCCAGGGGATAGGGTCTTGAGCAGACAAGACAACAAACAACTCTTTTTGTAGATCCAATGCATGGTGAAAGAAAAGTCACATATTGTCCCTTCACAGTTAAGAAAACTGTCTTGCTAAATTATGCACACTCCTATAGCTATTTCTGAGGCAAAGATGGATGACCATGAGAGAACAGAAGCAATGGAAACAACAGCAACAATCAAATAAATTGTATTCTGACAGAAAGCCTCGGCTTTAGAAGTGTTTACTCCATTCTTAAATCCCTCAGCTTTCATCCTGATCCTCTCTCATTTTTTCACTTAGCAGAGACCCAACTGTATGTGCTAAGATACAGCAGCAACCTGCACACATGGAAATTCATCAAGTCCTGTCATACGTTAGCTCTTTCTGCAGATTTGCCAAGTAATGTTTGTCAAAAACCTCTTAGATGTGAAAGCATTAGGTTAACTATAGTTCCTTAGTCTGACACCAACACTTGGCCAGGTGTTTAATGCTCGTAGATATAGAAGGGTGTTTCTCCATCACAGAAAACATTTAAAAACCTGACAAATAATAAACCAAAGAATGTGATATAAAAACAATAATTGGAATCAAAACCATAATTTAGGGACTGTCAGACTGTTCTATGAAGTTTTGGTGCAAACTTCATTCTCCTTGTTAAGAAAGCCACAATTCAAAATTTGCTTGCCATTTCTTTCTATCAAACTGTGAAGTGTTCATGATCAAACTGGCTCATGCATCTTATAAACTTGGCACATCTCACTGTGTAAGAGCAAGCTTTCCTCAGAAACCTGTTTTCCATTGGTTGCTGTAAATATAATGTTGGTAGCCAGTCTCTTTTGTCATAAAAACCTGCCCTTATAATGGATACTGAAAATATTAGGATAAATTAAGAAATTGGCTGATTTTGATCAAAGCTGTTGAAGCTGAATTGAGGTGACTATTATTGCTGTTAGTCTCATTTTAAAATAGATTTCACACCTCCTGACTCACCAAATGTGAAAGGCCTCTTAAAGTCTCTAGCAGGTGGCACTTTACAGCTTCCAAATCTCCTGAACTGGAGGGTTTCCTGGGGTGACCAAAAGAGTAGAGAGACATCAGTGACTCCAGCAGGTCTAACTGACATCAATCACTTAATGCAAACTCAGTTACTTTATATAACTGTACCAAAAATATTCACAATTAATCGGTTGCATCCTTCACTTTCCTTTGGTCAGCAATGACATGATGTGTTGGTTTGTTTTTTTTTTTTTAATATGACATGTGCGTATGTATATTCCTATGTGACAGCAGAAAATTGTATTCTGTCATTGTGATTATCCGTTGTCTGTTTTTTTCTGTAATTTGTGGTATTTTTTATGCAGTCTTTTGTCTATTTTAAACAGCCAAAGCCAAAACCACAATGATTGTGTTTGTTAGACATGTCTTGTTACAAAGGAGACATGGTATCCTGAGCTGCATTAGGAAGAGTGTTGCCAGCAGGTCGAGAGAGGTGATCCTTCCCCTCTACTCAGCACTGGTGAGGCCAGACCTGGAGTGCTGGGTCCAGTTTTGTGCTCCTCAGTGGAGAAAAACCATTGACATACTGGAGAGAGTGCAATGAAGGGCCACAAAGATGATTAAGAGATCTCTCCTATGAGGAGATGCTGAGAGAGCTGGAACCGTTGAGTCTAGAGAAGAGCAGTCTCAAACGGATCTTATAAATATATATAAAGACCTGAAGGAGGATGTAAAGAGGATGGAACCAAGCTTTTTTCAGTGGTGCCCAGTGACAGGACAAGAAACAATGGGCACAAACTGAAATACAGAAGGTGTCATCTGAACTTCAGGAAACACTTTTCTACTGTGAAGGTGACAGCACTGTCACATGTTGGTCAGAGAGGTTGTGGAGTCTTCATCCTCGGAGATATTCAAAAGCTTTTCGGACATGATACAACTGGCTCTAGATGATCCTGCTTGAGCAGGAAGGTTGGACCATATGACCTCCAGAGGTTCCTTCCAACCTCAACCATTCTGTGATTCTGTCTTCAGTAATGCATAAGGAACCAATAAAGGAACATGAACAATATTTTGCATCTTCAGTGAGATGAGCAAGCAGTTGTATTGGGTAAATGTAGTTAAATGAATTCAGTTTGCCAACAGTCTGCATCAATATATGGGCCCCAAAAGAAAAGATTCCTTCCTTCCTTCCTTCCTTCCTTCCTTCCTTCCTTCCTTCCTTCCTTCCTTCCTTCCTTCCTTCCTTCCTTCCTTCCTTCCTTCCTTCCTTCCTTCCTTCCTTCCTTCCTTCCTTCCTTCCTTCCTTCCTTCCTTCCTTCCTTCCTTCCTTCCTTCCTTCCTTCCTTCCCTCTTTCTTTCTTTCCCTCTTTCCTCTTTCCCTCTTTCCTTCTTTCCTCCTTTCCTTCTTTCCTCCTTTCCTTCTTTCCTTCTTTCTTTCTTTCCTTCTTTCCTTTTTTTCTTTCCCTCCCTCCCTCTCTCTTTCTCCCTTTCTCTTCTTTTTATACATACTCAGGAGAAACTTCCTGAAAAGTTTCCTGACCCTCCATCAAACAAATCACAGAGAGAACCCATTGGTCGCCTTTTCCCTGCTTCACTGTGGCATGTGATATTTATCTTCTATCAGACTCTGTTGTACAGTCCCATGGAGGCCACAGTTTGGCAGGCATTGTATCAGTGACTCAGTCTGCCCTGGCCCCAAATCAGAGTAGAAACAGGAATGTCAGGCCCCTAAATTAGAAATGATAAAATGATGAAAATGGAGAAAGGAAAGGGGTTAAAAATATTTTTTCTGGGTAGGAGTCAGAGAAGCCTCTGACCTTGACCTCTTTGCTTACTGGAGAGGACACTGTCCTCAACTTGATTATGAGATAGAGCTGAAATGCAATGCAAAAGTGATTCCAAATATCTGTTGCCAGGAAGCAGATGACATACTAAATTGCTCTGTAGATTGAGTGCTTAATTCAGCGATTTCCTGCTGCAGGAGTTGCCAGTATACAGCCATTTTGTCTTTTTTGGCAAAGCGGCTGCTTTTGGACGGCTGTCTCCAGTAGTCTTTCCTATGCTTCCTGTTGTAGGAAGGCCTGTTTCCTGCCGTGAGATTCCTGATTAGGCTCTGCACTATTTTAGTCTGCAAAATGCCTGTGTAGCAGGTTGCCTCTCGCATTTGATACTGATTTGTGGGAAGTGAAGCCAGATCACAGTCTGGCCAAAATACAGCATCCAAATCCTTTGAGAAATCTAAAAAAATGCCGTAGCTCAACTGAAAAGAACTGATGTTTAAAGTAGTCTTCAGAGGTACGATGGAGATCCAAGTATCTATTTTTTTAGTGAAGTTTCACTCTGTTTCTTTTGATTTTAGTAACCAGGGACTATCAGCTTCACACTCTCTTTTTTAAGTATATCTCCCAAGGTTAGTTTTCTGCCTTTAAAGTTCACAGGTTCTCCTGGTCCAGATCCTTTATACCTCTATAGGGATAAAGAAGTTTTCCATCCCCTACTCAGAATATTATAGACTTAGATTTTGCGCTCTGCTGGTAGCGATGGTGGGAATACAGTCCTATCATAACTGGGAAGACTTTGCAGCTATATGACTTCTTTTGACATAGGAGCGTGTGGTCAATTACTGCTACTGAAAAGGAGTTAAACGCCTTTTATCCATCCTCTCTAGCCACAATAGTGAGGTCCTATCCTAGGTCTGAACAAAGTATGAGATAGCATTGCTCAAGTCTCCAGATATTTCTACTGCACAGTTAAAAATGGCAAGAAATAAAATAAAATTTTGTCCTGACTGCTGTTGGTAACATGGACATGCAAGGAGACTCCTTAAAAACAAAATAATTTACTTCAGAATATTGTTTCATTCATATGTTTTGTTAATATGCTCTATTTCTCCCATGTTGGACAGTTTCCTACATGCCTGGCCACAGATACCCCACTGCTGCAGCTGACCATAGGGTAAGGTCCCTTGAATTCCCAAAGGCAGAGAGAAGACAGTTCAAGAGTTTCTTTGTTTCTCTTATGAGTTGCTCTTTAGTCTGCGTCCTTCTTCTATAAAACAGTCGTGCAATGCCTGTTGCTTGCTCTTGACCTCATTTGTTTCATATTTAGGGGTGAGGAGGTAGATGCTGAATACAGTGACACTGGAATTCATGTTGTCATGGCCTTACAACATAAGAAAGCAAGGTACTGTTCCCCTGGGTTGCAGCACAGGACATTCTTCCTTTAGGTCTCTTTCCTGTTCCAACTATTCTCTTTTTGTTTTGTTTTCTCATTATTATTTTTCTTCATCCTATTCTTCATCTTCTTCACCAGAAAAATCTGATTTTTCTTCATCTTCATCATATTGAGAATCCCACCCTTTTTTTCCTTTACCATGCTTCATCTCTCCTTGCCTCCCAGCTCAGATGATGGAAAATATGAGTCTTTTCTGGATGTAAATTTATATGAAAGATTCTTTAATTTTCTTCAAAAACATATGAGGAAGTTAACCCCAGCAGTCCTTATCTGATATTTTAATAAATGAGAGGCTTAGGCAGAAGCCAGGAAATTTGACGTTAGTTTAACACTGATCCAGACTACTGCATCTGTGGAAAATTGATGCTTGTTCCATGGCCCTGGTGGAGGCTTGCCTTAACTTTAGCTTTCCTGAACCCTTTATAGTGTATTCTGTAACATTGCTATGGCTTACACAGGTTTTCTGTTATTGTTTAAATATATGTATTGGCTCTTGCACCCCTTTGTTACTCCAACTCACTTTTATCAAGAAAGAATTAGGTTACGTTTCAGCAGGGTATACAGCAGTCCCAATCTGAAACTCCCTGTGGTTGTGTCAAGAGCACACAGACACACAGACACAAACACATACTCAGTGATTTGTACTAACTGGCAAGCTGCAGTCCTGTGACTTTGCCTGTCCTGCCACATATCCAAACCTGTTTCTGATGCTGCATTTGCAGCTGTCTGAGGGCAGCACAACCTGGACTGCCAATAGCAGACGTGCTCAGCTTGTCTGTGATGGTCTTTCAGTGAAAAATGTCCTTGTAATGTAAGTGAGGTCCTCATACTTTGAAGGATCTGAGTGCATATTCTTCTAGGATGATGTTCTTTGCAAAAAGAGCTGAAAATGACATTCAGTAAACTACTCCTGGGAGTCACAAAGTAAACAGCAACCTCCTTTGCCATATGTTGTAGCTATAAGCCCAATATAACTTATATGGAGAATACAGTAGGGCCTTTGCATTCATTTTGGGATTTGGAAGAGCAGACCAAAAAGGGGTTTTAGGCTATAAAGTCTCAGGCCAGCTGCAGAAGTCATGGGTCCTCTGATCACGATAAATTAGAAAAGGGTTCTGTAGTTTTTCTGCTCTAATGTTCTAAAGTTCTGCTTTAATGCCAACATTTCTGAGGCAAAGAGGGCTGAGCATAAGTTATCCTTTTTGCTATGTTGTTAGTTTCTTAGTGAGTATTTGTTACTGAGTGGTCACCAGAGTCCTACCTGCCTTCTTGTTCCCTGAATCCCAACCCCTTGCAAGTCACACTTCGACAGTTGGTCAGAAATCATATAAGGTCTTTGTCCCTTCTGCTTCACTGACTCGGAAGGGACAGTGGGCCATAAGGCTAGGAAATAAGGGCATTACTGTTGAGGGAGAATGGACAGGATGGTGTTTATGGCACGTGCTTGTTTGAGTGAGTTACAGTATGCTGTGACCGCAGCATACACCAGGGTATATGTCACCACAGCAGAAGCTGTGTGTTGTAGTCTGGTTGGTCCATCCTATGCTGTCTGAGGAAGGTCTGGATGAGATTACCGGCATTATCATGGACATTTCTCTCTTAAACTGAACAACTGTCAGGGAGCTCAGAGGAGATCAGCAAAATCATTGGCAAATAAAACCAACAGTATGAGACAAAACTGAGGGAAAGAAATTGATCAAAAGATTGAAGGGCCATGACTACTTATCTGGCTTGGGGAAGGGGTATTATGAAGAAAGTGATTATTCTTATTTGCCAGAGGGAAAGTGGTAACATGGTAAAATTGCTGAAATGACTTAGTGAAATTGTGAGAGGAAAAATACAGCCTCCTGAGTCAGCTGAGCGCTCTCATTTGGGAGTACAGTCCTATGTTAAGTGCCAATCGATATTTTGTATTTGCTATATTTGTATGCCTGTCTAATCTCTACTGGTATCTGAGGCTTGGCTTCCATCTCCCCTCCGTCTCTATTAACGTCACCAACATCCACCTGCAGCTAAGTAAACCTTAGCTCTAGCAACAGTGTGCTCTTTAGAGCAAACTACCTGGTTACACAGCCAAGGCTGGCTCAGCAAAAAATGTTAATCAGAAATACTTTAGGAATCATGGATTTGATCCCCCAGTGCAGGCAAATGGATCAGTGGCTGCTCCTTAAATGACCCATGACAGGACAGTCTGTCAAGAGATGTCCCTTCATCTAGTTTTGACCTTTCATCTGAGGATACAGTTATATGGTTGAGTAACAACGAGATCGGTGTGAACAAAGACAGAGGTTCCCAATTTTTTGTTAAAGACAGGACTCAAAGTTTCTGCCTTTTTCTCCACATACACTGCAGGACCACCAGCCTTGAAATTTCCTGCAGGTCTTTGCCTCCCTCACGTTGCATCCCTGACATTGTCTGCCTCCTCCTGTCCCCTGCATTGCCTGGCACCTCAGAGCTACCCTGTCCCTTGAACTTACTGTTTTGCCACAGCCCAGTCCTGTCCCCTCCAAGAACAGAACATGTGGTGTGTGCTTTGCTTTTGATGTTGGTCAGCTTCACAGCCAAAGTATGTCTCACTTTAGGTGTGAGCTTATAGCACTGTGGCTGCCTTGCACTAATTGCCCTGGTAGAAACACATGCCATAGATATGAAATAGTTTATTCTGCTTTGAGTTAGGAGTCAGGTAGTGTACAGCTGTGGTTGGGGAAGAACTTGTGCACAGGTTGGTGTTTTGGAGTAGCAAACAGGCAAGGGAATTGTGCATGGTGATTTTTTTAGCTATGTCTATAGTCTAAGTCTTCTTTCTTTCTTTCAGGTAGGCCTCTGTTTTCAATAACAAAATCCTGTTCAGGGTAGAGACAGAGTAAACTCTTTTACTGTACTTCTGAGCTTCAGAGAAAAGTAGACCCTCTGGATCTCCAGAGAGGGCATTAGTATCTGAATTATGAGACTTTTACTATTTAATGGTGGTTTCTGGGCTTGAATTTTGTAAATTCTGTGTTGGAACATAACAAGCAAAAACATCCCAGCTATTTGTAACAAAATTAATAAAACCAGAATTCCTTCCACAAAAAGAAAAATCTCTACAGTGGTTTAAAGAATATATGCAAAACCAGAAACTAGACAGACCTGAATCATCAAGCATTGTATTTTGATGAATGTGCAGCCTATGTTGAATTCTAATCAGTATTTTCTGCTTGCTGCCTTTGCAGACTTATTTGATACCTGCCAATATCTCAAGCTTTTCTTACATCCACCCTCTTATTCTTCCTCATTAACGTCACTAATCTCTACTTGAATTCCTTGTAAGCAGAAAGACAAAGTACCAGTGTGCAGTAAGTGCAAAGAGTACTTGTCACCATGGCTAAGTGTTAACGTAAATCAGCAGGGTTAATATGTAAGCTTATCAGATGACTTCAAATGTGAGTGAAGTCCTGGCTGGTAATACCACTGCAGAACAGCTTTTCCAATTCTTACATATTGCCAAAACACAGAGGGAGCAAAGAGTTTTCCCACTTGATGCTATTGATTTTTTTTAATGAAAGATCAGATATGACCCACAGTCGTTTCTTTCTCCCTAGTCTGCAGAGGTTGAGAAGCTCTGGCACTCACAGCAGAACAAGCACTTGTTTAGGAAGAGTGAAGAGGAATCATTACCTGGATTTTTATGAGCTGCCAAAGAACAGCAGAGCAACCTGGACTGTATGCATGCATGCTGGTAGATGGTATAAGTGTGGTTTTTTTTTTCTGTACAGCCCACCAGGTTTTGAGAGTGGGAACATATGAGTTCTGAAAATTGATTTTAAGGACATTGTATCACCCTCGATCACAGTGTGATGTGTTTCCTACTGACCTAAATGTACAACTTAGAGACTTAAAAGAAAATTTTGTATGTTTTTTATATAATTTTAAAGGTGTCACAACATCAGTTTTACTCTTCCTTCAAGAAATAGAGTTTGTTACAGCAGAGCAAATCACAGGTCCTTTAAATGCAGGTTTTTGTTCATGGTGTCATGATTCACAGGAAGGAAACCCCATTATTAATGTACCCGGTCAAACATTCAGGGCTGTAAGGCAGGGAGGGAGAGGAGACAGGAACCTATGCTGGCTGCAGGCAGCACAGATGGAGGACAGTGATGCTGGAGAGACAGCTGCATTGCCTACAGAGCACTTTAATATAAATATGAGGCACATCAAGGACCTTGGTACCCAAGACAGGTTAGCAGCTTAGTGACACTCTGGCTTAAACAGAGGGGCAACGGGTTTGAGAAAGCTCATCTTCAGCTGGGTGAGGACACCTGGCAAGTCCAGGGCTGCTGACACCAAGCTGTCTGTCAGGGATGATGGCCAGCAGGGAGCTAGGAGAGGAGACTGCCCCACCGGACACTGCTCTGTTGGCTCTGGTCAGGGTGTGGTGACCTCTGGGGCTGTCTGGAGAGTAAAGGTTGGTGTAGACATGATTAAAAAGCAGTATTTTAAAAAAATCCTGCAGTATAAATCAGAAAATGAGATCTCACTCTTTTTTTTTTTTAATACTTTTTCTCCCATGGTACTTGTTTATCACTGCTAGGTAGCTTATTAACTGGGTTACTGGTTGACACTGATATGTGTTTAATCAAGTCAAAGTATGGTTTCAATGCATTTTAAACATCCTCTTTTACTCTCTTCCCTCCAGTCCCTGTAAGAAGTTACGTGAAGTTTAGAAATCAATATAATGAAAAGTGCAGGAAGATGTTAGGTCCACTGTGATAAGACAAGACCCATTCAGCTAGTGTTGAATGATAGCTGAGTATTCTAGAAATAAGGGGAGATATTGTATAGTTATTCATGCCATTGATATTCTCTGGCTTTCACTAGGTAGGTGTCCAGCACAATTTTTTTCCTGGTTAGAAATAAATAAAAACAATGATTCTAGTGATGAAGGGAAATAATTTTTCAGTGAGTAAGTCTCAACAGAAACCTTGTTCACTCTGTTACATTAACATTTGTCTTTCAGAGTTGTGCAACTAATGTTGAGTCTTTGGGGTGTGGGTCTTGCATTGAAGCACCCATTCTCTTTTGCAGCACTTAGTAGCTCACATTTAAAAGAGAATTTAATTTGTTCTACCACTGCAATAAGTCATCTTCCCACATACATCAGCAAGCCAGTGTTATCTGAAGAGCTAAGAGAAATATTTATGACAGATCAAAGAAAATACTCTGAGATCAGAAAGTGAAACCAGCTCATTTAAGAATTTATAGTGACATATTTTTTGTATTTTTCTTGCTGCATCACGAATAATTGCTTACCCCCAAGGTGTGCATGTTATACGGCTGTATGTTTATTTGGGGACTTAGAGTAAAATGCAGATCATTTAAAGGTCACTTGGGAGATCTCCCAGGCCAGGTGGGAGAGGTGTTTTCCCAACCCCTTTAGATCTAAGGTGAAATCAAGTACCCTGAACCAAGACTAAATCAAACACAAAATTTAAACGCTGTTTTAACATAATTGGTAGTTTTAGACCACTAGCTGGACTGCACACTGGTACAGAGAGGAAGAGGAGTGTGACACAGTCAGCTGTTAGTCTCAGCTCAAAGATGACACCTAATTCCTCAAAAGTAAAGCTGGTGCTACTGCCTCCCAGCTGAAAATCTCAGATACCAATTTAACAGGATGTTAAACCAGCAGAGCCAGGGGCTTGCTGGGACAAAATCTGGGCCATTCATGAAATGCAGATAAAGCCAGTGCTGCATGGTTTTGTTTCTTAGGGGAAGGCACTGCCACAAACTATGTTCAGGTGAGCTTCTCAGTACCTATAACTCTGCTCTGGGTCATGACACCCAAGCTGACAGGGAGTTTGAGCTGTTTTGATTTCTCAAACCATGTCTCTGGGCACTAGATTTATTACATATTTCACAAACTGTAGATTATATTTCAAAATTATATGACTTATGCTCTGTATGCAAGTCTCAGAACTTGCTCTGCCTATGCCAGAGCTTCTCCTACTTTAACCTGGCCAAGTTGTGACTCTCCGCTCCCAAACTAAGAGCATTGGGTTGGTAGGAGGAAATGAGCATTTGTATGTTTTGGGCAAGGAGGTGTTTCTGGGGAATATAGGTGTAATGCACTAAGAAAGAGGTTGGTTTGGCTTTTCTTTCTGTCCACAGGTCAGAACTGTGCCAGTGTACTGTTTCTAAGGACTTTGGATATGGAACATTGGAAAGAGACAAACATAGGCAGGGAAGTTAATTCTGGTGATATAAGGCTTGGATTTTCATACACACAGTGAATTTTATACCACGGTAATACACATGTGTATTTATATTCAAGTGGATGAAACACAGCAAAATCTCATACCGTCTGATACCATAGGTATCATGTCACTCTGATACCTAGCCAAAAGTGAGCAAACTCTTCTGGACTCCTGCTCATCTTATGAAATCCTAAGAGAACATTTTATTGCTCTAATCAAGCTACTAATTTCATACTTTAAAAGCCACTACAGTATTGTTGTTATTATTATGACAAAGAGGTCAATATTTTCTGGCTGTTCCAACTGCTGCCATATTTGAATGGAGATCAGTATGAGACAAGTGCAGCACAGCTGGTTTTGGTGCATCAGGACTCAGTAGACCACTCTCATCACAGAGATCAGTGAATTTCTTCTGCTGCTTGTAGCATCCTTTTTGCTGTTTATATAGGTATCAAAAATGAAAGAAGAGGGGCCAGGTGTTAGTTGCTTTCTGCACAGTTGGTAAAGAAGTATAAACAGCAAAAAGGTCTTTCCCAAATATGCTGCTAGATAACTGGCCACCCGCAACTGCAGTCCTGTTTAAGGTCTTCCCTCCTACCCTGTTGCATCAAAGAAATGGGACAGCAGGATGTATAATTATAGTTACATTCAAAACAGCATCATCTCTGCTGCCAGTGAGAGCCAGAAGCATATGGGAAGGCAACTTCTCCTGGTCAGGCAGCAGGCTCACACTGGAGTGCATAGGGTAAGTTGGAGGAAACGTGTCCATCTAGGACGTAGTATCACTCTGTCCCCTGATGGGAACTGCTTCAGAACTTTAACTGCCTGTCTCGTTGCACTCAGCACATTGCCATTAAAGAAGGGGAGAAACAGACTTATTCATACAGGTGGAGGCAAGTGATTCAAAATCCATCTGTATATTAACCAACTACGTAAGTGACTGACTGAATGACCTGTCTGTGAAAAGCAGAGGTTTCTGTTCTAGCTGCATCTTATTCCCCAGTAATTAAAGTCTGGGGCACCTTTGTCACTTCATTTATCACAGTTAGTCACCACAGTTACCAATAAAGTTCAGACTAAATTCCATGGAATTGGAGAAACTTAAATGCATAGTATAGCAAAAAAAGACATACCTTAGATTCCAGATGCTTTACAGTTTCTGTGTATTTGTACAAGCAAAACAATTCCTTAACATTGAAAATAGTAGTTAAGCCCTTTATTTTAATTTTGACCCAATCTAGAGCATACTGTGACTATTTCAGGGGTACCCACTTATTTTTCTTTTCATTGAGTGTCTAGCAGTCCTACAACAAACCGTGATGGTAGGTAGGTACAGTATACAACCCAAGCATAGTTTGTGTCTCAGGCATTTTACAACCTGAATTATAAAGGGAGGAACAGGCATAGAAGTACAGTCAGAGTAACAACTAGACACAACAACTACCTACATCTTGACAAATTACTTTTATAGGCTTTACAGACCTCAACAAAGAGTTTCCAGGAGAGTCTTGAAGAGGGAAGCTTGGCAAAAATTTGTAGGGAGATTTTCCTAGGCATGAGGACAAGTTTGGAAATATAATTCCTAGGTGGTGTAAACTGCTAGCAATGTTTTTTGGAAGGGTCATCATGTCAGTAATGAATGATAGATGGTAGATAAGATCACTGAACCACAGAATCACTGAGGTGGGAAGGGACCTCTTGAGATCATCTAGTCCAACCCCCTGTTCAAGCAGGATCAGTGAGAATAGTTTGCTCAGGACCATGTGCAGTCGGGTTTTGAATATCTCCGGGGATGCAGACTCCACAACCTCTCTGGGCAACCTGTTCCTGTGTTCAACCACTCTCACAATAAGAAAGTGTTTTCTAATGTCTAAATGGATTTTCTTGTACTTCAGTGTGTTTCCATTGCCTCTTTTCATATCACTTGATACTGCTGAGAAGAGTCTGAGAAGAGGCATAATGGTCTGTGAAGAGCTATAAAGGTAAAAAGAACCTGTCTCTATTTCATATGTTAGAGAAAAGGAAGAAGTGTGAAACATATCTCAGATGAACACAAGCCATAGAAGAACAAGCTGTATGAATAGAAATTAGTGGAACAAGATATATCTGTCCACGGCAGAGCTAAGGATGCTACTGAGATGTGGGATATGGGAACTACTGATATGTGAGAACTTAGTGGAAGATTTTAGTTGTTTGAATGGACCGAAAGGCTATACCTTGGAAAGCAGTCTGGACTACATGGCAGAAATGCATGTTAGATTTTGATCCATCTGATAAAAATTAAGTCATGAATGAGCTTGCCTATTCTTCTATTATGAAATCCACTATATATGTAGAAGATGGATATTTGAATCCAGCTGCAGGATCTGACACAATACAGTTGCAGGATCTCTGACATGCAGCATTGACTCCTATTCACTGCCTACTGCTGCTGAATGTCCAAGTTACCTTGGCTAGCTATTTCCAGCTTGCCAGAGAATTGTTGTACTGCCTCATACATGCAACATAGCCTGTGAGCATATTGTAGGAAGGCAGGTGCCTTCAGGTTCCTTCCTTCCTATCCCCGGATATGTATCAGCTGCACACAGTATACTGATTAACCATCTTGAACACCTGGCAGTATTAAAATCTGAGATTATTTTAAGATTAAAATAGCATCAAGACTATTCATATATATGTATATTTGTGTGCATGTCTGTCTATTTTTATATATGGGTACATGATGCTGACTGTAACATTGCATATTAAAACAGCTTTTTCAGATATTCCTATCTTGGTATTCCTGAAACTCATTAGGCTCTTTTGACATAATTTCTTTACTTATCCTCATTCCCAAATTGGTTTTAAATGCATCTTGTTTTCTGTCTATACCTGATTTATTATAACTCATCCTGTTTTCCCTAGAAGTCGCTGATCAACAGCTAAACCACTGAAAGAGGTGAAGATAAGAGTACCTCCCCAACATGGGATTTCATTCATTTCCTTTAACTGATCTTTTCATTGCAGACAGCTCTCCGTGTTTGGATTAACTTTGTCTGTTATGGTGAGAGGAGAGGAGAGGAGAGGAGAGGAGAGGAGAGGAGAGGAGAGGAGGAGAGGAGAGGAGAGGAGAGGAGAGAGAGGAGAGGAGAGGAGAGGAGAGGAGAGGAGAGGAGAGGAGAGGAGAGGAGAGGAGAGGAGAGGAGAGGAGAGGAGAGGAGAGGAGAGGAGAGGAGAGGAGAGGAGAGGAGAGGAGAGGAGAGGAGAGGAGAGGAGAGGAGAGGAGAGGAGAGGAGAGGAGAGGAGAGGAGAGGAGAGGAGAGGAGAGGAGAGGAGAGGAGAGGAGAGGAGAGGAGAGGAGAGGGAAAGGCCTTTACAAACAAATGTTTGGAAGTAGAGTGCCCAAACATGGGGTATATGGCAATTACTGTTTCAAGGAGAGATCTGAAAATGCTTCAACTATGTTAATACAGAAGTTAGTGGAAAGCATGTTCCCTCTGAACTGATGGGGCCCCTGAATTAAACTGTGTATGTGCCATACATCACCATCAGACAGTTTTTTTCCTAATTTCCATGAGCAATTTAACTCCTGTATTTCCAAATTCCTTGTTACTTGCTGAGCAGTTTGCTGACTCAGATGAAATGGCACAGCCCTGTCTGAAGAGCTGCTCAATTCAATCTGCTCTGCTCAATGCCTACAAGACCTCTGGCAAGTTATCATTGTGGACTTCAGGTTAATGAAATTTCAAGATGAAATGTAGCCAGGGCTGTAGTTCTTCATAAGAAATGCCCCCAGCATGAGATTGAATATTGTCAGAGGAACTGCGATATGTTTGATGGAGTACTACTCTTTAAGTCAATGTTGTTGTTTGATAAGGCTGAGTGGGAAAGGGGAGATATTGATCACTCAAGTAAAACAAAGTTAAAAAATTCACAGAAAATCTATTCAAAACAAAAAGATGATATTTTATGTCAAACTGAAATGAAAGTTTGTCACTTTGAACCAAAACGACGTAGGTTTTTAGTTTTGCATTCATCCATGCAGTGATGCAGTGATGGTGATAAAAGTTTTAGATAACCAGGCTTATTGGCTATTCTTTTCATCATTCCAGATTCCATTATTCCAGAAGGTGCAGCTTTTCTATCATTTATGTAAATGTTACCATGGCACAAAATGCCATACCAAATTATAAATGCTACCTAAAGGCTGCAGGAGAAATTACTGAATATTGTTAGCCCACCAGTAATGTGTGAAACAGTTGCCATATTTCTGCCTGGGAGTACTCAATGAGATGTATGTCCAGATGTTTGGAAATCATGAAAACTGGAAACCTCCCCCTCAATTTCTGCACAAAGTAACAGTCAGAGCAGAAAAAAAAAAAAGTTGTGTCCAGGAATCCCAACTGTAACAGTGGGTCTGTAAACTGAGTTATATGGAATGGAATGAGATTTTTCTTATTGTCATTTCATAGAACTCTCTGTTGTTAACTGTTGTGAAAAGTAGTTTGCATGCAATAGACCCTCTTTTTTCCAGTGATAATATCACTGTTTCTATTTTTCCCCTTTACCCAACAGAGAATCCTAGTCCAAATAGTTTGCCAGACAGGCTCTATATTTCATTTAAAATAAGGAAGACTAGTTTTGCTCTCATGGTCCTCCCTATGTCTTTCTCAAAGTTGATGGAATTACATACATGCATGAGGGGGAAAAAAAATGCCTACTTGTTATAGAAATAAAAGTGAGGGGTTTTTTCTGCTAAGAAAAGAACTAATATTCTATCTTCATTTTTATTCTTCAGTCTTTAAAGAAAAAAAATAGCTAAGCTGATTTAAATTAAATTTTACAAAGCATATGCTCCTGGGCAAAAATCTTATAAATCCACTTTCAGCCCAAAGCACATTTTTATGGTTGAGCTATAATAAACCACTCAGAACAAGGATTCCACTGGAATTGCTTACAGAATATAGTAGCATGAAAGGTATTATTTCTATAAAGCTTCACAGTAATGTTTGAATTTAGTTGACAGAATCAGCAGGGCAATTTTTATTTAGTTTGACCTCTTATCACAAGAACCTACTAGAATCTCATGCTACAGAGAATAAAACACAGCCAAAAATTCAAAGCAGAATAATTATTAAAATAATAAAGTGGAGGCCAGGGTGTCCCAATGCTATAATACATTTGATGCATGAATGCTGCTATTCTGAGTCTTGGCACAGGGAAAAAGTCAGAAAAGCAAAACATTTGTGAGATAAGTTCCCGTTCATCAACAGTTAAAAGCCAAGGTGATCTGCAATGGACATGGCTTTATTACAAACTAAATTTAGCAGATGCCTGTTAGCTTACAGTGAAGCTCATTTTGCAAAATAAGGTAATCTGTCTAGTGGTTACACAACATAATGTTGCATGGCAATGCAGACATATACCAAGAGGATAATAGGTGACAAGGAGAGTTTAAAAAAAAAAAAAATTAAATAGGAGAGAATGCTGGGCATTATCTGATGGTTATGCAAAGTGCATGTTAAAGGAGTAATGATAGCTATTCACTACTGGAATGAAATGTTTACATAAAAACTTCCCATACAGATGCCTCTGTGTCCTTTGGGTAGGTTGCCAGGTTATTTAATGACCTAGTTACTCTTGTATCAAATCCAAAGTATGGTCTCTATTTCACATAAGAGAAATATGCTGGCTACTAAAATTGGAAGATCTTTTTCTGCCTTATCTAATGGAAGCATCTTAGTCTGGCTCTTGGGAGGGGGCTAGGGTCACACAGGAAAAGGTGTCAGAGGGAAAATATAGACCATGTGGCTACATTCAATAATCTCCTGTGCTTGCTATTCTCAAAATTAGAAACAGTGCAACTGGTACAGCTCCAAGTATCAACAGCAGCAGCTTGAACATAAAAGATCTGTCTTGCATCTCAAATATAACAAATCTCTGCTTTGGTCTCAGCACACCACCATAGTCAAGATAAGACAGCACATACTTTTCTTCTGTAATCCTTGCTACACACAAAACAAAGCATTGAAGTTGGGTGAAATTCACCCTGAGCAATGTCTTATACATACTAAAAGATAAAGACATTGTGATTGTAATTAATTGTAGTTAAGGAACTATGTTTGGGGTGGCTCACACACATGGTTGGAAATGAAAGATGAGCGAGAAGGGGATGATAGGGGATTTTACAGGGAATGGTGAGGTGCATGGAGGGATATGCTTTTGTGGGCACAATAGCAGAAAGCCCAGTAGAAAACCAGATTCTGACTCACTGATGTGATATGAAGTAGAAGAGAGAGACAACAAGTTTGAATAGGTGGAACCGGAATGATAATTTGATCGTGACAAGAAGAAGGGGCATTTTCTTACCTTCATGTCTGAAGAATCTTTCAGACCGTCAAGAAAATGAAGATGGCACAAGAGATGGGCAAGTAAGTCTCAGGAAAGATGTACCAATATCATGTCCTTAACTGAGAACCAAGAGGGATCACAGGATCAACATGTTCTTAAACAAAAAAAAGCATGAAGTGGACAGGAAGGGGCTGTCAAGCATGTATGCCTCTCTGATAACCTCTTTGAGCAGCTTCTCTCCGTTATTTCAAAGGGCTTTGACAGGGCAGCAGTAAGGGTTAAATAACACAGTAGTGATGCAGGAGGACTGCTTGACTATATCTCTTCTGTAAGTGCTAATAAGTCCATGAACCTGTGAAATGAATGGTAGTGAAGGAAGAGGATGGTTGGTGCCGGCAGGATGAAATCCTCATTCATCAGTAGGGAAAGAGCTAGCCAGTTCTGTTTTCCTGATCAGTGAGCCGGAGAAAACTACCAGTATGATGGGAACTTTAACCACCCATGCATGATAATTTAAAACCAACTCCAACCAGTAAGATATCTCTCACTCCTTGCCATCAGCACTTGTGGCTCATTTGAGGGAATTCTTGGCACTATGGATCATGGTAATTCATATGGAAGGATTTCAGGCTGTTACTATCTCATTCAAATATCTCCACTGTTTTAAATTTTTTTTATCCAGCTCTCAGACAAAGAGAAGCCACAATACCTCTATAGAGTAATGCATTATTATTTTTTTTAGCTAGTTATTTTTCTCTGAAAGTGTATTTGACCACCTTAGAGGTATTGTTGACTGTGTCAAATAGACAAAATTCAGAGCTTGGCTTAAGTTAACAATGCATGCAGTCAAAATGTGAAATCTAAACCACAGTTATTCAAGTTATTCAGACATCCTCAAGGTGCATGATTACCGTCAGAAGCACCAACAGACTTCTTGCATAATTTCTGATACCCCTAATTCTATTTAGGAATTGCTAGAAAAATACTACGTAGGTAAAAATTTCCTTTTTGGCATTGACAGATGGAGATGGGATTTTAAAAAGTGTTCTGGGCTCCCAACACGTTTATTTTATTTACAACATGTATTAAAATTTGTCTAAGGTGCTTTTCCTCCTACCTGCTTCAGATTGATACAAAATGAATCAACAAAAACTCTGGGGAAAATCATGCCCTTATGTATCACATACCTTTCTCTAACAAGCTTTCATATTTTGGAAAGGATATGGTGGCTGAGATGAAGCATGTGTGCAAGAACAATGTGGTCCTAGTCACAGCCTGTAGCTCCTGTTTTCATATCCTTTCAAAGCTGCGTCCTCACTGTCCCAAGCATAGGATAAAGAGGCAGCACTATGCAGTGGGAGAACAAGTTTCTGAAGACACACAAATGTAAGTGCGCAAGTAAAAAGCAGTCAGCTGCGCACATGCTCCTGCTCTTTGCTTGGGCTCTGCACGGTCAGAGCTGATTCAGAGAGTACTGCAGGCTGGCAGAAGGCAGCAGTTGAATCAGGGGCTCTCTCCAAAACCCTGCGAGTGGGTTTCCTGTTAGCACCACTGCTTTTATATACGTGCTCTACAAGCCTAAAATGCAAAACCCTCAAGTCCTTTGCTCTTTGAATGGTCCTAAGGTTCATCCTCTGACTCTAGGGGAAAAAGCTGTGATGAATCTGCACATTCATAAAGCTTTTTGCAATGCTTTTAAGAAGTACTGAGATCATCTGCTGTGCTTAAAGGCAGAGATTCAGTGAATGTGTGTATGAAAACAAGCATTTAAAACCCCTGAACTTCCACTGCAGATAACTAAAACATGCTTATAGACATTTTTCCTCATTATATAAATATTTGAAAACTTTGCAGAAGGATATTGTTGAGAACATGCCATAATCTGAGAGTTCTTTAATGCAATGAAAAGCTTTAAAGAATCTGCAGACTGCTCCAGAGATTTCTTGAATAGAAGAAAAGAAGAATATTTCATTCTCAGGGAAACAAAAAGGTACACCTGCTTGCTTCATTGGTGTTTTTTTTTTTGGTTCTTTCTTGTCTATTCACTAATTAAAATGAGAGAAACTTCTAGTCTCTCTCCAGATGTTTCACATGTTTTGCATTGTGTGCATTTAGGAATGGGAACCCCTTGCGCCCATGGACCGACAGGCTGGCTGGGAGGCTGTATTCAAAGCAGAACCCTCTAAAAAGTAGAGCTGACTCATTTTGTAGCTGCTGCTCAGGATATCCAGTCCTCTTTAGGAGTGTGATTTAGATTTCAAATGTTCCCACTGTTTCCAGTACAAGAACTGATGCAACATGCATACACACTCATTCACCCCAATCTTCCTTGTCTCTCAGTTTCTTCTTCACATACACATCTTCTTGTCTCAGGGAAACAGGGAAAGCCTCTCCTTAACAGTTAATTAATCCTGGTCCTCTTCCACCAGTAAACCACTGATACAGTCACGTTACAGCAACTTAGCATCTGGGCTTTTTATCACCATTGACAAGCTTAAGTGAAATTGTTATAGCAGGAGAGTGTTATACTTTGTGCAGTCATTGGTGGTGCAACAGAGAGAAACAATATCGGCCACTGAAAACAGCTGAGTTTAACTTTTCAGCTTAAAATCATGATGAATAATGAGTCTTTTCATCAGCACTTGAAGGCTGAGTGTTCTCTGCTGCTCACATTATTGCCTTCCTCCTCCCCCTCACTGCCTGGCTGCAGCCTGATGAGAAACAGTAACACTAATCTTTGAATCTTTGTTATTTAGTAACTAGTTTCATGTCACAGGAATCAAACGTCTTGAAGAAACTCTCAAGAGAAATGAGCGTGACCCCTGCATACTCTGAGACCTGTTCACTGCATGCAAGGCCCCCCTGGGCACTGCTGGGCATGGAGCTGCCAGCAACCAAGGGTCATGTCTCACCGCTGTGAAAAAGAAGGAAGGAGAATGACACAAAGGAAAAAAAAGACATATTACAAATGGACTCTCTCAAAAATATTGTTTCCTTGTCCATAAAAAATGATCGTGGAATGAAACTGGTTTAGAAGGAAGGCCTGGGGGTTTATTCATTAGGCAGATTTTGGCACAGAAGTCCTGGCCCTGGTACAAGAATATCCAACCTCTTCCGTGAAAGAAATGCCAGCCTGGGGCAGGTGCTGCCACATAACCTTGGTAACCTTCACTTGTCAGCACGTCTTCCTGGCACCCCAGGCAAATGTTCTCCCCTCGACCCTGGGTACAGGGCTTTTTCCTCTCTCTGGCCCCACAGAACTGCAGGTACATAAAGTCATCTTTCTTCTTGTCTGGAGACGAGCGTAAGACAACATGGACACAGCTCCTGACCACACCTTGCATTGTAGCCAGGGTGAAAGCGTGACCTGAGGCCGCTGAAGCGTAGGGGACACCTGCCCGCTGGTCCCAATAGCCCTCCTTGCAGCTCAAGTACTCGAGCAAACTTGAAGATAGCACATCGTCCTTGAAGTGATGGTCTTGGAGATGAGGACTTGTCATTCCAAACCAGCCTTTCCTGAGGATGAGGCTAAGAGAAATTACTTGACTCTTCAGCTTTCTTAACACACCGGCAGCATCAGGGAGGACAGGCAGTTGCATTTTGGTGGAAATGAGCTGGCCAGGGAAGCCAAAGAAGGGGTTTGCTTGGGAGCCAGAGATGTGTCTGCTGGTGGCCTCGGCCATCAGGGATGCCTGAGGGCCTTGGAGGGGGGAGCCCCGAGGGCTGGCCCTGGCAGGGGCCAGTGGTGGCCAAGGGGCTGCACAGTCCTTCAATGCTGTCTTTCCACAGGGAGGCTGCAGGCATCTTCCCAGTGCAGGCATGCGAGAAGTTTTGAGGCAGTCTTTTTGTCTGTCGCTTGAGGAACAAGAAACTTGCAAGCTCTGAACATGTTTCTGAAATAAATTACCTGCATTTTACTTTTTACAGAACAAAACTTCATCAGAATTTCCATCTTGCAGGAAATACTGTTATTTTCCTTTTTAATTGTAACTTGAAGCACCTGAAAGAGAAGATTGAAATTCCCTAGGAGACAGAAATTATGAGTTTAGCCTACTTTTTTTCACCTTTCAAACTCCAGCTTCTGAAGCAGCTGAGGCAGAGAAACTGCAGAGAATAACCTGTTTCATTGCACATTTCATTCATACCAGAACAACTCTGTTCTGTGCAGTGCGTGAAGGAAAAGATCTGTAAATAAAGAGCAAGTGACCAAGCAGCTAATGACTTTACCATAATGCATATGGGCAATGGATATATATATTAAAATTACAAGATTGTCCTTACTTCTGGGGTTGCTTAATTCCTTCTGAGCACTGGTCTTTGCAACCTTAACGTTTTTGTTTGGGCATACTATGTGCTTTTGGAACTGTGCTTTGAAAGCACACTGTATAATCTAAGGGGATTTAAAGCCATCCCATTAGGATAAAAAGAAAATGAGAGAGAAAAGTTTTTCAAGTGGGGACATAGCAATGCATGCCTCTAAATTAAGTCGTGCATTTGTGGTAAGCACTACTCAAGAGTTGATATCCAAACCCCATGGTCATGATTTTTACTGGTAGAAAAATGATTGGAAAAAATAGTGGTACCTAATATAGTAGCACCTAAAATTCCAAAGGGAGAAAAAAATTTCTCCTGTTACGAAGTTTCCAGATGGCAACAAGATTGCTGGTGTCAGGACTAGACGAATGGTATAGTCTGCAGTACTTGAAGAGCTCAGCACATTATTTTGTTGAGCCTAAATTCAGTACACAAGACAGACTGGTTTTATCAAGTAGTTCTGAAATAGGGGATATCTTTATTCTTTTGAAAAAAGAACTAAATATGCAATAGCACTTTATACCCAATATATCCCGACATATCAAAAAATGCTCTTCTTTTGACAGAGGATGTGAGGCTTCTGAGGTGTATCATAGACAAATCGCTTTCAGCTGCCTGGTATGAGTTTACTGCTGCTTTTGTATTCATCGAAGCATGACTTTTGTGCTCAGTGGAAAGGGAGAGTTTTAATTATTTACAGTACTATAAATCATTAATAACAGTGATATGGTGTCTGTAGTCCCTTTGTCATTTGGAGCAGTGGAATGGCTCCTGCTACAGTAGACACAAAATGGGATGTGAACGAAATGAAAGCTGTTCATCACTGGCTTGTACAGGAGGCAGCGGTACATCTTGGTTTAGCGGGCCTCCAATGTCTTCAGTGACAAGCACGTCATTTTGTAAGCAAGCAGGGTCTGTGGCTGAGCTATTTACAGTGCACTAAAATAATACAGTGTGTATATGGATAGCACCGGGTATGATTTAGTGTTTGTCCTCTGGTAACTGCAAAGACACATCTCACATCCCACGGAGGCCCTAGTACTAAATAGTATCATCATTCAAGCAGTCACTCCAGCTTCAGTGGGACTATCTGTGCACTTACAGTCAGGCCCCATAAGTAACTGCCTTGTTGGCTCAGGGCTTTTCTTGCCTTTGTATTTGTACCAGGGGATTTTTCATCCCTAGTTTGTATAGGATTCAAACGTCACCACATTTGTTACAATAAATGGAGAGTGAGATGGAAATAATAAGTGAAAAAGGATAGCAAGCTTTTTGTCACGGCTTTTATCTTTGCATCTATAATTGCACAGCCTAGCTGGGTACCTACATAATTCATGCAGCCTATAACTAAAGATAATCAGGAAAGCAAATGGTATCAAGAGGGAACACGATAAATTCTTACTCTCATTTATACAATGTTGTTGCCCCTGTTAGTGTGAAACTGGATCTATCATATCCCAGGTGGTTCTCTCCTGTTCTGTGTTACCCTTTCTCATCACTTCACAACATTTCTTCTGGCTTGTGCTTCCAATATTTTGTTATTTATTAAGGATAAATTCCTTTTCCCAGGAGAGCCTCTACTCAGACCAGCCTTAGCTTTTTTCATCTTTTTCTGAACAAGAAGACTGGATAGACCCTCCTTCTTGGGTATAAGCATTGCTCCTCTCAGAATCAGTTTAACATGGTCTTTGGTGCTGGACACAGCAAGACATGACTACTACTGAAATTAATTTTCTCTTATCTATGACAGCCTGGTGGTAACCCCAGAGAAAACTTTTGCCTATATGCTAGAAATACCTCAGGATCTAACATTTTTCTTTCTTTGGAAAGAAAAAGCAATGTTTTCTAGCTTAGTCCATAATACTGTGATAACTTAGACTGTGTTAGTGTGATTTATCTTCAGACATTGAAAGTATATGAAACTGTATGAAACTAATAGCTATTCTCTGTGGGGACTAATACATTCTCTTTTTCTGCTTCAATATAATAGCAAAGTGCTGGAGCAGATGAGCTGGGGAACGGCTGGAAGTGCTGGGAGGTCCCTAGGAGCCCCCCAGTGAAAAGCTCTTGGGAACAAGCTATGTACTGTATGCCTGCCCTGCCCTGGGAAGCAGGAAGGACCTGTGATGCCTTCAGCATCCTTCCAATCTGTTTTTCTGTTATTTGAGTCCATACATCACCTTTCTCTACTCTCTGCTCTGGGACTTCAAGTTCAGATGAATTCCCATATTGGGACAAGAAAGAGAGAGCTGTCACTAAACAGAAGTTAAACTTTGCAGTGGTATCTTACATGCAAATTGTGATGACTTTGAGGCATCCATCAAACTGAGTTCATCACTCTCAGGTACACTCTGTTGTGGCACTTCTGGTTTGGCTTAGTTTAAATATAAAATAGTGTAAAAGCAGATTTTTAATGGTTTAGAAGTGAAACCATTAACTAAGCTAGCATTTGTGGCAGCCACCGGATGCTGTCATCTGACTTCACTGAAGTGTACAAACTCTGATAAACTTGAGCTGAGTTTTTATTTAACCATTTATTTGCGATGTACTTATAATGTCCCTTAGCACTGAAGTGTGTAAGCAGACCAGGTTTATAACTGTAACACTGCTCTTGGTTATGTATACTGTGTGACTTTCCTCTAACTCAGAAAATAACCTCTATTAGTCTAATTGGGATTAACTGAGAATTTTGTTTTAAAGCTCCAGTATTCCTCAAACATTTTTAACTAAAATTTTAAAAATAATTAACAGATTTCATTTTGAAGAAGAAAATAAAAATGAAGTCTCAGAAATCAGCTGCATTTCACTATAGTTTATGAATTAATATCCTAGAACATGGACAAAATAGAATTGATTTCTGAAAGTAGTTGAGAGAAAGAAATCTTTTCATACCGCTTTTAGGAGCTCTTTTGGCTGTCAGCATCAGAACATCATCCTTTACAGTTAGGGAAAGGGAAATAGCTTTAAAAACCTGCAATGAACCAATAACAGTTTGTTTCACGAGGAGTAAGAGAAGAGATATCTCTATGGAAGGTTTCATAACTTCTTTCATTGTTTCTTTAAATGAGCCTTCCTTTTACCTTCATTCTCTGGTAATCCTTCACAATTCAGTATTGCAGGAGAATGCTTATTCACTACTGCTGTAAATATTACTCTTGAAATTATAATGTGAAAAGCTTCCTCAAGGCCTCGTGGAAGAATCCTGAAACATGTTAATTTAGGAAATTCAATGGATGTACTAATTAGATTGACTAATTAGATGAATATTCATGTGGTTTCTTCAACTTTGCTCATGAAGATTTACTGCTGCTCTGTTGGTCTCTTTGCTGCATTGTACCAGTGTGCAAAGCAAGAGGAAGCACAGATATAAAATGGTTTTACTTCTTATTTTCACATTCCATAACTTGTCTATCAGTAGCTTTCACTTGTATTTTCCTTTTACTTTTAATTTCTTTTTATTATCATCCATCTGAAAAAAACAATAAATTGAAAAATGATTGCTTTATAATTGATTGATGACATCTTCACTAGGGCATTAAAATCCAGCATATTCTCATAGTTTAGTATATACATTATTTTTGTAAGAGTAGAGTTGAAATTCTGATTTTAATAGCAAAATGGTGACTTGCAATGTGACTGTTAGGCATTTTTTCTCAGTTATTTCCAGACTTTTTTACAGTTAGAGCTCTAAAGATTGAAGTGTGGAAAAAATATGCAGTTATCAGAAGTTAACTGGCAGAATTATTGAATAGTCAAGATTAAAATAGAGTATTAACTGTAAAATACCTAGTGTACTGAAGATTTGTTTTATTGGTACCTGAGCAGTTAAGATATAAAATGCAGATGGAACTGGCAGCTACAATATCTGAGCATGCAAATCTCCCATGAGAACATAAGCCAGATATGCTACTGTCTTTTTCTAATATGACTGCATTAATGGGTTATTGCAAATACTTTATGAAGAGTGTGTGCTTCATAACACAGTCTTACCTTTGGCTTAAAATTTTGCTTTCTAATGTTTTCAGCTTTTTCTCTCAAGAGTGTCTAAAATCTAATTCTTAGAAACGGTCATGGTCATATTGCTCCCATATAGATCTTTATTCATATTCATAGCTCGCTCCCTGGTATAGGAGCAGTATGTTCCTTGAGCTCAGAAACTACCTTAGTGTCTGGAGTAATAGAGGTAGCACTTCATGCTCATATACTTTATCAGGGATTTTATTTAATAAAGGAAAATTCTTTTTATTGTAAGATTTTTTTTTTTTTACTGGGGTATAGAATAAGTTTCTGAATGTGTGTAAAAGAGTAAGGAAGCAGGTCAAATGTGGTTAAATATTGTTAAGTCATTCTCCAAAGCTTAGATTGTCCTGCTTGATCAGCAGTGAGCTAACACATACAGGGAAGAGTGTGCAGATGTTTGGTAATGGTCCAGTATTGACCTTTTATTCTTAGAGATTACATCTTGCTTCTTGATCATCCTTTACTTTTCTACAGGAGTGTAGACAAACGTTGAATTTCATTTTCAATTTCATGACTGAAATGGAAACAGAAGATTAGAAAATGATCATCAAAGGGTGTTTAGTCGTGAACACTGTAATTTTTGACGGAAAAAAGGGACATAATTTTCACAGAATTATAGAATGGTTTGGGTTGTAAGGGACCTTAAAGATCACCTAGTGCCAACCCCCCTGCCATGGGCAGGGACACCTTCCACTAGACTGTGTTGCTCAAAGCCCCAAACAACCTGGCCTTGAACACTTCCAGGGAGGGGGAATCCATAGGTTGTCTGAGCAACCTGTGCCGGTGCCTCATTACCCTCACTGTAAAGAACTTTTTCCTTATATCTAATCTAAATCTACCGTCTTTCAGTTTAAAACCATTGTCCCTTGTCCTATCACTACAGTTCCTGATGAAGAGTCCCTCCCCATCTTTCCTGTAGGTCCCCCTTAAGTACTGGAAGGTCTCTATAAGGTCTCCCTGGAGCCTTCTCTTCTCTAGGCTGAACAATGCCAACTCTCTCAGCCTGACCTTGTAAGGGAGGTGCTCCAGCCCACTGATCATTTTACAATGCAACATCCAGTTGCTTTTGTTGGGAGATTTAACAAAACATTTCCTGGTTGCTTTTGGGCAAAGTGAGTGCAACAGGAGCACCAGTCTTACATGTCTACCTGAATGAGTCCAGCTGAAAGCCAGATTTGTTGCTTACAGTGTCTATATTGTTGTGCTCAGTCAAGGCACTGAAAGGACCCCTGCGTTTAGGGCTTTTTGTGTGTATGTTGAAAACATTTGTTTCTTTCATTACCTAGCCAATGTTATGTAATATCACATCAGCCTGTGCAACGTGGTGTAACGTTGCGTAAGGCTATTACTTTTGCCCCTTGGCATGACAGAGAATAAAAATGGGATTTAAACTGTTCCTTTCATACTTGAAATATCCCAAGGCGCTTTTTGAAGTAAAATTCTAAATTATATGAAGGAAAGCTGAGTGGGTGTTAGGTAACCAGCAACATCCTGGACATGGTAGCAGAGAGAAAGGCTTCTGCTTTCTTTGCAAAAGGAGAATTTGTGGGCCAAGGCAGATGTGCTGTGTTTGAAAGTTCCACATGCAGCTGACAATAAGAATTATTTGAAGTTCATCGTGCCATTTTGCATTATTACAATGGGAATGGATTTTGTGGTCAGATCTCTCTATTTTTAGATATATTCAAAACACAGTAATTATTTCGATGCTGCTGCAATATTAATGCATTGTGTATATATTACTTTCATAATTTGATATTATACATTATATTTGAGAGCTATGAGTCATTTATAGCAGAGGTTTATAATATCTTACTCATAGGGCATAGTGCAATTATGCCAAGGAAATGAGATAAATATGAAAATTAAGAACTACCCAGCTTGATAAAGTCAAATTCAACCTTTGAATGTACAATTCCCATCACCTCTGTTCCCCAAAATATTTCAGTGTCAAATCTCTGCAGTAAGAACTGAGTTCCATGTAAAATGTATCAAATCTTTCTTCCTGTGTCTTTTCTGTACTGTTTCTCTGGTGTCTGATGGATGAATGTTTAAGACTTTTCCTCTTTTCCTAGAGTCTGGGCAACTGGCTCTAGGTGGCCCTGAATGAGTGGTGGTCGGACAAGATCACCTCCAGAGGTCCCTTCCAACCTCAACCATTCTGTGATTCTGTGAATAATTTGGATCTGTTTCTTTTCCCTGTCATTGATTTTTTAAAAAATTGTACACCATTACTATTTCAGAAATATTGTCACGGCTGTCAGCCTTGGCTGAAGCTGGTGAACTGCTTCCAAATCATTTGTAAGGACTCTGACAGTTAGTTGAGTGACATGGGAGCTTTTGTCTCAATTCCTAGGAAGTTTAGTCCCAAGAATATATAGCATAAAATCATTAAAACAATCACAGAGGGATCAGACAAAGGATCCATCTAGCTCTGTACCTTTTCTTCAACACTGGACATAAGTAGGTGCTTCAGGAACAGCAGTAATAAGATAAACTTGTTTGATAGGGCCCCCAGAATAAAAGGTTTCTTTTCCATGTACTTGCCTGGTTTCCTGGAGAACTCAGGTAAACTAATTTTTGTGACTTCTTTGGGCAGTGAATTTCATAGTTCTAGCACCTGCTGCACAAAGAACCAGCTTTCATTGTTATGAACCTTGCTCCTACCATCTTCATTTGTTGGGCCCTAGAGTTTTTATTGAGATGGAATGAAAACCTGATGCCTTTTCACTCTCTCCAAAGGGTTTGTAATATTGTAGACTTCTATCATGAGTTGTCTCTTTCCCAAGCTGAAGAGTCCCAGACTACTCAGACATCCTTGTGCCAAACCAATTGCCTATCTGAGAAAATACCTATTGCCCCTCTTGAATCTTTCTGATTATTTAAAAAAAAAAAAAAGAACAAAGAGTGAGAGAAAGAAAGAGAGAAGTGATAAGCAATCTCAGCCTCACATGGGCCCAGGCATGTGTTTCTCAGTGACAATGAGGACTACAGACTGCACTGCCACAGATCTCTAGGAGCAAACTTAATTACGTGTCTCAGTACCAGTGTGCCTGTCTTTCAGACATTCCTTGCACTACTTGAAAATGCAGCTGTAAATGTTTTCTGTGGCACAGAAACAATTTAAAGCACAACTTCTAAATATATGGGCCACTGAGTTTTTGAATGCCTTGCAAAGTGTCTGGAGGATAACAATACCTGTGGCACTACACTGAACATCAAGGCAGCATTTCACAATGACAAAAATTAAAACACTGGCCATGCTATATGAACATAGCTAGGAAAATAAAAGCTTGATTCTATCAGAAGCCAACACATTGCTATCTCAATGTACACAAACTCAGAGTGGGAACAGGTTATGTCTTCCTTTAACTCATTGGATTATGTAAGGCATATGTAATCAAGAATAACTTTAATTTTTGGTTTCAGTTTATCCTGAAGTACTACAGCAAGCAATTCAAAGGCTATACTCTTCCATAAACTGCATTTACAGTGATTTGTTCAGGATCTAGCCTTGAGTCTTCTTTTGCTGATGGAAGCAAAAAGCTTTGTCTCGGAAGTTGACATATATAGATTGACCAATGTGCCCTGATATTCAGTATAAGACCAGTTAACATGAAGAACAACACTAAATGCACTTATTAGACATCATTCAGCTGAGTGTCCAGTTTTGTTCAATAGAAGTGATATATTGATAAAAGGAATTTACTTTTTGCATACGTCTATCCTAAGTAATTTTGTACCTATGATTAGTTTTCTGCCAGGTCTCCTGGAGGAGGATTATGAGCAACGGCATTGTAGTTGTTGTTCTAGTGCCATCCATTAGTGCCATAGATATTGCAGGGACACTAACTTTATTGTAGGGTCTCTAACTTTAGGAGTTTATATTGAGAAAAATCAGAAACGTAAATAGGAATGGAGGAGTGGGCAAGACAGGGTAATGGTTGTAATAAAAACAATCTCATACAGTTTTTTAGTGTGTGCGTAATTCATACACGTTTGTTCCTGGTCCTGCAATAATGGCTTTGGTGGTTCTTTTTCCATACTAATGATATTCTACTGGTGAGCAAAGCAATGGGAGTTTTTTTAGGATAGACATGAATGAGAGGAGGGAAGTCCAGCATATTTCAGGAAGGCCAAGAATTTGGAATTCAAACTATTTCTTTTAGAAATACAGAGCACATTTCAAAGGTTTCCTGCTTGTGAAGCAACTGATGTTCCCTAGTATGGATTTTTTTTGTATTTAGAAGTCATTTTAGTGAAGAATGTTGAATTATTTTCCAGTCTTGCACACATGCCTGCAGAAAGAGGACAGAACAGAGAATGTTTTAGTAAGCTGCTTTGCTCTGTTCAGTTATGCTCTTAAAAGATTTCTGAGGGAACAAGAGAGTGGACTAATTTTATATGAAGGAAACATTGGATAGAATTGCCAGAACACTGATAAATAACATTACAATTGATGGAACAGGACAGGTGAGGATTTTAGTGTGACTTCTGTGTCACAAAATTAGCACCTCTCTGCTGAAACAGTCCACAACATTTATTAACTGGGGCCGGTTATTTGTGATGCTGATTTTTAGAGTGCTCCTGTGTGTCCATGACTCACTGCTTTGAAATGAAAAAACTCATTTTATACAAGAGAGCCACCGTGCAAAGCGGTTTCGCAAAGATAACAAGTGATGTTTCCATTTTATATATTGGTGCAACACCTAATGAATTGTGTGAGCTTATAGCTTCTATGACATTGAAGACCTGAACCATAAGAATAAGAAAGTGTGTGAATGAGGCATGAAGAATAGACAGATGCAATGATTATCTACAAAAGACCTTCCAGTTCTTCCTACCAGAACAGAAAGTTCTGACATGTCAAAGTGTAGGAGGTTAAAAGTCAGGGAATATTATTGTGGGGGGATGCCAGACATCTCTTGCCCTCAAGTTGCTCTCTCACTCCCCCTCCTCAATAGGTCAGGGGGAGAAAATATGATGGGCAAGCTCATGGGCTGAGATAAAGGGAGTTTAATGAGAAAAACAAAGGTTGCACACAGAAGCAAAGCAAAATGAGTAGATGTATTGTCTACTTCCTATCAGTAGGCAATGTCCAGCCACTTCCTGGGAGACAGGAAGTCAGTATGTGTAGTGGTTGCTTTGGAAGACAAATGCCTTAACTCCCAACTCCCACACCCATTCCCCTACCCGATGCCCTTTCTCTCAACAGTTACTGCTGAGCTTTTATTGCTACCATCATATGGTAGCAGACCTGATGACCTTTGGTCAGTGGGGGTCAGCTGGTCCTGGCTGTGTTCCCTCCCAACCTTTTGCCCACCATCAGCCTACTGGCCTTTGGTGGGGAATGTTAGAGAGACAGCCTTGATGCTTGCAAACACTGCTCAGCACTAGCCAAAACATTGGTGTGTTATCAACACTGCTCTAGCACAAATGCAAAGCACAGCTCTAGATGGGCCAATATGAAGAAAGTTAACTCCATCCCAGCCAGATCCAGTACAATTACAAAAATGTAAATTTACATATTATTTTACACAAGTGGGCTTATACCAAATGATGTACCATGGATATCTGCAAACCTGGGTACAAATTCAAAAGAAGATTTCTTTTACCAGTTACAATCTCAGTTTCCAACCAGGAAAATAAATGAATTGGCAGTTAAACCTCTTTAAAAAACAGCTTGCTAAATGAATTCCATCCTGCCTTTTAGGCCCTGGGGCCAATGTACGATATCATGCTTTATATTCAAATGGGGCTTGTCGAGATGGTACGCTAATGTCCCCCTTAGTACAGAGAAAGTGGTGAAGCAACCACTCAGTACTGGAATGTGCTTGTGAAGCCTGAAAGAGAAGGTAAGTGTGTAAAGCACTGTTTTAAGTTAACCTGAATTGGACATCAAGAACTCTGCACCTCCTTCAGTATTTCTGGCAGCTTCCCTAATATATTTATTCTGATTAGGCTCATAAAACAGGTTAAACTCTTCATGTACTCCATTATTGATATTGCACAACTTTTTGCAAGCTTTAGCAGGGTTGGCAAGCTTTAAGGAAAAGAAGCCTGTTGATTAATACTGAACTGTCACAGATACATACAATTATGATCTGTGTTATTGCAAAGGGGTTTATAATGGGAAAGCATTCATTAACATGCAATCGGCTTAATCATGTATGCCCAAAAAATACCTTTCCCAGCATTGGTAGATTTTAGATTAATTTATATATTGAAAGCATACTCGTTTCCCTAAGTTAATTCTCATCACGTCACCAGCAATCTTCTGATATGAAATACTGTTAAGAATATCAATGAGAAATATATTTGATGTCTGGCTTTTTCCACATCAAAAGAGCTGGAAAGCTCATGAAAAGAATATACTTATAAAAAATAAAATGCATTTAGCAACACAAAGCATACTAGAAAACACAGAACACCAACTGTAGAGCATGGAAAACCATGGTAGAGATAAACAAAGAGCTACTTATGAGCTTCCATTACTGCTGGAGTGTGGGAGAGCGGTGCAGCTAAATTCTACTATGTTTTATACAATTTTTTTTCCATAGCTTGTCTTTTGGTGACCAAATTCCCAAACTGTATGAATTATTTCAATCTGACTCAGCTAATGCATGTATTTTTTGAGAGTATAAACTCGTCAGCTATTGTGCAGATATATATGGGTACAGAGGCTGACATTACCTGTCTTGCTATAATTCCTTCCATAGTATCAAAGGAGCATGACACTCTTAATTTCCTCTTAACTCTTGGGTGCTCTTAGTTCAATGTCAGCTGCAACTTGACTTCTGTCATGAAATGGTCCATATATACTTTACTAAGTATGGCACCTTACTGTTAGCAACTTTTGATTAGATGACTGCTATATCACTACACACAGACACCACCATTTTTTTGAAATCCTACAAACAATTACTTAGGGAAATGGCATTTGGATATATCTCAGCTGTGTTTAGCCCCCTTCTTTTTACCTATAGTTCTATTAAGACACTTAGTTAACATGTAGTTGATTTAACTTCTTGGATAGCAAAAAAATCCAAACCTGCTGGCTAAATGGACTAAAGGGAAGGTCAAACTGAGCTTACTCACTGCTCTAATAAGCTGCTACTGCCTTTTCAGTGGGAAGAGAGGAGCTTCTCTCTGACTTCACTGCACTTCTCTATGGGCAGCAGCCTATGAGTCATTGCCTTGAAGAGATAGTGACTTATTTTAATTACCCTCAATGAACCCTGCATTTGCAGGAATGAGTCATAGCCTAATCCAATTTCATAATAATTATATAAGAAGTATTTTAAAGTGATGCCTTGTAGCTTTGCCTATTTTATTTTTTCTCCAGGGTGACTGGAGAACATGATTAATTTTAAATGAGCTAGTATATATTATTTACTAGTCATAATTACTTCTGTTATTTATAGATAGAGAGTGTGCATGGTTCTATACAGATCGACAATATGATAAGGTTCCTGAGCCCAGGGGCATGCAGCACATGGATGCAGACATCAGAGTGATTAAAAATATGGTGGGTGAGATTGGTGCTATGATAAGCAGACAGAGCAGCTCTCTGAAGAGTGTTTTGCTTACCTTTTAATGAATAATGTGGGGTCAGATCAAGCACTTCCAATCATGTACAGAGGTGGTAATGGCCAGGGGAGTGCATGAAGCAGAAAGGTAGGCAGTGCAGTTTGAAGGGAAGCGTGTAAGGACTGGGGGTAAAGACCTCAAACCTCCTTTCCTTCTCTTTTGTCACTGATGAACACCTTTTTGTCACAGTTGCACTGTTTTGTGGAGGGTTATCAGGTTGGACAAAGCATATTTGCTGGAACGGATTCCAAGAGCTCACGCACTGGAGGGTGTGCATGTTTTCCACTGGGTACTGGGGAAGGACATCTTTTATTAAGTAACTGATTAGACAGGGTTCTGGTAACAATGTCCTGTTGTTAGAAGGCAGTATGACAACGTACAAGGTATGTATACCCTTTCACATGCTCAGTAGGGATTTTTGCCTTAATCTTTTGAAGGAAATTCACACAGCATAGTGGTATATATGCTTGTGTTAGAGCATGTAATCCCTGTAAGGGAGCCTGTTGCTAGGTAGAAAACCCTGGAAGGTTGGGGTGGGTTTTTTGAACTGTAGAGAGCTAGTTTAGGCGCGTTTGTGTGCTGCTGGGGAGGAGCTCATTTATGAAAAAGGAATTTTCTTTGTTTTCTGTCCAACTGCCCATTGCCTTGGGCTACCGTCCTTGGGTGGCGTCTATCTACTTACCATAACAAGGCTTGGTTTTGCTCAGCTGGTGTTTGCTTGCCCAACACTCTTAGCATAGATACAGACTTAAGGGAAAGTTTGATTAAGAAAGTTGATATAGATGGATAATTACAATATAGCACTCTTTATGGTAACCTAATTACTCATATATGCAACTAAAACTAGTGAATGTGCTTTCCACTGTCAAAATGGAGTAAGTACTTACATTGTCCTAGGATGGTTTGAAAGCCCTGTCATCATCATGCTCTCTTGAGGGGAAGGGGAGTTGAGACAAGAGGTAAGGTAAATGGTACAAACTCACACAGAAATCATGGCTCTGCATAAAAAGAGAATCTATACGTCTTCAGTCACAGGCAAAGTGTCTTAACCACAAGACCATTCTCACTCCTGTACAAACAAGCAGCTTGCTTTTATTTCTTTCTTGTAGTTATGATAGACAGTTCATGCATGCATGTTAGTGGTGGAGGGCTTGCTCTAAGAAACGTGTTTGGAGCGGAGACTTGAAAGATGAATGAGTCAACGGGTTCATGGAAAAGAAAAGCTTTTTCATTTATATGAAGCCTATTATTGCCTGGTATGTCAATTTTATTTCTGAAAGGATTAGCTGGAGCCAGGAGGTTTAAGCTGTGAATCAAAATGCACACAGGTATTGTGAGAAACGGGAACGAACAGATTACTTTTTAAATCATTCTGTCCATCTGCCTATCATTATTATGAAGTATGTCATCTTTCTTGGATTTAATCAGGAATATATCTGAATCACTTATTACCATGGTGCCTGTGCAATAGACACAGCAGAAGAAAACACTGAAGGGTTTCCAGAAGGGCTTGGTCAGCAACTGGTTTTTGTTGTGGTTCCAGATTTTTTCTTTTTTCTCTGATTCCTTGAACACTATGTTGATGAGTAGTGTCTCTTCCTATGTTGAGATCATTCAACACAGTAATATTTGCAATATGTTATCTCTGGGAGAGAGAATCTTACTAAGCATTTACTGCATGGGATGTTGTGTCATATTGTTCCCAAGAGTCTGAATGGGAGTTAAACAGCCACTTGGAGAGAGAGTATAAAACTGCCATAATTACTGTAAGTTTAAATCACATCTGGCCTGACTAACTTGGCCACAAATTGTTTATCTGCAAGCATTTTTTTTTCTCTCCTTGGAAGTGACTGCCAAGGATATAGACAAGGGGCAAAGACTGCATTGCTGGTGGTAAACACTATTGGTTGTAATCCCATCTGATGTTCAGGGAAGATCAATATTACAGCATGCTGAAGTATTTTCTTGATAGTTTGCATTCTGGCTCTGAAAAATTACAGTTTCCATCAGAGCAAGTGAGTTACTGCCAGAGCTGTCCTCTGTCACTCCCCGTGTCCTGGCTAGATTTGATACATGTTCTTTCCTGAGTGTTAACAGCAAACATTGCAAGAATGCTTGTAATAAAGACCCTTGACACATCAAATTAAACGGCATAAACCCAGCCCTGCTTTTGAACTGTTTGCTCCCGTAAGGGGAGCTGTGGCCACTGGCGCCTGTGGCCGGATGACAGCTCGTTATACAACAGCAAAACAACAAAGTTGACTGCTGAGGAGCCTGGTGCTTTGTTCTACAAAGGCTGGGGAGAGAGAAGCGGCTGCTCTGCTGCTTCCGTGGAATAGCTCCATTGTTAGATAGACAATACTTGGACACAAAGCACACATACCTTTTGAAGCCTCAGGGTCCAACATTGGTCTCTTACTTTCACTGTAGGAAGCATGTGACATGCTTGAAAAAGAGGCACACACAACTGGCAAAAGTGAATAGTGCAGAAAAGTTGGGCTGATGTGTCAATAACATCTCTGACAATGTTTCTGGCTTTGTTTTTAGGACCTTCTACAGATCCTGGGTATGAAATCTGTGCATGTGAGAGTGGTCAACCCATGACACTAAGACTAAATGCAGCTGTTTCTAAAAAAATCCCTTTTCTTTTTCCTTTATTATACACCGGAAAAAATCTGTATAGTTGGAGATGAACTAGAAGAGGTCACGGAGCGAAGAAATGTCATCCAGTTTTCTGAGGATATTCCTGAATTATTTCCAATGCTCTACTGCAGTGATCCAAAAGTGCAGCACCAGGAGAAGCAGAGGGTATGAATGTTTTCAGAAAAGTGAAGGACAGATGATTCCCAGTGCAGTGAATAAAGTGATTGAAAAGTGAAGCCTGAATATGTTTGTCCATTTCTTTACCTTGGCTGAAGACGAAAAGTTGTTTGGAATACTTGTGAATAAGTTATGAATTAATATTTTTGTTAGCATATGCCATTTCACCACTGCCAAAACAGCATTGCAAAGCAGTATTGGCACTGACAAAATTAGAGAGAGAGGGAAAGACTAAGAGATCTAAAGTATGAGAAAGCAACTTTCCTTCTGCTAATCTGAAGAGACCTGGAAGGAAAGTTTTGCTTTTAATTAGAGTCAGGGTTTGTAACAAGCTCACACGCATCTTTAAAATTTCAGACTGAAAATTGGCTTTTAGAAACAAATGTGAAAATGGCTGAAGAGGATTGCTTTCAATCTGTGCTCCTGCAGAATCGGAGGATTGGTCTGGATTAATGTGCTGTTTCAGTAGTAAGGTATATGTGAACTGGACCAGCCCTCTAAAATGCTGAGGTTCTGATATCTCTGAGAGCATCAAACATGCTGGTGAGGCCAAAGCAAAAGGTGACAAGATGAGGAAAATCTGTGACACCAGGAAATACATCCTCCAGGGTGACCTGCTCCCCTGGCTTCATTGCAGCTTGTACTGCAGTTTCTCCTGCGCAATTGAACTTCTCTTTCACAGCTCTGGATCACCCTTCTCCCAAAGACCCGAGCCTGGCACCACAAGCCTGCTGCAGGAGAGACAGTGCTGCGTGACGAGTACCAGCAAAGCTGGAGCAGCAAGGTGGGGTGTAAAGAAGTAAGTGTTGTGTTCAGTCAGCAGGATCTGACCGGCTTGAATTTAGGGTTTCTTCCTAAATACTTACCTTCAGAAATCTTTGGAGTCTGTCATACTGTCCTGTCCTGGGTTCAGCTTTTTATTCTGGAGTCACTTGTTCAAGTTTTGTAACGGCATGTCCTCTCTTACTGTTTGCCTAGGTGGAACGTTTACGTTGACTTCGTGCAAGTTATAGACTGGCTTAAACACTTCCATTTTCCCTAATAAACTATTTCTGGCATGAAGGTTGTTCCTGAGATTGTTATAAACAGGGCTAGGCTGTGCAAGTGCCTGGACAATTAGAGTATCTTTTTATGAGAACTCGGAGTACTCCTTTAGAGGAACATTTGCCTTGCCTGATGACTGCCCCAAAAGCTAGCAGGTAGAAGGAAAAACAAAAGACACAACACTCACAAAACATGAAAATTACATCACCATGAACATCAAACATTCAAAGAGAACATAGTACTGTAATGTCATGAATCATTTGAGCAAAATCAAAACCTTTCCTTGAACCCTTGGGGTGACTCCTTGACATGGTTTCATATGCAAATAGTTGCAGGAGAAACCTTCCTGGACAAGTCTGTTAATCTAATGACAGGTTCTTTGTCTGAAGACAGGGAATTAAATCTCTCCAGATATTTTCAGCAGCCGTCATTTAAAAACCTACCTATTCATAAGAAACAAAACTGAGAAAACATTAGTTTTGAGTACTTTTTTGAGGCTTTTAGATCCTTTCCCTGTTTTCTTCTGCCTCCTTGTCCCCTTTAACTTAGGAGGTGAACTGTGTATTAGATTTGCATCATATCTGAGACTGAGGACAATTAAACTGTTTTGGTGTAAAATCTGTTGAGGTGAGGATCAAGCTGCTTGGTTTCTCATGTTTTACTGTGAAATGCCTAACTAGAAGTCTGTGACCAGCTTCAGTCAAACTTTTAGGTGGATTACCTGGTCAGGTTACTGCCTGCTAGTAAAAAAAATTATGAGGCCTGTTGGCTTGGTCATATTATGGTGGGTTTTGTTCACTGATTTGATACAAGGAACATATATGTCAGTAGAAAATCACTCAGGCCTTATGTCACTTCAGACAATACCCAGGATGTGAACACAAAGTTCTTGGAGGCAAAAGGAAAATGCTTTATCCTGTCTCTTCAGACAGCCCTCCATGGACTGACAGGAAACCAAAGTATACAACACCCTCTGACAAAGGGGCCCTTACGTTCAGAAGGGACAAAGAAATAGAAAACATTATCCATGACATGTGCCATTGGTGAAGCAAGCACTAGATTTTCCATGTGGATGTTTAGTAAGGCCTTAAAATACATTGCTAATTCAAAGTTGATTTGCCCCATCCCAGCACTTTTCTAATGATGTTTCCAAATTGGAAAATAGGCTGTTCAATTGCTTTTTGTTTTGCAACAACATGGGAAAGTATTGACTGAGTTCAAATCTTTCAGAACGGGCCCCACAAGCAGTTAATTTTGAGAACTCTCACTTCTGACATTTCAAAACAGCTAAAAAAACTGTACCTCAGATATGACTAAGCCTGAAATTCATGGAATGATTGGAATATCCCATCGTAGGAGTAAATCTTGGGAGATTATCTCCTTCATGTGAGAGGCAAGTCCTAACAGCTACAAAATAAATCCCTCCTGTTCCTTGGGTTGCTTGTGTTAATTCGTGTGCCAATGGCAAGGGAAAGGATGCACAGTGTAGTTGTTGCAGGACAATTTAGTATAGTTGTTAGAGAAGCATTTTGCTGATGGCGTTTCCTCTGGGCAAATAGACTAGTCTGAGTTGCAGCTACAATATCCCTGCTAGAAAACAGTCTGGAACAGAGATTACAAGTCTTAATGTCAAAGGGCAATTGTTGCAGGTTTTTATGTTTTCATGAAAAGTGCAAAATAAGTGGCTTGTAAGAAGGTGTTTTCTTTGTCATACCTTCTTAAAATTTTTGTGTTGTTTGTACAACTTATCGCATGGTCTTGCCAGACACCAGCTGTGCTTGTTCTGGGACTGCGTGTCACCCTGTATGTAGACTGTATATAAGGAACAGCACTGAACCTCTGGTTCAAGTGCCAGGTTTGCTGTGCAGCATAAAGTTTGAAAGACATGTGTGTGGGACCGGAGACAAATGCTTATCATATCCTTCCAATCCAAATTTACCACTTCCCCTGGTCAGTCTTCTCTGCAGCCCTTGCTGGGTCTGCCAAGACCACAGATGAGATCTTTGAACTTCTCTTTCACCTTGTTACCTTTATGGATGGAAACTGAAAATGGTTTATAACTACCAGCTTTACACACAGGGCTCATTTGGAAGTGACTGGAACACGTCCAACTTTTGTCTTACTGGATGTTCACCAGATAACAACCTCGTTGTGGCTGCGTCTGGACTATTTTTGTCTCAGAGGCCTGGAGATGAATGGCTCTATATGTTATTACAGCTTTACTGGGCCATTAAGCATTGCTCCCAGTAAAAATATCAAAACACTGCATCACCCCCATAATTATATTTGCATTTCATTTAGCCCAAAGAGAGCAGGGATAACTTCCTGCAGTGCTGTAGGGTTCTTTTCTTGAGAAAACTTGAGGGAAACCTCTCCCACATGCATGCTGTATCTACCATGGCCTATTTGTCTGTATACTTTTTTTTAACCAATGCTGAGACTAATTTAATTTTGTAAGTATTCTCACGGTGTCATCAAATTAATGTTGCCTGTCAGCTGATAAATTGTACCTTTTATTGAACACACTGCTAATTAGTAAAAAGTAATGCTTAAGCAGCATGTCAAAGCAGGTCTGACACTAGAGATCTATGAATCAGTGTGAGGCTCTCAACCTGCAAAATAGTTTACAAGAGGAAGGGTTTTATTTCCATACTGTTTATATTTGTGTTGAACAAAGTCATTCTCCCAGGGACCTCTGAACTTAAAGATAGACATGACAGATCAAAAATCATTTCTATAAGAAGAATCTGGATCAGATATCTGCTGCAAAGAACTGCATCAAAACTCCTTAGTTAGTGCCAACATGCTGCAATAAATCACATAAAGGCATGGAAAATATCTGTTTGGCTTACAAAATCTGTCTCAGGGAGAGGAGACTGTTTTGGTTTTGTATAAGCAGCCATTTCCACTGGATTATTTCTTTGCTTAAGGAGTTCCAAATGGAAGCAAGGGGTTTGGCTCCAGAGTCTTTGAGGAGCACTTGCTTACCTTAGAGTCTACTGAATTTTATTAATAGCAAATAATCTTTTTACTGATTGCCCTTAGATGTCCTGTTTGCATTGCCAGCTGCCTGTGGAGGGGTGGCTGATTAGTGAAGAGGGACAACTGTTTATTCCTTAGTCCCTCATGGTAGGCCAGGATCATGAACTGCTGCTCTTGATCGATTTGTTTTGACAGTGCATGGAAATTGCAGTGTAGCCTTTTCTAGGGCAGTCTCCAGTTTCAAAAATGCATTTTAATAGCTTGATAGGTCTCCATGAATGTGGATATGTCCTGGTAATTGGCTGCTGTGCTCTCAAAATTACATTTTAACGTTCCACCATATATGATTGACTGAAAAGTACTATATAAATAGGAAGGATAATTGGACTAACTGCAAGATGACAGTGATTAAGATCCTAGCCTGGATTCTGGATCCTCTCTTTTAGCAACTACTTCCTGCGCAACTCAAAGGAAATCAACAAAGGCCAGGTTTCTCCATACCCTGGGAAACCTGGGCTTTAGTTTCTCCGTGCAGTCTGCAAAGTAGGACCTGCAGCATCCTGTCATTGCACCACTTCTCTAGGAGTACATGTTTTAAGGCTGTGAACAGATACTGAAGATCCACCAATTAATGGGAAAGTTTGGCTAAATCTAACACAAATCCTGACTTTTCTGGACTGTTTCCTATGGTTTGAGAAAAGCAGGGAGAAGCAAGGGAGGTTGAACTGGAAAAGTTCCTGCCAATGTGAAGTAGTTTATGAGGAATGTCCTCACAGGACCGGGCAGAGGATCGCATTTTGTCTGCTTGCAACCTGTACCAAAGCTAGCTCTAGAGCAGCCTCTGTCTGTGAGCATCTCTGGGTCTAAACGTCCTTGCTCAGGAGCTATAGCTATTTGTGCACCTGGTTACTAGCTACTTTACAGAGAAGGAAGACCTGAAGGTGTCAAAAGAATATCCAAACATGTAAACTCTGAACAAATGCTGGGGCAACTCATTTCTACTCAATCTCTTATGCAAGATGTGTCTATCGGGTGTTATCTGATACATTAAAGAAAATTACAGGGCTACCATTCACCAAAAGCCTACTGTCCTAAATTCTGTTGCTGGTTACAACACAGTGGCTAGCCATGGCCAAAAACTGATGAACAATTTGTCTATCTCCTTTCTGAGACATTTAAGGCTCAATGCATTTTCTTTTGTGCTGCTGTGTGTCTGCACTATGTGAAGTGACTGGACAGGAAAGGGCTTATGTGAGGTTATCTGGAGACTGGGTAACACAAAGCTACACTTTCTCTTATGAAGACCCAGCAAGGTCCATCAAGAATGTTCTCTTTCTTGGTGGCTTCTTCCCTATCCCATGGCCAGGTGTGGGAGGTCCTCAAGAATAAGGGATACATTGAGAAAGTGGGGGTTTCATTTTTGGGTTTTTTTTATCTGGAGAGGAGGAAAAAAATCAACACAATTGCAGGAGGAAAGATAATTATGAGAACCTAATGTTCAGTGTGTGAAATTTGTCTGGCCTGACAATGATCCTGTGAAATGTCATCTGTGGTATTTATCAACCTGAGTAGCTGCTAAATTACATTATAAATATATATGGTGGATTAAATGGATGATTATACAACAACATAAAATTTACACTGCTGCTTCAGTGCTCACAGTAATATGCCCTATGTTGCTGGTTTTTTGTTCTGCAATCTATCCTGAAAGAGCTGTCAATCACATGTTACAGTTTTGTGGTTTAGCATGTCCTGTATAGGTAATTTTTTAACAGAATCAATGGTAAATTAGCTTGATTTTCTAAATCAATATTACTTTACCATACCGAGATCATTTACACTATGTGAAGAAAAACCTTTGCAAATTTGAGATATTTAATTGCCGATCAGTGTTCCAGACTCATGTCAATTGATTTATGAGTTAACAGTCGGTGATGGCAGAGTGCTGCCTCCATTTCTAGTCAAGGAGGTTATGCTTGGCAGGCATCACAGTTCTGTTATGTTCAGCCAATGAATACTTACAAAACCATTACAAAATAGAGTGGAGTATGGAAATAATGATTTGAAGTAGAAAGTTCTGGCTAGAAGTGTCTGGCATACGTGGGGAGGTGAAAAAATACTTGGTCAAATTACATGTTCTATCACAGACTACTAGGTACCTTAGTTTAA